>NC_135552.1:321354-637708 GCF_964340395.1 Glandiceps talaboti
GAACATGACGCATTACTCCATTAGACGAAAAGTATGATGCATCACATATATCGCATACAAAAACGCCGTCACTCTGACTGTAGTACACTTCTTCAAATTCTACGGTTTCCATTTTAAAGGTTTCTTAACATAATACTCACGGTTAAAATTACGGTCAGAATATATGTATAGACAAGCTCAAGAGGATGGGTGCATGAGTTGCTGGCTCTAGGTCTCTTCTGAAGAGCCTCGTTGCGTCTAATTTGCCGCCACATTTTTCCTCGAAGGTGATAGGTCGATTGTATCGCATATTTATCTTTGCACAACGAATCAGAAGTTTGTAGGTCGCGATCGCACCAAGATATAGACAGATTATACATTGTAAAGTTCAGATTGCGAGATAAAATAAAATATGTCATGGGGTGACTAAGTTAGCTAAACATAGTAATCTATGAGCTTACGACTAAAAACTAGGATCTGTCAGTTAATCGAAAACTATTTATTTTTTTAATTTTATCTCAGCATCATAACACCAAAATAACACCACTGCACAAGAAATCGATGAGTATACAACCTCTATGAAGCCGCGACATTGCACATTTTTCCATTATCGGATAATAATCGGATAATATCTAACTTCGATTTTAATATTAGACTGCACTGGACTCATCACATCCCCAGCCTCCCAACCAGCACGTCTAATATTAGACTCTAACTTGGATTTTACACACGTTTTAGATTTTATCCGATAGTATCGTCTTCTGGGCCCCTCGGCCCAACACTACTACGTTTTATCTGATATTATGCGATAATTTCGAACTTAGAGTATAAAATCTAACTTAGACTGTAATATTAGACAGAGCATCAGCAGGGGCCCGACACCATGTTTTATCGGATAATATCCGATAATTTCTAACTTAGAGTATAAAATCTAATTTAATTTAAACTATTATATTAGACAGAGCATCGGCGGGGGAGGGGGCCGCACTACGTTTTATCGGATAATATCTAATAACATCGTATTCTGGGATTTAGACTCTAACTTAGATTTTAGGCACGTTTTAGATGATCGTAACAAATGCATAATACAATGAATTTAAATGCTAACTCTGTCCCCATGAGATAACTTAAGATTTGTCAAATAACACCCCCCCCCCCAACACACACAGTAAGGCCAGAACAAAATAACCAGAGCTCTGAAAGTAACCATGACGCAACAACACAGTAACTTGAGTAAGAATATCAGACATACATATATAATAACCCACGACTCTCCCAGATTTATTTATGGTTAGTCAAACATGAAGAGTCATTGTACTCACTGTACTCTATGACATGTTGATTAACTTTTTTCCGTGATGGTATATTTTAAATTATATCAGGTTAGTTTAGTTAAACAAAGAAATGATGACGAGAACTGGCTTTGTGATGCGACGCAACCGTGACCTTGGCATTACGTGTTGGTAGTCATGTAACAAAAATGCCCAAGAACATGTAAATTTATGACACATTTTGATTCATTTTACAATGACGTTATTCCCCAACTCAGTTAAACTTCTGGAAATGAATTGAGTATTAAAAATGAGCCAATAACGAACGATTCTGAACTGTAATCACGTGATTGTTCTGTTGATTATGCTCCCCTGCTAAAATAACAGTCTGACTTATTGTAAGTTTATGGTACATGAAGATCCATTTTAGATTGACACTATTCCCAAACAAAGTTGAAAACTTCCGAGAATGAAGAATTCAGTTACACAACCAAGAAACTACGATTTATAATTTTTTAATCGCGTGATCGTTCTACTGATAATGCACCTGTGCAAAAATAAATTGCAGAATGAGTTATTGTCTGTAAGATGTCAGTTTGTGATACACCAGGATTCATTTAACAGTGACACTATTCCCGAATTCAGTTAAACTTCAGGGAGAACATCGGACATACATTTAATAACCCACGACTCTCCCAGGTTTATTTATGGTTAGTCAAACCATCAAGCGTCATTTATCGCCTTCATTATCCCATGGTTATTATGTACATGAACGTCGCAAGGTAACATTGCATGACCATGGCCATTTAAAAGGAGATTGGTTATATGCACAAAAGTTAGAACTGGATCTAGGTTATTTGTCAATATATTACTCAACTCAGAAAGAATCGATCAAAGTTTCGGGGCTACAAGCAATCACATTAAAATCAAATGTGGTGAAAATTGTGCGTTCATCTACCCTGTACATGTGCGACAGGGAGATCTCAACTGAGCTTTTCGAAAAGCAAGCGGTTTAACTAGTAGCGTCGACAGATTATCATTTTCGTAAGCCTCACTGTACTCTATGACATGTTGATTAACTTTTTTCCATGATGGTATATTTTAAATTATATCAGGTTAGTTTAGTTAAACAAAGAAATGATGACGAGAACTGGCTTTGTGATGCGACCGTGACCTTGGCATTACGTGTTGGTAGTCATGTAACAATAATGCCCAAGAACATGTAAATTTGTGACACATTTTGATTCATTTTACAATGACGTTATTCCCCAACTCAGTTAAACTTCTGGAAATGAATTGAATAAAATGAGCCAATAACGAACGATTCTGAACTGTAATCACGTGATTGTTCTGTTGATTATGCTCCCCTGCTAAAATAACAGTCTGACTTATTGTAAGTTTATGGTACATGAAGATCCATTTTAGATTGACACTATTCCCAAACTTAGTTGAAAACTTCCGAGAATGATGAATTCAGTTACACAACCAAGAAACTACGATTTATAATTTTTTAATCACGTGGTCGTTCTACTGATAATGCACCTGTGCGAAAATAAATTGCAGAATGAGTTATTGTCGGTAAGATGTCAGTTTGTGATACGCCAGGATTCATTTAACAGTGACACTATTCCCGAATTCAGTTAAACTTCAGGGAGAACATCGGATATACATATAATAACAACCCACGACTCTCCCAGGTTTATTTATGGTTAGTCAAACCATCAAGCGTCATTTATCGCCTTCATTATCCCATGGTTATTATGTACATGAACGTCGCAAGGTAACATTGCATGACCATGGCCATTTAAAAGGAAATTGGTTATATGCACAAAAGTTAGAACTGGATATAGGTTATTTGTCAATATATTACTCAACTCAGAAAGAATCGATCAAAGTTTCGGGGCTACAAGCAATCACATTAAAATCAAATGTGGTGAAAATTGTGCGTTGATCTACCCTGTACAATGTGCGACAGGGAGATCTCAACTGAGCTTTTCGAAAAGCAAGCGGTTTAACTAGTAGCGTCGACAGATTATCATTTTCGTAAGCCTCACTGTACTCTATGACATGTTGATTAACTTTTTTCCATGATGGTATATTTTAAATTATATCAGGTTAGTTTAGTTAAACAAAGAAATGATGACGAGAACTGGCTTTGTGATGCGACCGTGACCTTGGCATTACGTGTTGGTAGTCATGTAACAATAATGCCCAAGAACATGTAAATTTATGACACATTTTGATTCATTTTACAATGACGTTATTCCCCAACTCAGTTAAACTTCTGGAAATGAATTGAGTATTAAAAATGAGCCAATAACGAACGATTCTGAACTGTAATCACGTGATTGTTCTGTTGATTATGCTCCCCTGCTAAAATAACAGTCTGACTTATTGTAAGTTTATGGTACATGAAGATCCATTTTAGATTGACACTATTCCCAAACTTAGTTGAAAACTTCCGAGAATGATGAATTCAGTTAAAACAACCCAGAAACTACGATTTATAATTTTTTAATCACATGATCGTTCTACTGATAATGCACCTGTGCGAAAATAAATTGCAGAATTAGTTATTGTCGGTAAGATGTCAGTTTGTGATACGCCAGGATTCATTTAACAGTGACACTATTCCCGAATTCAGTTAAACTTCAGGGAGAACATCGGACATACATTTAATAACCCACGACTCTCCCAGGTTTATTTATGGTTAGTCAAACCATCAAGCGTCATTTATCGCCTTCATTATCCCATGGTTATTATGTACATGAACGTCGCAAGGTAACATTGCATGACCATGGCCATTTAAAAGGAGATTGGTTATATGCACAAAAGTTAGAACTGGATATAGGTTATTTGTCAATATATTACTCAACTCAGAAAGAATCGTTCAAAGTTTCGGGGCTACAAGCAATCACATTAAAATCAAATGTGGTGAAAATTGTGCGTTGATCTACCCTGTACAATGTGCGACAGGGAGATCTCAACTGAGCTTTTCGAAAAGCAAGTGGTTTAACTAGTAGGGTCGACAGATTATCATTTTCGTAAGCCTCACTGTACTCTATGACATGTTGATTAACTTTTTTCCATGATGGTATATTTTAAATTATATCAGGTTAGTTTAGTTAAACAAAGAAATGATGACGAGAACTGGCTTTGTGATGCGACCGTGACCTTGGCATTACGTGTTGGTAGTCATGTAACAATAATGCCCAAGAACATGTAAATTTATGACACATTTTGATTCATTTTACAATGACGTTATTCCCCAACTCAGTTAAACTTCTGGAAATGAATTGAGTATTAAAAATGAGCCAATAACGAACGATTCTGAACTGTAATCACGTGATTGTTCTGTTGATTATGCTCCCCTGCTAAAATAACAGTCTGACTTATTGTAAGTTTATGGTACATGAAGATCCATTTTAGATTGACACTATTCCCAAACTTAGTTGAAAACTTCCGAGAATGATGAATTCAGTTACACAACCCAGAAACTACGATTTATAATTTTTTAATCACATGATCGTTCTACTGATAATGCACCTGTGCGAAAATAAATTGCAGAATTAGTTATTGTCGGTAAGATGTCAGTTTGTGATACGCCAGGATTCATTTAACAGTGACACTATTCCCGAATTCAGTTAAACTTCAGGGAGAACATCGGACATACATTTAATAACCCACGACTCTCCCAGGTTTATTTATGGTTAGTCAAACCATCAAGCGTCATTTATCGCCTTCATTATCCCATGGTTATTATGTACATGAACGTCGCAAGGTAACATTGCATGACCATGGCCATTTAAAAGGAAATTGGTTATATGCACAAAAGTTAGAACTGGATATAGGTTATTTGTCAATATATTACTCAACTCAGAAAGAATCGATCAAAGTTTCGGGGCTACAAGCAATCACATTAAAATCAAATGTGGTGAAAATTGTGCGTTGATCTACCCTGTACATGTGCGACAGGGAGATCTCAACTGAGCTTTTCGAAAAGCAAGTGGTTTAACTAGTAGCGTCGACAGATTATTATTTTCGTAAGCCTCACTGTACTCTGTAACATGTTGATTAACTTTTTTCCATGATGGTATATTTTAAATTACATTAATTTAGTTTAGTTAAACAAAGAAATGATGACGAGAACTGGCTTTGTGATGCGACCGTGACCTTGGCATTACGTGTTGGTAGTCATGTAACAAAAATGCCCAAGAACATGTAAATTTATGACACATTTTGATTCATTTTACAATGACGTTATTCCCCAACTCAGTTAAACTTCTGGAAATGAATTGAGTAAAATGAGCCAATAACGAACGATCTGAACTGTAATCACGTGATTGTTCTGTTGATTATGCTCCCCTGCTAAAATAACAGTCTGACTTATTGTAAGTTTATGGTACATGAAGATCCATTTTAGATTGACACTATTCCCAAACTTAGTTGAAAACTTCCGAGAATGATGAATTCAGTAACATAAGTCAGAAACTACGATTGTTAATTTTAATCACGTGATCGTTCTACTGATATGCACCTGTGCGAAAATAAATTGCAGAATGAGTTATTGTCGGTAAGATGTCAGTTTGTGATACACCAGGAGTCATTTAACAGTGACACTATTCCCGAATTCAGTTAAACTTCAGAGAGAACATCGGACATACATTTAATAACCCACGACTCTCCCAGGTTTATTTATGGTTAGTTAAACATCAAGAGTCATTTATCGCCGTCATTATCCCATGATTATTATGTACATGAACGTCACAATGTATGCATTTCGTGCAATCTCCCGGGAACACCGCCCGACACATGATTTTAATCATGTAATGTGAATAAAAAATCGTGCATACAATGTTAAAATCCTTTTTGACTTCGGATTGATAAAGAAACCATTTTAAGTTTGTATTTTTTTTTAATTTATATAACTAATACTACCTTTACAGAAAACACAAAAGTGTTAGGACATTTTGCAATTTAGCAAACATATGAACATATACATGTGAATACACAATTTGATGATGAGTAGAAGTAGCCCCAAAATTAAATTCACGTGATTTTTAGTTTTGGCGAAATCCCACAAACAAATACGTTATCACGTACATTAAGTGGTCGAACTACAATCATGTGACAAATTGATTTCGAATATTTCGACAGACATTTTTTAATTCGTCGCTTTAAAACGAATCATTACGGTTGCGTTGGAAAGGACACATCAAATGTACATTGTAGACCTTGACCTTATAGGACACTGGTATAATTGAATGGACGAATCTGGTATGATCGTAGATTCTTATTCAGTACTTTTAACGTTTTACTTGCTTTATTCTGAAAGAAAACAAATACACTATAGACTCTTCGAACACGACATTTTTAAACAAAGAGTTAATTTTATGACAACCCTAATATATCAGTACTGGGCATTAGCTCTGACATATCGAAAAGTGTCTTACTATCTAACAAAACCGTGCTAGCAGAACTATTGTTTTTGCATTTATTGTTATCAGAACAATCTGGTTTATACTTGATATAGTGAACTTTTTCACGATTTATGTCCCTCACAATTCATTGTTTTTATGCGAAGACATTTTAAGAACATACCCCCCTCCCCGTAGTAAACTAGAAATTGCTATATACCTGACTCCATTTCGTTACTATAACCCTGTCCCGACACAAATTCTGATCCTGTTTCGATTCGGATCGAATTCAGTTCTCCTGTCCCCATATATGCCCATAAATCGGTTGTAAACCGATTTAGTTGAACCGGTTCGAAACTACCTCAGGGGGTGGTTTCGATTCGGTTCAAAGTAAATCGGTTCGGAACAGGTTTAACTTGTCGTAGTTAGGACAGGAAAAACCGACGTAGAACCGATTTAACTTGAATCGGTTCAATGTCCATTACCCACAGCTGCGCACTTGAATCTTGACCTCCAGGTTAAATTTTGCAAGTTTAATACATTTGTACATGCTTTGTACGCCGACACCTTCACTTTGGAATACAAGCAACCGGAGTACATGAAGTATTATCCAGCACAAGATGGCATCGCCTGAGCATGGAATGTTCAGCAATAAATGAGTGACAAAAACAACCACTTGATTGCTATAAAAACCTTATTTATTATGGATTCATCAACACCTAAAAAGAAGTCTTTTTGCCAATTGCAAAATTTCTCAAATTGATAGACACTTCTTTCCCATTTGGCGGTAGTTGTCACAACCATAATTAAGGTTAACCCCACGGCCCGGGCACGACTTTCTACTTGTTACATTACTAAAATTACTTACATGTCCCTATCATTTCTCGGGTTTATAACATCCGATACAGTTTTAAGGATCATTTGAATCCAAAGTCAAGACGGGTTCGCTCTTGGGACACATCGAACAACAGAGAGATAAACAACAGTGTGTGTACGACATGTCATGTGACTCTTGTTAACGAAAGTTAACGGGAAGAGCCGATCGTTCGATCGTACCGGCCACGTTTTATATGGTCGTCACCCTAATTGGTTTTAACAGAATTTATGTGGAAAGACGTTGTCAAAAAGGTTCAAAGCTAGGCCGTGTTGCATGTCACGTTGGGATAGGCCCGACACACAGGCATTTGTTTCCCGAGTTATGGCTCAGATTATTTCTATCAGAATACAATAAAATGACGATAATATCGTTAATATTGACGTATTAAACCAACACTATATGAAAGGGGTAAAATTACACTTGTTTCTGTGATCGCGCAGTTTCACTAAATGCGAAGGAAGATGTCTTCCTTCGCATTTAGTGAAACTGCGCGATCACAGAAACAAGTGTAATTTTACCCCTTTCATATAGTGTTGGTTTAATACGTCAATATTAACGATATTATCATCATTTTATTGTATTCTGATAGAAATAATCTGAGCCATAACTCGGGAAACAAATGCCTGTGGCCCGACATCGTGAAACTTACACGAATAACAATCCGGAAATTACCGATGCGATGTCACGCATTTGAGGTCAACTCTGAAGTCTCGAAGACAGCCTGGTTCAGCATGATTAGATCCGTTTATTGAGGTGAAAACAAAAAGACCGATCGTCAAAAATAATTATTCAACAATGGTTTTAGTTATTTTAGAGAGATTTGTACATTTTTTCATGTGATATTTGAAACACGTGAAAGCCGACAAGGTCAATGCTCATCGCCGTCATTGTGCAGTGCCTGTTTTAAAACTGAGTGTCGATATGCGGAAACGAGCGAATAAAACCACAGAAACAGCGTGAAGATTCTATAAAAAGTATGAGGACTGGTAAATACAATTTCCCGTTGAAAGAATGTTTTGCAGAGATAATAAAATGTTTTAAACTTTGAATGAATTTTGCTAGTTTAGTTTGCATACCGATGACGATGTAAATGGGTACATGAAATAGTAAGCGTTGCAATAGGACAAATCGTTCATGTTCCCAATTCCTATTAAAGAACTAAAACAAATGAATTACGTTTCTTATGGGCAGTAAGAGGTTGCAAAGGTGTACAAGTATCGATCAAAATTCCATATACACTTGTCAGCTGTTCTCGATCATCCTAAACTTCAATCATATTTATGTAAAATTAGGGCCAATATTACGTCGCTATGCCCAAATCGATCGGGGCATTGCTTCACCCATAATATAGCAGTCAACATCCAAATGTCCCTTCCTCAAGCGACAAATAACTGTTCAGTTCTGGCAGCCCTCGCTTTGACGGATAACTTTGACAAGAAGTCAACGAGGTTATTTCCCGCGAAATCCTCCATGTTGATTGCGTGTCGTCATAGTAATGCACTGTGGCTACGTCATCAAATCAAGTAAACAGGATCAAATTTAACGTGTCGGGACAGTACACCAAACTGAATCGATTCAAATCCATTTCTAACATTTTGTATCATAACTGAATTCGAACCGGTTTAACTGAATCGATTCAATTTGATTCGATTCGAAATCGATTCATATGGGGACAGGGCTTATATTAGTGAAATATAAGACACCTTTAGCGAGTACAGAGCTTTCACCCAAATAACTCGGGCGTGATCAGCGTAATAAGTGCAATGGTGATATGTCATACTGAACTCTGAATGGAATAACCTGACAATAGATGGGTGGAAGGTGGTATCAACCATGACAAATGAGGGGCGGTTAGTGTTGTTTAATTTTAGACGACTCCCCTATTGTCTTAGCCCGGTGTTGGTATTTGACCACCGAAATTCTGAACCATAAAACTTCGTTGTCTGCGCTCAAGCTCTTCCGAAGAGATTCTGAAGTACGCTATGTCTCAATACATTGTGCAGTGACCGTTGTTAACTTCATTTTGCATTACGCAGTCCCATAGGTGTAAGTAAATCCACCTCACCCATCTTCCATGTTTTGGACGAAAACATCTATGGTAACAGATTTTGAAAACAGTATACCATTCTCATTCAGGTCAAGTCTCAATGCAATACACGTTCTCATGTGGACGTTTGATTAAGGGTCGTTACATAATACATGTATAAAGAGGATGTGATGTGTGTCTACAGTGAGTGTTTGTTTGGATTGTGACTTCCTGGCATGACCAACAACTGTCTCAACTTGGCACTTTGTGACGCAAATACAGAAGACAGTATATGGCTTAGTTCCCTGTATTGAGAGGGCAACATTGGTCATGTCTGCGAAAGTTTAATCATGTTGTAACCATGGTAACATACCATTCAAGTATAAGTTTATGCTCAGATAACTATTTTCTTATACTGTAGTTGTTTGAGGTTTATGCAATCTGTCTGGCCCTAAAATAGATTTTCAATTATAGATCACATACGTTAATTTTGGGCGGAAACAGCCAACAAACGGGATTCAACAGTCTAGTCCAGTCGTGTAGTGTAGTGTAGTGTAGTGTAGTGTAGTGTAGTGTAGTGTAGTGTAGTGTATAGACTTGCCCAAGTCTCTAGGCTAATTATTCCCACTTTTTTAGAAAAAAAATCAAAACTTGCATCATCCTAACTCACCCTAATCTAGTTTAATGAAAACAACCACCTAAGAAAAAAATCTGAAAAAAAATTCAGTCACGTTAAGGCTTGAGCAACATTGTAACTGCAGAAATTTTGAAAAAGACTCAAAAAAATTTCTGGGTATAGAAATGGGAAAAGAAATAGTACCAACACATAACAAACGCAAAAAAAATCGACCAAGGGACTGGTTCCAGTCTATGTAGTACAGTATAGTATAGTCACAGACTAATGTCTGTGGTGTAGTATAGTATAGTATAGTAGAGTAGAGTAGAGTATAGTATAGCATGTATGTATGTATTAGGGGGAGTATAGTATAGTACGGTACAGTACAGTATACTATATTTTATTTGACATGAAATAATGTACGTATGATACGTTTAAATTTCTCGGGTCACTTATCTCAGAGGATTTAAAGTGGGAGAAAAATGTTGATCACATTGTAAAAAAGGCCCAACAACGCCTTTTCTTTCTACGCCGTTTAAAGAGCTTTGGTGTCAGTCAAGCTATTTTAAAGAAATTCTACCGGGCTGTGGTTGAGAGTGTTCTGACATTCTCAATCACAGTCTGGTATGGAAACACTACTCATAAGGATCGTGCTAAGTTAAATAGAATTGTGAGAACGGCATCACGTATTATTGGTATAGGACTTCCATCTCTTGAGTCACTTTTTAATTCACGCGTCACCAGGAAAACAAAATCTGTAATTAAGGACATAAACCATCCAGCCCACACATTGTTCGAACTGCTGCCCTCTGGTACTCGATATAGATCAATCAAAACCAAAACAAATCGCTTCAAAAATAGTTTTTATCCTCTGTCAGTTCGTATTTTAAATGATTCGTAATTTGTCTTAGCGTTTTAGCGTATATGTACATATTTTCCACTTTTAATAGTTATTCATATCCACACTGTTTGTGTTTTAACCGAGCTACGTATAACCAAAGCGAATTCCATTGTATAATTTTATACTTATACTTATGGCAATAAAGTTAATAATAATAATAATAATAATAATAATAGTAAGAAATACATTATCTAGCGTCAAAAACATACAGACGATAGTAGCCGGCTGTAACTTAAGATCGCAAAAAGAGTGTCGAAATCGGAACCTTTCCAGTTCCGACTAATTCCAAACGGCCAAAGTCTCTTTCCTTCATTTTAGCAAGGTTGACAAGTTCGTAGAACATGAAGATGAATACTTATCATCCTGATGGGTGTATATCTGTAGCCATGAACTATTGTATGATTTTATCAGGAGTACTAATACATTCGTCCTATTAATCAAAGTGGCATTGACATCGCTAGGAATTTTTTCAAGTTATCCAATTTGAACTTTAGTATGTAACTTTTTGAAACACTTGCGTGATTGTCATTAGTGTGCTAGATGAATTTTCGTTTATATAAATCATTACTTCTATGAAACATTTTTCTTCAGTGTGAACTTGTCAAAATAATCCACCAGATAACATGTAAACATTTCTAGAACTCAGTACTCCTTTGGGATTTACTGTATAAAAGTAATTATGTAAACATCGGTAACATGCATGCAAATCTTGGTTGACCTTGCAGTATAGTATACATTACGCGTCTTCTGTAAACTTGTTGTTACTATACTAATGTTACTCTGTAATGTTACAAGACGTTGTTGCATAGTGTCGACACCGTCAAACTTACATTCAAACATTCCAACACTGAAACTATTTAAATGATCAGCTATCACTGCTCCTTTTGAGTCATCTTGTACATTTTTTGTAACGTCCATGCCTAAAACCTGTGTTTATGACACAATTGAAGCTTGTAAGTTGTACAAACACCGTGAGCCTATGCTACGTGTACGTGAATCTGGATAATTTCATTTATTGCACATGCGCAATGAACAAAGAACGTCTTCCAAGGTCTTGCATGTCATGGGTCATGAAACGCATTACCATTACGGAGTCGGTCATTTCCCCGATGATACAATTGATTTAAGCTAAAAACTGGTCAAGAATTTTTTGGGGGAATGCAATATGACTTTTACCAATTTTAAACATAATTTTGAAATCGATAGAAATATTCTGAGCGATTACATTGCAGCAAAATGTACCGCGACGGCATTATAACTTCGAGCCCTGTCCCTCAAACCTCAACGACACATGCTGCTCCAACGTAACGGGGGGGGGGGGGGGGTGTTGTAGCACAGGCATTTGTTTCCCGAGTTTATGGCTCAGAATATTTCTATCAGAATACAATAAAATGACGATAATATCGTTAATATTGACGTATTAAACCAACACTATATGAAAGGGGTAAAATTACACTTGTTTCTGTGATCGCACAGTTTCACTCAATGCGAAGGAATTGAAGACACAAGTGTAATTTTACCCCTTTCATATAGTGTTGGTTTAATACGTCAATATTAACGATATTATCGTCATTTTATTGTATTCTGATAAAAATATTCTGAGCCATAAACTCGGGAAACAAATGCCTGTGGGTTGTAGACTCCATGAGGAACGTTTGATGTTCGTTCGAACCTTACAATCTTGCTTTTGAACTCAGGGGTTGGTGGAAACAAAACAATTTTTTTTTCTGATGTCGGAGCTGCATATTAGGGTCGGTCGGGAGATGAGAAACAAAAAAATAAATAGGGCCACCCTAATGCTCTCTCTACGTAAGAAGGCATCACATCATCGCGTCAGTCCAACATGTCCAAGATTGGGACGCACCCTTTTTGATCGACACTTGACGACCGGCCGTGCTCATGATTGAATACGCGCCACTCACTGTGACTATCTCTCTGTGTCAGCTGGGCTTAGTAATTCTTGATTTTCCCAGCTACGTATATCGTTTTGAATACTAAACATACATATTACGACTTTTTGATATATATCTGAATATGTGATAGATATTAATCAACATTTTCATGAATTTTGAACAGATTTGTTGAGTCTTGAAAATTACCGTAGCAGAGATCATATCATGTCACAGGTCATTATCTAGTACGGCACAGTAACATCGCAATTTCTAGATTTTGCAAGCGAAATTTAAAAAATCAAAACCATACGATTTTAGAAGAGATTCAAAGGGTTCAAAATTTCAAAATTTTATCGTAAGTAACGAAAAGATACAAATGTTGAACCAACGGATTGTAGGGGTCCGAACCTGATATTGAAATCCGAATAACTATGAGACTTCCCATAGAAAAACAATGGCCGTGTTATTTGTATGATTAGGAAACTTCGCTCAGGTTCATTTTTTTCAATGTGCACCAATATGTCTGAAACTTCGTAAGTAGCACCCTAAAGGTTTTTTCTAAAAATCCCATGGTTTTATAGATTTTTTAATTGTTTGCAATTTTTATGTTAATGTTGAAAAAAATTTACACACCGCCGGTACATTTTACCATACACCTGCATAAATAAATAGTGTCCTCTAACTTCATTATTATGTGAGTAATTTGCGCAATACAGACTGACTTCGCCTTTGCTTTCACAAAAAATAATCTTTAATTTTATCTAATGTTTGTGGTAAATAAGGCGAGAATTTTGAAATATTACGAAAATTTCACCCACAAAAATAAAGCTATTTACAAAAATTACAGGTCAATGATGTGTTTCACGTATGTTCACCATAGTCGGTGCGCTTGCTTTCAGAAAAAAAATCGACATTCTTTTCACTAAACTTTGCAACATTGTATAATCAATCGATATTGTAGCTGCCAATCAAATACTACTCCCTATAAATGCTTCGCGGAAAAGCAAGACAAAAATTGACCCGTGTTGGTTGGACTGTTGTAAATTGTGCATCTGAAAGAGAAGTTGAGATTTTGTGATTTTCGGTCATCCGAACTTGAATTTTTGTAACCATGGCGAGGTAAAATTGCTAAAAAGACGATTTATTGCAAATATTGGGACACAGGGTGCGGTAATTCTTTAGTTAACAGCATGTCTGGAAAGTCCAGCTTCATGGCTAGAAGTTTGCAGGACGGAGGGGGAAGGTACGACTCACTCCGTATGTAATTCAAGCAGGACTAGGCTACAACATGACTAAAATTTTCAAACATAATAATAATAACTTTATTAAGCAACTGCATTATCTGTGAACACAGTATGGCAAACAACAACAAGAACAAGAAAGAACAAATAATAAACTAAACATAGTACATGCTGTATGTGATGACCCTACATCGAATCGAAGGGACGGTTCCCGGTGTGATGATTTGTTGTATGTAACTCGGCACAATCAAAGCCATTTTTTCATTGTCCACTGGTCAAAATTATTTACTCCTGCAGTGGTTGTAGGTTCACTAAGTTGATGATCGTTCCTAAGCAAGCCATAGCAACGAAAACACCCCTGCTGTGCAACGCCCACCTACAACAACGTTAGAGTTATACTTCCATGGTTAGAGCGACCTTGTTTTCCTATCATACTAATGATGGTACAGCAAAGAGTATCGTACATGCGGGGCGTACATGTATCTTGTGTTAGAAAGTATTGATTCACCATCGTGGGGGAAACATTTTCAACATTTCACAATTCCCTTTCCACTGGCAAGTATGACAATGTTAAGCTACGGCCTCTTGATACAAATTATTATTAGTATAGTGTATCCTTACACCAGAAAGAACATTTACTGATCCATGAAAAAGAATCTGCACTCATGTCGACGACAATGTCACAGATTGTAAGAAAAATAAGATAGTTTACACTGCACTGTATTAAACAAACTCTTTTTATTTGTTGTAGCATAGCTCTCTATTGTCTATGGTTGTAGCAAAAGCTCACGACGCGAATGAACGGCAAACAGAAAACACAAACAAAGGCTGTAATCATGGAGATAAAAGCAGAATGTAATCTACCGCTTTGGCGGTTTGCTTTGGCGGTCTATAAACACACGCCTATATAACTAAACATGAATCAGTTGCCACATTTAGTAGTATTGTATCATCCACAATATAGATTAAAATGAGATTAATACAGTAATCCTCCGAGACAGCAAGGCCCAACACAATCCCACAAGTCTACGAGCCCACTGGAAAGATAAACAACGAGATGGCCCGACACAAGCCCACACATAGTATTCACTCACTTAGCTGTAAGCTGTAAGTGTGCGCGCAACGTTGTATCATGGACCAATGTTGGAAATTTTGATTTAACTTCAAGAGAGCGGGCGATTTTCACAACTACGATTTGGCAGAGTTGTGGACGTGATTGAAGGAGACATTGACGATGAAGTGAAGGTGAGTGAATATAGATAGATGTTTCCATTACTCACGGACACCTTCAGTGTCCATTGGCAGTTTTAAAATCTTGTCTGTTTTACTATGTGTTTCTTCACGGTCATGTTCACTGCGAGATAGGAGTATTGATTGTATCACAAAACAAAAGACAACGAACAGCGTTTGATACGTGTATGAACGTCTGCGTTATGATCTTGATGGGTTTTGTACATAGTAATGAATGTATAAGGTAGATAACTTGATAATGATAGGCGGGGGCTGAGAGCGAGAGTCTGTCTAGTTCCTGACAATGTTTATAGTTCCCGTTCAAACATGTATGGTTCGACCAAGTCCTGCTTGCATGCGGAGTAATCCGGGACTCGATTCTGACAATTGTCAGAGTCAAGTCAGTAATACAGACTCGTGCACCGTCATGGAAGCAGGACTAGGTTCGACCATATTTCGATGTAACACTACGTAATTATCCATTTCATATCTAGTCCTGCTTGCAAACGGAGTGAGTCATCCCTTTTGGTGAGGGTCATATCGAAGAGTCTATCTTAGCGATATCGCTATTTCTGGATCTTGTAAATACCACTAAATAACCATTATAGAATGGAATAGTAGCTCACAAGTGACTGTGATTCAAGTGTTAGCCCAAGGTAGTTAGCACAGACAAACAACAATCAATCAATGTTTATTGCATAACATCACAGTATCGTTATTTTGCGGGTCGACAGGCCTAACTGCGGATCGATTTGTGGGTTGTTCAAAAACGACAATTATTTATATAAAATCAACCAAAACATATATAAGTTTACAAAAAGATAAGGACAAATGAATACATATACACATTAAATAATCTGTATGAGCAAATAAGTATTCAGTCAATACTATGGTGATCAACCTCACTATGGTGATGATTAATTTTTTTAGTATTATAGTAATGACATGGATAGAATACAGTACAGGGAGCTCTGTTGTGACAATAATAGAGACAAAATTACTGGATGTACTGATTATTCAATTATTCATTATTCACTTTCAAGATTGTGGCTGTTCCACTATTCCTTTCTGTTCCTCAGTGATGTAACTATGGCCTAACTACTGGTTGTCATCTTAATGTGGTCAGGGTAGTGTGTGGGAGCCATTGAAACTAGTCTGACTAATTAGTCCCCGTCGGACGAAGTCCGGGACGGGGACTTACGGATTGGGTCCCGTCTGTCCGTCCGTCCATCCGCAGCCGTTTCTTGGAGATACCTGGACCGATTTTTTTCAAACTTGGGACAGGGGCATAATACAATTGCATACATATGCACGTCAATTTGTTTCATGATACGATCAAATATGGCCACCTAGCAGCCATTTGTTTGCAAATTTTCCCTGTCTAAAGCCATAACTCATACATGCTTGAACAGATCTCATTCAAAGTTGGTATTATGACAGTGTTCTATGACATACATGTGCACATTCATTGTTGTCATGATACGATCCAATATGGCCACCTAGCAGCCATTTTGTTTGTGAATTTTCCATGACCAAAGCCATAACTCGGACATGCTTGAACAGATCTCAAAGTTGGTATTAAGACAGTGTTCTATGACATACATGTGCATATCCATTTGTTGTCATGATACGAGCCAATATGGCCGCCTGGCAGCCATTTTGTTTGTGAATTTTCCATGTCCAAAGCCATAACTCGGACATGCTTGAACTGATCTCATTCAAAGTTGGTATTAGGACAGTGTTCTATGACATACATGTGCACATTCATTGTTGTCATGATACGATCCAACATGGCCACCTGGCAGCCATTTTGTTTGCGATTTTTCTATGTCCAAAGCCACAACTCAGACATGCTTGAACAGATCTCATTCAAAGTTGGTATTAGGACAGTGTTTTATGACATACATGTGCATATCCATTTTTGTTATGATTCGATCCCCCATACCCAACCCATCCTTTATTAGTCCCCACCGGACGAAGTCCGGGACGGGGACATGGATTGGGTTCCGTCTGTCCGTCCGTCCGTCCGTCCGCAGCCGTTTCTTGGAGATGCCTGGACCGATTTTTTTCAAACTTGGTACAGGGGCAACATACAATGGCATACATATGCACGTCAATTTGTTTCATGATACGATCCAATATGGCCGCCTAGCAGCCATTTTGTTTGCGAATTTTCCCTGTCTAAAGCCATAACTCAGACATGCTTTAACAGATCTCATTCAAAGTTGGTATTAGGACAGTGTTCTATGACATACATGTGCATATTCATTGTTGTCATGATACGATCCAATATGGCCGCCTAGCAGCCATTTTGTTTGTGAATTTTCATGTCCAAAGCCATAACTCAGACATGCTTGAACAGATCTCATTCAAAGTTGGTATTAGGACAGTGTTCTATGACATACATGTGCATATCCATTTTCATTGTGATATGATCCAATATGGCTGCCTGGTAGCCATTTTGTTTGCGAATTTTCATGTCCAAAGCCATAACTCAGACATGCTTGAACAGATCTCATTCAAAGTTGGTATTAGGACAGCGTTCTATGACATACATGTGCATCTCCATTTTCGTCGTGATACGATCCAATATGGCTGCCTGGCAGCCATTTTGTTTGTGAATTTTCCATGTCCAAAGCCATAACTCAGACTCCATTTTCATCGTGATATGATCCCCCATACCCAACCAATCCTTTATTGTTGGAGGCATATTACATGTCCAACAAGCACACACAACATATCTAAGTCTGTTTGTTTTAGGTTCACAAATGTTGTTGCATGATCAGAGTAGTGATAATTCCTTAAAACCCAATTATAGCGGGGACTATGTCATTCTCAATGACTTGTCAAATTGACATATGCATCAGGACCTCGGAAAATATTGACCTTCATCTTCAAGGTCAAATAACCACATTATTGTTAATGCTTATGTATATGTCTTATTAGCATGGACCAATTTCAACCAAACATGGTGCAAATTTCAGGTAGTGTAGTGTCAATAACTAAAGATAAAAAAATCTTGTCATCAAGATCCTGTAGCATATACTACATGTATATATGGAAGTTGTTGTCCAAAATAAAAACTATAATAATGATGATAATAAAGTTTCTATATTGTATTACATACCTCCATTTTTCCATAACCTACATTGGAAATTGTGTATTATAAGTCATTCCCCCAGTTCAAGAAAAAAAATCATTTCTTTATTTTACAACATTTTAACATTAGCCATGGCTTATAATTTGATTGTTACGCTACTATTTCACTATTCATATACCTGGGGGGAGGGGAGGAACTAGATATTCGACGAAGACTTGTTCCCCAAAGTTATGCTTCTCTTTATATCTTCACCCATGACTTTGAATTGAATTTCCATGTTCAATATTTTGGTTCTTTAAAGTGGCCATATGGATGAGAATTTGGTATTTATTTTGGATTTTTCTTTGATAAAACAGCTTCACTATGTTTTTCTACTTGAAAAAATAATGTGAAATAACATATACCAAATCCATGTTCACATCTCAATAAACAGCAAAACACTAAACAATGTGTAAAATGTTTGTTATTGTACGTACAATAACAAACTTTTTACACTTTTTGCATCTTTTTGCAATGTATTCAGTTATGAACATGGACTTGGTATATGTTCTTTCGCTTTATTTTTTCAAGTAGAAAAACATAGTGAAGCTGTTTTATCAAATAAAAATCCAAAATAAATACCAAATTCTCATCCATATGGCCGCTTTAACATTATTTTTCAAAAATTATTTTAAGTGTTTAGTTCTGTATGTAGACACAAACTTACGGTAAAACTTTGGTACATAACACACCAGTTTGAGATTGTGTGTTCAGAGAAGTTTTATTTGTATTTAGAAATATTTTGAATGGAATTAATTCTGTTTGTGGTAACATCAAAGAAAATCAGAGAGTTACGAAGAATAAAGATACAATGCTTCTATGCTATTCACTGGGTGTAAAACTCTTAAAATATTCATGATATTTTTTAAAAATTTAAATATGATTTTAAAGATTCCTATATAATTTTATTCTTTCAGATCAAAACAATAATGACTGAGGAAGACATTGATGTTAATGAATGGATTTTAACAGTGTATGACAAGGAAATGCACTGTGGTAAAATCACAAAGATCACTGGTGAAATAGAACATGCAACCTTCTTGAAGTGAACTGGTGCTGGCATAAATACAATAAACAAAAAGGACAAACAGAAATTAAACAAGAAGTTCGTCATCTGTAAAGTGAAAGAAGAATCAAGGGGAGATGAATTAGGGAGGAAGAATGGGAAAGGTTAAGGGGCCATGGAAAAGATATATTTCAAAATACATTATGTAAATGTAATATTTGAGTATTGAAAAGAACTTTGAACAATAATAATATAAGGTGGAAAAAATAACTGAAATGATATTAATATTAGCTATGAGTGCAAAAGATACATTTTTTAAATCTGAATTTCAGTGAGTGTGGAGTTTTCATACAAATCACTTGGACGTCTTCAGCGTAATGGAGATTACATCATACTGTCAGGTGAACTCTGAATGGAATCACCCAACAATAGACAGTTGTAGATGGGTAGAAGGTGGTATCCACCGTTACAGTTGAGGGTCGGTTGGTGTTGTCTGATTTTGATTGACCCACCTATTTACCTAGGTCAGTATTTGTCTTTCCTGCCAATAATTTTCAGGGGTATGTGATGTCCTGTATTTTTGAGATGTGCGCCGACTGCTGTGAGTGTGTCAGTTTGACTCTTGTGTTCTCTGAATTTGGATGCCAAATACTCTCGCTTGTCAAGTTGTCAATACATGAAAAACGTGTATTAGTTGCATGCATGTTTTAGTCTGGATTCCAACTGTGGTTTCTAAACCCTAACCTGTGAGTGGACCTTTAATGGTAACAATACTGTATAGGAACTAGATTAGTAAAGTTTATACCAGTAACGTTTTGTTATAGTCTTGTTGTCACTTGACTATGACGTTAAAGTTGTACGAGTTGTCAATACAAGATGTAAAGTTTTGTTGTTAGTCCCCGCGGACGAAGTCCGGAACGGGGACTTATGGATTGGGTTCCGTCTGTCCGTCCGTCCGTGTGTCCGTCCGTCCGCAGCTGTTTCTTGGAGATGCCTGGACCGATTTTTTTCAAACTTGGTACAGGGGCAACATACTATGGCATACATATGCACGTCAATTTGTTTTATGATACGATCCAATATGGCCGCCTAGCAACCATTTTGTTTGCGAATTTTCCCTGTGTAAAGCCATAACTCAGACATGCTTTAACAGATCTCATTCAAAGTTGGTATTAGGACAGTGTTCTATGACATACATGTGTATATCCATTTTCGTCGTGATACGATCCAATATGGCTGCCTGCCAGCCATTTTGTTTGTGAATTTTCCATGTCCAAAGCCATAACTCAGACATGCTTAAACAGATCTCATTCAAAGTTGGTATTAGGACAGTGTTCTATGACATACATGTGCATATCCATTTTCGTTGTGATACAATCCAATATGGCTGCCTGGCAGCCATTTTGTTTGCGAATTCTCATGTCCAAAGCCATAACTCAGACATGCTTGAACAGATCTCATTTAAAGTTGGTATTAGGACAGTGTTCTATGACATACATGTGCATATCCATTTTCGTAGTGATACGATCCAATATGGCTGCCTGGCAGCCATTTTGTTTGTGAATTTTCCATGTCCAAAGCCATAACTCAGACTCCATTTTCATCATGATATGATCCCCCATACCCAACCAATCCTTTATTGTTGGAGGCATATTCCATGTCCAACAAGCAGACACAACATATCTAAGTCTGTTTGTTTTAGGTTCACAAATGTTGTTGCGTGATCAGAGTAGTGATAATTCCTAAAAACCCAATTATAGCGGGGCCTATGTCATTATCAATGACTTGTTTTATGATTGGACATCAGAGCAGTATTAAAGTTGAAGTTGTAAAAGTTTCACCATTAAAAGTTGATACTAGTATTTTCTAGTAATGTGTTAGTAAATAATGACAACACAACAGTTTAAGATGATAGTCTTTACAGCTGATTGGACAAAATAAAGAACAAAAATGAAAGTTTGCCTTACTTCATTTGTGGAAGTGTGTACAGTATATGACTTGCAGATTTACGATCTTATCTCAGTTGATCTTAATACAAGCATTCAATGGGTTTGCCTGAATGAATAAACAAGTTAATACTGTACAAGGAGTTTTCTGCTTTTCCTATACCTGCAAATTACATATGTATAACTATGAAAAATGCACATATATAAAGTAGAATTACTTACGATTGTAGAAGCTATATCATTCAAAAATACATGGGACTAATATTTTCATAGGCGACTACTAACTGTGTGAACCCTGGTGATATTACATCTAAGTTTTAGTGTAACTTCAACAATGTCTGTTACTGTTGTAGCAAACGTTGAGACAGAGTTGGAAACCAATTCTAGTAATCTATTAATATATATGTAAACATTTATATTTGTTCTTTATTTCGTCAAATCAGCTGTAATCGTTTTCAAAAAAAAATTCACAATGACAGTAAAAATTGAACTATAAATGAACTTTATGAAGTATTTTGTTGTGTAAAACATTGTGTATGTATGTATGTATGTATGTATGTATGTGTGCATGCGTGATGTGATACTAGTAATTAATAAAGTTTGAGTTGAAGCAAGGACAACAAGGTAAACTGACACTAAAATGACCACACATGGTCTCAATGAGTTTTATGGGGC
This sequence comes from Glandiceps talaboti, assembly GCF_964340395.1. Taxonomy (NCBI): domain Eukaryota; kingdom Metazoa; phylum Hemichordata; class Enteropneusta; family Spengelidae; genus Glandiceps; species Glandiceps talaboti. Next base: position 343,571 of record NC_135552.1, read on the forward strand.
TAATTGTTTACTTTCCAACTGATAACCAACAAGATTGTCTGCTACAACCTAGCAAAACAGGACAGTCAAATAATTTCTACAGAAAAGACTACTTTTGACAGTCTAGCTTGAACTAAAAAGAATTAATTATTTTCCCATGATACATTACTACATGTTATTAATATTACTACTGCAGACACCAAAAGTGTATCTTACTTTTTACTGTGAAGGATTTATGAATGATATATTTTACTCTACAGTGTTTCATTGTAGCTAGTAATCATGCGAATGTTATCAGTTTTATGCCATTTTCACAAATTAGTAAAATCCAATAAAATTTTGTGTTTTGTTAAATATAAAATGTCCATTCATTTTTGAGTAATACAGTATGTGTGGATTGTATATTGCATGAGAGTTTGAATGGCATGACAAATAGAAATGCATTTATAGTGTATTGCACATTCGACCTGAAAGTAACATGATGGTTCTACATACTGTGACTGTTTTATATTAACACATCACATATCAGTGTTATATAATAGAAAAATCATAAGATTACTCAAAAATTATATTTAAAAAGATACTGTGATGAATCACATGATTAATAATTTGTAATCATGTGATTAATGTTGGTGTTCAAAAATCACATGATTACTCAACATCTTTTTCAAAACAATCTAGTGATTGTTCTGAAGATTTCACAGTGTTCATGTGGTTAATCATATGATTTCACAGTGATCATGTGATTAATCGTATGATTTTGAAAAATCACATGATTACTCAATGGCTTTACCAAAATTTAGAGAGGGGCTAAGTAAATAATTTTGGTATCAATCAAAAGTCATTGTAACATCACACAACATAGGAAATATTCAAATTCATAACTTAATTTAAACACAGTGTATATAACTTTTCCGCCAGGTAATTGGAATTTTCCGTAATTAATTTGGAACGCGTTATATATATATATATATATATATGCACATGTAGTACATAAACTTCAGTTGAATATATGACATGATCATGATGGATAAGCGATGTAACATTCGATTATGTAGGTCTTTGAAGTTTGAGTAATAAGGTCCGGTTTGACACAACATTGACACTTGTGTACCAAAATATCCATCCAAAGTTGCGTTCAAGGAAACCTTAGTTGCGTTATGACTGAACACAATGCCGCCGGATATAGTTGAGGATGAGTAGCCTTCCATACCTTCCATTTTTAAGGGAATATTGATAAATTATCCATGATTTCACAGTTGTGTCACCATCAAGGTTGTGACCTTTTATTTGCGTTGTTTTAGTACGCACATACGTGCTGTGCAGATGCACACGTAAGCACCTTGTGAATGTGATACAATGTTACACAGTGTAACAATATCATCATGCCTGGAATGACATATCATGTGCTCTCCACATGTATGCCGTACATTTCATAATTTCGGGTACGTTTTTGCATTCGGATTAATATATTATTACATGTTATCGCTATTCATGAAATTTGTGTACAATTTGTAATAAATGAAACAATGTTCTTACAACTTTTACAGTAGCAGAAGTTATGACACAGGTCAAGTCAACTTTATGGCATGCCAGCAAAATGACGTTGCATTTTCGATTGTGAACAAATCAAATCAAAGCCATACGATTTTAGAAGAGATTCAAACGACTTAAGCTTAAAATCTCAAAATTTTATCGCAAGTAACGCAAAGATAAAAAAATTAAATCAAGCAATTGTAGGAGTGCGAATATGACATTTAATTTCGAATACCATCATGTCAGATTTCCCATAGAAAAACAATGGCCGTGTTCTTTTATGACAACTAAACTTTGCTCACGTTCAACTTTTTCAAATGCGCACCATTCGGTCTGAAAATTCATAGATAGCGACCAAAGGGGTTTTGTAAAAATCTCTTGGTTTTAGATTTATCTTTTTAAAATTCTTTTCTGGAAAATGATGTGCTATTGCTGACTATGTTGTTAAAACTCTTTAAGAAAAGCACTGTAATTTGTAAACCGGCACAATTTACCATGTATACCTACATAAATACAGACCTCTAACTTCGTTATTCTGTAAGTAAATTACACGTAATACATACAGACTGACCTAGCATTTGCTTTCACAAAAATCAGTCTTTAATTTCATGAAAGCTGTGTGACAAATAAAATCGAGAATTTTTAGTTATTTCGTATATTTTAGTTTAATACCCATCAGTAAATAAGGGTGGCCCTTTTCATTTTTCTGTTTCTCATCTCCCAACCGACCCTAATTTGCAGCTCCGACGTTAGAAAAAAAGTTTTTTTTATTTCCGACCGACCCCTGAGCACAGCAAAATTGTAAGGTTCGAATGAACATCAAATGTTCCTCATGGTGTCTTAGACCAGTGTTTGACATTGGCCCCCCTAAAATTACAAATGACACAATAATTTCCCACCTTGCGTCGCTTTGGCGCATTCATTTTACGGCAAACATCAAAATTCTCAAAGTCCACGGCCGGACTGGGCCAGGCCCTGACGTCAATCCCACAAGAAGTATACTGACTCTGTAAGGGAAAGATTTGTTGACATCATATAAGATACAGTGACAACGCGCAGTTCTATTGTTAACATAAAAAATGCCACAGAAAGATCAACTTTGATAAACTTAATCTACAAATTGAAACATTAGAGGGAGTAGATTAGACGTCGAAATGGCATCTCTCCACATGTTTTGTCTACCATCACTGTCTTGACCTCTGACCTACACTGAACTTGCTACCGGAACATTTCATGGCTACATATATACACCCATCAGGATGATAAGTAAAAAATCATTCATCTTCTTATAAAGTTGTTCTACAGACTTGTCAACCTTGCTAAAATGAAGGAAAGAGACCTCTAACAAGGATTCAATAAAGAGAAAAGAAGTTGTAGAGAGACTGACAGGACAGAAAAGACAGAGAATATAACTGAAAAAATACATATATTTTTTTTCCTTGCCCCCTTTTTAGCTCCGCTGTCAGCGAAAGCTGAAAGCGTAGCTTTAGGTATAGGTTACAGATTTGTTCATGCCAAGTTGATCTGTGCCATTTTCAATTTTTCATGATTTTTTTTCATAAAATGACATTTTCATCATCTCCTCACGTACTTCATGTCAGATTGCTTTGATATCTGGTGTGTTGATGTGCAGGGGGTAGCTTACTTAGATTTGTTAATTTCAAGTCAGCACGTCTTCTTTTCTATTTTTTATGATTTTTTTTTTGTAATTTAAAGAAAAAATGAATATGTTAATGAACATTATGACTGCCGCCATATTGGAAATCAGTCCGCGAGACTTTAGGTAAACTTCAACTTTTCAAAAGACACTATTGACGTCAAACAAGCAATGTAATTAATATGTGCTGTAGTCTTAATTCTACGCATTGTGCGCCCAAATGACAAATATTTGTTCGAAATAGAGTTGTAAACTTCAAATCCAAATTCTTCACCCTCCTACAGAATGGTTCATTCCAGTATACGCACCTCACGATCAAGTGAGAAGTCGTGCATGCCTGAACTGAAGTGTATGGGAGGATTTTTGACAGAGTCAGTCGTCAGTAAAAACGATAATACTCTTTCTAAAATTATCACATTTTGAAAGGGAAAGTACTTTGTGGTTCATTTATGGAGTTTTGTTTTTGTACGATAAATATTGGTGGCAAAATTACAGCGTCAAAATTACCGATGTGGTAATGCACGACAAGTGAGTTTCCGTATGGCGACAATCCCAAGTACCCGGATGTACGAGGGACGAACCCGGAAGCAAGTCGTTGCCAGCCATACGTTACAGTGGTAACATCATCCGAGAAATCGCTGCGTTCAGAGTGTCATTTATTCACAGAATTGTTTTTTTCGAGTGAAAACCCATCTTGAATTGTATAACGCTAACAAATGAAGACATGTCAAGTTATATTTTGAAAGTTGTATCGCTAGTTTGAGACGATTTCCTCACGTACTATCGAGGCTTGGACCTTACTCCAGTTCAGCGGGAAGTTTAGCCAGTCCGATAATTCTTTCTGGTTTAGTTTACAACACTTTTGATCACACAGATTTTATTTTTGTGATGAAAAGAAATTTAAAAAAAAGATCACTTCAACCATTTCGTTGTGTTTTCTTTATGAAAGGTAATCGAACATGAACGAGTGTTACCGCTGTAACGTATGGCTGAGAATGACTCTCTTCCGGGTACTTGTCGCCGTACAGAAACTAAGATGGCGATTAAGACATTTCTTCCCTATATATATCTACTACAACTAGTACAAGTTGAATATTGTTGACTTGGTAAATTTGTTAGAAAATTGAAATTCAAATTGCCTCAAAATTATTTTAGATCCCTAGTTTATTTCATTCATCATTATCATTTTCCAGGGTTAAAAGACACTGGAATTATTTATAGCCAACCTCAAAATCCTTTTTTTTTTCTTTTTCTTGTGTGCATTTCCCAGTCATTTTTTTTTTCAGAGATTTTGTGCAATTTTTCATAACAGTAGATTTATGTTATAAAATGGTGTCTATGGTATAAAAGTACAATACATTACCAACTTCTGTGTAAAATGTGTTTTATAGTGAGACATCATATGAAACCAGTAACTACTTTATTACATCGCTAAAACAAAACTGCATAGTGAAGAACTGAACCACTTCTACATGTCACCAAAATACAAAAAAAAAAAAAAAAAAAAAACCAGCAGAGCTATTCTGACCTATAGGTCGCCTTTTTTTTATTTTGCCCGCCCGCCCCGCCTGATTATACCACTGGAGATGAGAAACAAAAACAAAAACGTCACCCTTAGACTCTCACAAATTGAATGCTGAATTAAGTATGTACAGATAAAGTTGTGAAATCGCACCCTCAAACATCAGCTAGCATAGCAAATAGCAAATATGAGCAGGCATACCAAATATATGCTCAAACGGATACATTTTATTAGCACAACTGAACTGAGGTTCAGTAGTGCTATAGGGATCGCCCGGCGTCTGTCTGTCTGTCTGTGTGTGTGTGTGTGTGTGTGTATGTGTGTAAACAACTTAAAGTCAAAAACCGCTGAACCGATTGCCACGATATTTGGTGGGTCCATTACCTTGGGTGTCTAGTTAGGAAATTGTTCAAATCAAAATGATCGCATCACAGATGTGTGATTTGGGTCAAAATGTGATTTTTGGTCAAAAACTTAAACTCAGAAACTACTGGGCAGATTGGTGCGAAATTTGGTGGGAACATTCTTAAGGGGATGTAAAGTAAGATTTGTCCATGACGGGATTATTCAATCAGTGATATGCAAATTAGGGCTAAAAATGTGTCTTTTTGGTTAAAAATCTATAATTCCAAAACTACTGAACAGATTGGGCTGAAATTTAATGGGAATGTATCTAGGGATGTATGGACAAAGAAATATTAAGCATACCATGATTCCATGAGTGATATGCAAATTAGGTGTAAAAATGTTCATTTTTGGTCAAAAACTTATATCTCAAAAAGTACTAAGTGAATGAGTTTGAAACTTGGTGAGATGTTTCTAGAAGTGTTATTCTATATCATTTCTTTTCCTCAAAAATCTTCAACTCTGAAATTACCCAGTAGATTGAGCTTAACTTTGTTGAGAATGTGTAGATTTGTCCTCATTAATAGCTGACACAGTGAGAACAGTACATTGTTAATTAACTATAATGTTTACTTTACTATTTCCTCTGGTGGTAAAGCCTGTAGCATGGCCAGTTTGGTTTATGACTTGATTATGTAATATGTTGTAAGACAGCTGTTTCATCACCTACCCATATAAACTGAATGTAGCTTGTGTTTAAAATATTACAATAAGACAACCAAGAAAGTTAAACATGTTACATTGGTATGACTTGGTTCCAAATTGATTTAAAAAACTAAAGAAGTACAAAACCTTGTAGACACATCCCTTTCAAGTTTGATTAGGATGTTGCTATACTTGTCTTGTACACTTCCAACATAGGATGGCTGGATTATGATGATGGAAATTAGGTATGAAAATTTTGTTTTGGTTACAACTTTAAATCTTCACAAAATTATATATCTATCATTGCCCTGAACATGAAGTTGTGCGGCAACGCAATATTTGCGCTATTTTTGACAATAGAACTGACAAAAGGCACCATTTCTCTAAATTGTCTCTCACACAATGCTTTATTATTTTTTAATATTTAAACCCCTTCATTTGTAATAATAATAATTACGATAATAATAAAATGAACTTCAGGTTATGAATTGAGAATACTTTCATCACTTACATTGCAAATGTAAACAAAATGTGACCGCCATGTGAACACATTGCGCGATTTCCTTCAACTTGGGCATTTAGGAATGTTCCTGTACTTGCAGACCAAAAAGCACAGAATATTCTTTTAGAATATGTAAAACAAGTCTGTTATTGGTGATCTAAATATCAAAACCGTACTTATATATCATGACCCTGTAACGTTACTTCAACCAACGTGCTTGGCAGTAGGTAGGCATGCTTCCCACATGGCCCATACATGGATATGTATGCTGGCTTTTCAACACATTGTAACCATTTCTAACTTACGATGGTTGGTGATACCTTTGGCCCGTACGTGGATATGTACGTTGGCTTTTCATCACAGTGTAACCATTACTAACCTAGATGGTCGGTGATGCCTTTATACTCAATATAACGTTACGTTTAATCTTGCTAACAGACCTAAGTTACAGTGTATAAAACTTTGTATGTACGATGACTGCGATTTCTGTACATCAAACGAAATATGGCGGCTGCCAGTCAAATGTGTTTTGTATTATATGTGTATGGGAAAAGTTGGGGGCTCTTGTTGATGAGAATTTTGATTCGCCACTGTGGCAAACAACCTTGATTTTTTCCTTGTCATGACATTTCCTTTCACACTTGTGACAGTGGCTAATGGGTAGTGCGCGGACATAAAAGATTGACTTCAAGTCTTGAGCACTCTGGCTAAAACTTTCATGTACTTTTTTGGTTGTAGTCTTCCTGTCTGTGTATAATAATTAAAGTTGTATTACACATTGAACCAAACAATCAAGTCTTTCATACAATGTTTAGAATCATGACAATAGATGTTTATGTATGTTATATAACTGCGGGCAGTGTGGGCAGGCGATAACTAGGAACAGCTGCCATAAAATATTCACACTTCATTATCGCCATTTCAAGGGTTTGGAAGGGCAGGCAAGGGCAGTTTTTGACATCTGGGGGCAACACATGTGATTACCTCCGTCTTCAATTTGATCACCTCTCCTAATACATCACAAGACCATGACTGGTTGCACTTCTCTGTAAACATCCATTGCAGGGTCTGAGTCATCTCTGATGACTGCTTGTATTTGTGTATAAGGTGGTATACATCTTCTATGTACCTTTGATAATTATCCTTATACATGCTTTCTTGTCTTACTCCTCAGGATGCCATATGTACATCATTAGAGGAGTATAACCATCATATTGAATCCTTAAAAGAAGAAATGAATGAAGCCACAGAGAGTGCCAAGGCAATCCGTGCTGATATTCAAGAGATGAGAAATAAGTATGGTTTAGTCACTGCGCAACAGAAATGCGCTTCATGTGCATTCCCTCTACTGACCAGGTCCTTTTATTTGTTTCCATGCCAACATATGTTTCATTCAGATTGTCTGATTGCAGAGGTGAGTAATAGAAATCATGTGTGTTAAACCCCAATGTTAGAATCCCACAATCTTGGATTACAACAATTTTTTGAGTTAAGCTTAGATAGGATCATTTATTCAAGACCAATGTTTTAAGCACAACTGAACTGATAAGGTTCAGAAGTGCCTTAGGCATGGTGCGGTGTTTGTCCGTCTGTCTGTCTGTCTGCCTGTCTGTCTGTCTGCCTGTCTGTCTGTCTGCCTCTCTCTCTCTCTCTCTCTCTCTCTCTCTCTCTCTCTCTCTCTCTCTCTCTCTCTCTCTCTCTCTCTCTCTCTCTCTCTCTCTCTCTCTCTCTCTCTCTCTATGGTGGGAACTTTCTTATGGGTGAGTTAATTAAGATTTGTTCATGACATGATGATTCCATCAGTAATATGCAAATTAGGGTTAAAAATGTGTGTTTTGGGTCAAAAATCTTTAATTCCAAACTACTGAGCAGATTGGGCTGAAATTTAATAGGAATGCATTGGTTTTTTGTGTTTTTTTTGGTTTTTTGTTTGTTTTTTGTTTTTGTTTTTTTTGGGGGGATATATTAAGCATATAATGATCTCATCAGTGATATGCAAATTAGATGTACAAATAAGAATTTGGGTCAAAAATCTTATATCTCAAAAAGTACTTTGTAATTGTCAGTGAGACAAACTTGGTGAGATGTTTCTAGAAGTGTTATTCTGCTGATTTTCTTCAAAATATTTTGACACAATTGGCCCTAGCAACCATGGCCACGTCCTTAGCAACAACCAAATGGCAGTATAGTTTGGTCAAATAACAACATCATCTGGTAGGCAAGTGAGTAAATGTATGCAAATATCCCTAGCCCATAGCAACAGCCAAATGGTGGTGTATTTCACAAAGAGAACAACAGGGATTCTTAGACAAGTGAACAAACATTCAAAAAGTGTATGAAATATGCCTAGCAACAAGACCACGCCCATGGCAACAGTCAAATGATCACATGTATTGCAAAGGCATATAGGCATGGTGCGGTGTTTAATAGATTAATAGACAAATGAATATACATTCAAAAAATGTATGTAAATATGCCTAGCCAGAAGACCACACCCATAGCAACAGCCAAATGATCATTTGGTTCTTATTATTATTATTATTATTATTATTATTATTATTATTAGACTTTATTTAAACTCAATAAACTGTTGAGCCAGTGGCTCTTCTCACAGTGTCGAGATAAAAATATAAAACATATACATTAAAATTACCAATAAGTAAAAATGCAAACCAATGAAACTCATAGAAAAGGCAAAAGCCAGAAGAAACAACAAGACTACAAAATTAACTATTTTCTAAAAGATGCAATTTAAATTTATGTTTTAATAAAAGACTGAAGAGTTGTGCAGGATTTGACATCAACACTTAAATCATTCCTAACACCATTATATCTAAAACTCTTCGTAAAAGTCTGTGTTCTGTGTTTTGTGTTCATCCTTGGCTGCAGCACATGTACATGTATTATGAGTATGCACTTCTTGAATATAAAAATCATTGAGATAATTTGGAGCCAGGCTATTCTGGACTTTGTACATTAAAACAGTTTCATTGTAAATGATTCATTTTCTAAAAGGAAGCCATTGTAGAGATGCAAATAAAACATGGCTTGGTGTATTGAAATCAGAGTCTAGGAGTACTCTTGCAACAGCTTTCTGTAGTCTTTCAATATGGAATAAAAGTGTGTTGGAACATATGTTGGAACAATAGTCAAAGTGGGGTAATATAAAACAGTTGTAATAAGTAATCTTTGCTCACTGAGTTAAAAAAGTTCTAATATGTTTGAGGTGATGCAATTTGAAAGCCTTTTTACTGCATACAGTGTTCACTTGTTTTTCCCAGGTCAGTGTATCATCAATATTTACACCCAGGAGCTTTTCATTTGAAATACATTCTAGCTTATTACTGCCACATGTAACATTGATACAATTATTCATTCTCGCATTTTTCTGAGATGTTCCTATGACCATCACCTTGGTTTTCTGCAAATTTAAAGCGTACATGCAAAGGTACATACTTTTTTTCGTAATTATGTTTATTTTGCCATAAAAATAAAGGAAATCGGGGTTGTAATAGTACAATATAATTCTAACACGAGAAATTGCGCGAAAAATGAGGCACTCTCGGCTCAGCCACAGAGCACCTTCAGGTAATTACCTCTCATTTGCATATGGATAGGACAGGATTTGGAACTTTATGATGTCAATGCAGGAACACAAACGCGTTCGTCAGTGTATCTTTACATGCAAAGCCATTATGGTCGAACCAGAAGGTCAACTTCAAAACCCATTTTCGCCAGAACCCGACGTTGAATATTGATCAGATTCCTCAAGCGTAGAGCAATACACTCCAGCATTAACATCTGATGGTGTGATTTACCCAAATTCATTTGAACCGACCGCTAGCAGTAATGATAGTTCCTCTGGTAGTGAATGAGTGAGGAAGGTGTGGTCATGCAACCACAGAGACTGAATGACACTGCTTTATAAGTTTTTTTTCTGATGTAAATTTCACAGACAAATGTCGTCATGGCTAGTACACATTATATGTAATAGTATACCTGTGTTTAAATATCCACCATGAAAGTTTAGTGCTTGTTTTCTCTCTATGCCTTGCTGTCTTATACCGTGTATGTCCTAGTGAAGCCGTGTTGTTTACATAAAGTGAAGGCTGTTATCAGCGTCCTTTGTTGACAACTATTCAATGGGTGGAAAACAGCTCCTGCAGACAATGTAATCAAAATGAAAATTACCTAATATTTCCATACACATCAAACATACAGAGATCGAATGAGAATGGCTTCAAGAGTCCCCCATAATATTCTCTCAAGTTGTTCAAATGTAGCATGTGTCCTAACAGTACATTCGATCTATGACCATTCAAAATCTTCGCGAAAGTAGACCCACAAATTCATTAGAGCAGAACGTTTTGTTGGATAACCATCCCTCTTGAAAGCTATGTGTACACTACTTTATTTCATTTTTTACTGCGTTCATTACCATCAACACAGTGACATGAAGTGGTTTCATCTTCTTTCAAAGCACGGCCCATGTTCACTGAAGCCGACCATACTGTGGTGTATTGTGTATTGTCTTTGACCATTTTTGTTTGAGTTTTTTGTGGATAGACATGTCTTACGTTGTGGAAGTTATTTGACCTGGGAGCGTGAAGCTTAATGCTGACTGTACTTTGCTGTGTCCATCCACTTTGGACATGTGATTGGCATGACACAGTAATTGTTCAGGTAGACAAAACAATGGAAACAAAAATAGCAACATTATAATGAGTGTTGCGTCTTTTTACTTTGATATGATTCCAACGATGTACATGTGATGTATCACGATGAAAACGATCGACTCCCAGCAACATGGAAATCAAAACATACAATCGGACTACGCATTGTTTAAAAACAAATGCTATCATAGTGAAAACATTTTATGAAGCTAACTTGCTTTCTTGAAAACATCATTTCAAATTATTTTATTTGTCTTCCTTTTTTCGCTTTGATCATGGCTACACTGGTGGCATGGAGGGCCCCGGTAACATTTACCGGCTTTCACTGTATGTCGTCACTGTCCAGTTTTTACTTGATTTCAACTGCCTTCACCCATTATTACCAACTCAGTTATGTCACTCGGAAATGTGTATAGGGTGATCGTCTCACTGTGGGTGCTGCTGACAAAACACCAAGGAACCATTGTTGTCGGAAGACTAAACTGGTACACCACAATATGTACAGTTACAGATAATGCTACATGTATATGGCAAGCGTAATTAGTAATTCATAAGTAAACATTACACAAAGGCTTAGAAGGCTTTTGTAACACGTGAGACCTTGACACCTTTCGTGAGCTGGTTGAGGTGCCGAAGTTAGTCGAAGCACAGGGGATTATTGTGACTTTCTTGTCAATGCGCGCAATATTTAGAGGTATGAATGCAATTTCATTTATTTTTATGGCAAAATAAACATAATTACGAAAAAAATTATCAACCTTTGCATGTACACTTTAAACACATGCTATTTCCTTCACACCATTGTGTGATTAATTTTATATTATAGTTGAGTTTGGATTCAATTTCATTAATATATGATTATTGCATATATTGCAAAGATAACAACAGGGCTGGATAAGCAACTGGATATTAATCATTCAGCAAATGAAGACCTATACCTACATGTTACATGTAGCATGAATCAGCATGTGGGTAAACATATTAAACTGTACAGTTGTGCTACAATGCCAATGTCGCTCTTTTTGTTAGTCCCCGTCAGACGAAATCCGGGACGGGGACTTATGGATTGGGTTCCGTCTGTCTGTCCATCCATCCGGAGCCATTTCTTGGAGATGCCTAGACCGATTTTTTTCAAACTTGGTACAGTGACAACATACTATGGCATACATATGCACGTCAATTTGTTTCATGATACAATCCAATATGGCCGCCTAGCAGCCATTTAGTTGGCGAATTTTCCCTGTCCAAAGCCATAACTCAGTTTATTTCATTCATCATTAACATTTTCCAGGGTTAAAGCTGTAAGACACTGGAATTATTTATAGCCAACTTCAAAATCCTCTTTTTTTTTCTTTTTCTTGTGTGCATTTCCCAGTCATTTTTTTTCAGAGATTTTGTGCAATTTTTCATAACAGTAGATTTATGTTATAAAATGGTGACTATGGTATAAAAGTAAAATACATTACCAACTTCTGTGTAAAATGTGTTTTATAGTGAGACATCATATGAAACCACTAACCACTTTATTGCATCGCTAAAACAAAACTGCACAGTGAAGAGCTGAAGAACTGAACCACTTCTACATGTCACCAAAATAAAAAATAAAATTTAAAAAAAAACAGCGGAGCTATTCTGACCGATAGGTCGCTTGTTACTTTAAGTTGTTTACACACACACAGAGACAGTTCAATTGTGCTAAAAAGCACGGGTTTTTTAGCCCCAATTTGCATATTGCTAATCATGTAATCAGTATCACATGATCTGTGCATCCCCATAAACATCCCTGTGAAATTTCAGCCAAATCAACCAAGTACTTTATGGAATTATAGACTTTGACCAAAAATACATTTTAGCCTAATTTGCATATCACTGATGGGATCGTGTCATGAACATTTCTTAAACTAAACACCCCCAAGAAAAATGTATGCAAATATACCTAGCAACAAGACAAACCCATAGCAACAGCTATATGATCACGTATATTGCAAAGATAACACCAGAGATTCATAGATAAAGTGAACGAACTACAAAAAATTGTCTTCAAATATGTGTAGCAACATGACCATGCCCATAGCAACAGCCAAATGATCACATATATTGCAAAGATAACAACAGGGTTGGATAGGCAACTGGATAATCATTCAGCAAGTGAACACCTATACCTATCATGGCTCAGCATGTGGGTGCATTTTTTAAAAAACTGTACAGTTGTGCTACAACGCCATTGCGCTATTTTACAAGAAGCCCTACATGCATTCAGTTGCTCTAAGTTCGATGGTTATGAACATATTAGATTATTTTCATTCTGATTAGAATTCAATACATGTAATTAGGAATTAGAATGTACCATTTTATTGAGTGTTACCTACATAGTGTCAGTCGATAACACAAGACGCTATGTGTTTACATGTAAACGATCTTTTATCTCAGTTGTCTTCAAGTTCGCATAGAGTTCAGGTGCCAATATTGCAAGTTGTCCATTACATTTGATAATTTAAATTAAAAGCTGCACCTTTTGAGAAATTTGCATAAGATGGCTGAGATAAAACACATAATGTACCCTTATGTGACAGTATGTACCTGTGTGTGGTATAGTGTACATAGTGTACCTGTGTGTGGTGTAGTGTAGTGTATGTACCTGTGTGTGGTGTAGTGTACAAAATGTACCTGTGTGTGGTGTAGTATACACAACTTGATGTACCTGCATGTGTGTGGTGTAGTACGTGTACATAATGTACCTGTGTGTGGTGATAGTGTACATAATGTACATGTGTGTGGTGTAGTATTCATAATGTACCTTTGTGTGGTGTAGTGTATGTAGTGTACATAATGTGTGTGGTGTAGTATTCGTAATGTATCTGTGTGTGGTGTAGTGTACACAATGTACCTGTGTGTGGTGTAGTATTCATATGTACCTGTGTGTGGTGTAGTATACACAATGTACCTGTGTGTGGTGTAGCTAGTGTATGTAGTGTTACAGTACCTGTGTGTGGTGTAGTACGTGTACATAATGTGTGTGGAGTAGTATTCATAATTTACCTGTGTGTGCTGTAGTGTACACAGTGTACCTGTGTGTGGTGTAGTACGTGTACATAATGTGTGTGGTGTAGCATACGTACATAATGTACCTGTGTGTGGTGTAGTGTACACAATGTACCTGTGTGTGGTGTAGTATTCATAATGTACCTGTGTGTGGTGTAGTATATATACACAATGTACCTGTGTGTGGTGTAGTGACACAATGTACCTGTGTGTGGTGTAGTATTCATAATGTACCTGTGTGTGGTGTAGTATTCATAATGTACCTGTGTGCATGTGGTGTAGTGTACATAATGTACCTGTGTATGGTGCAGTGTACGTAGTATACACAATGTACCTGTGTGTGGTGTAGTGTACGTAGTGTACACAATGTACCTGTGTGTGTGGTGTAGTATACAGAATGTACCTGTGTGTGGTGTACGTAGTATACAGAATGTACCTGTGTGTGGTGTAGTATATAATGCACCTAATGTGTGACTGTATTTGTGTGGTTGCGCTTTGGCAGCACCAAGTTGTTTTGGTTTTGGCTCCTCCTTTTTTATGAATGTTTGGTGTATTTCGTTGCCTTTTGATGTTTATACAGTGGTGTCTGTTTTTGTGAATGTTAGAAGTATCAACTGGACCTCTTCTTAGCCGCCAAACTCAACAAGTTGTCCTGGTTTGAGTGGTTTTTTCCTACATTGCATGTCTCAAACAACATGCAACATTGCAAGGATTACATGTAAGGATGTCTTTTGCATATTCAAGAGCAATGTTTACTGGGATTATGAACACCATTGTGAATAATCCACTATTGTACCGACTGAATGTCACCACCTGGCAAAGACTAAGAAACTTGAAGTTGTGTTAAGCCCAGCCAATCAAGAGAGGCATCGCAGCAGGCACGAACAAACAGTATCTAATACTGGTAAGAATTACCAATCGTGTGATGGAGGGTCCACCTCAACATCATCAATACAGCTGTCACAGGACACTCTTGCCATTACAGATGTCAAGTGAGAAGGTAAAGATCAAGGCCCTTCCCAATGTAATGTTATGCAATGCAAGATCTTTGGTTAGGAAAGCAGATGAACTTCGGACTGTTTGCAGTATGAACGATATCCAAATTGCCGCAGTGACTGAAACTTGGTTCTCAGAAGATTTCACCAATAACATTATATCCATAGAAAATGATCACCTTTTTCGCAGAGACCGACAAAAGCTACATGGCGGGGGTGTTTGTTTGTATATACTCTACAGCCTAGACTTATAGACTATCAGAGTGACAACATCAAATCTGTATGGTGCACTGCGCGACCTCATTGGCTACCAAGGGGAATAAACTAGTTGCTAATTTTCTGTATCTACCACCCACCTGGTAGTGATGAAAAACCCTTGACAAGTCACATTATGAACATTGTTGACAATACAATTTCAAAGTCACCTGAGACTGGTATCATTATTCTTGGCAATTTCAACCGTATGAACATTGAATCAGTTATCAGTAGTTGTAACTTAAAGCAAGTTGTATCAATTCCAACCAGAGGTGACGTTACTCTTGACCTTATATTGACCAATTTATATCAGTTGTATAATTCCCCACAGTCCATCGGTCCACTTTGTTCCTCTGATCATTCTATGCTTCTCTGGCGAACTAGACAGAAATTGCAAGTACCCACGAAATCAATTACCACCAGACCTTTGAAGGATTCTAATGTACGAGAATTCGCTCAGTGGATTATGACCCAGGACTGGCAAAGTGTTTATCAAAGTCCATCCTGCAAGGAGAAAACATCTGCCTGCCTCGCCTCTGTTTCTCCTGCAATTGAATTTTATTTCCCCTTGAAAACAATCAAGGTCTGCACGTCTGCTAAACCTTTTATTACTGATCAAATCAAATACATGATCAAAAATCGCCAAAAAGCATTCAATGATAAGAAATTTGTCCTGTATAATTTCGGGCGGAACAAAGTGAAACGTGCTATAAGTGTTAACAGGAAAGGTTACTATTCAAGAAAGATAGCCAACTGTACGAAAGGGGACAGTAGAAAATGGTGGCGGGAGATAAACAAAGTGGTCGTGGTAAATCTGAGTATGTCCCCAAACTAGAAGTAGATGGTGAAAGGTTGCATGGTATTACCTTAGCTAATGCAATCAATTCACATTTTGTCAACATCACAAAAGACTACATGCCAATGGATTATACCAATTGTACACAAAACCTTCCTGCGAGTGATACATTACCCACAGTTACCTTTCAGGATGTTATTAAAGTGTATGTAAATAGGTTTCCAAAGTTTCCGACTTTTTGCTTGCAAATGACGTAGTTTTCATAAGTGATTAAAGATTTGTATGACATTTTTGACAAAAGTACGATATTGATCGATCGATCGCGGCATCCAGAGATGTATTTAGTGGGTGGAAGTCGAAATTTTGAAGACGTATTTTGTAGGGTAATGGCAAGACTTGCATGATTAGGTTTTGGTAAAAATCTTGTGAATATTAAAAGCTAGTGGCCCAGACAATATCACAAATAGACTCCTCAAGGAGTTTGCTGAGGAATTTGCACAACCTTTAATTGACATCTTTAATGCCTCCTTTCAGGAAGGTTTTGTACCATTGTAGTTGAAATAGGCTACCGTAGATCCAATATCACTGACAAGTAGTGTTGCAAAGGTGATGGAAAGTCTAGTTGAGAAATGGATTAAACGAGAAATTAACGAGAAAATTGACAGGAAACAATATGCTTATGCCAAAAAGTCTTCATCTACATTTGCCTTGATAGATATTGTGCAAAACTGGATAGAACAGCTTGAAGGACAAGGTAGTATGGTCAGAGCATGCTTTCTAGATTTCAGTATGGCGTTTGACAAAATCGACCATAATATTTTAATATCTAAATTGTTACAACTTAGCATAAATTGTAATATAGTGAAATGGGTTGCACACTTCTTGTTTCAGCTTGTCAACATGTAAAAATTGGCAAAAAATGTTCAAATTGGCAAGGAATACGGGCAGGTGTTCCTGAGGGCACTAAGCTAGGGCCAATTCTATTCACAATCATGATAAATGATATACAAGAATGTATTCAGTGTTCTCACTTCATATTCATGGATCACACCACCTTATCAGAATGTGTACAGTGAGACACACCTGGGGCGCGTTCGGTAGATAAAGCGCCCGCGGACGTTTCAAAACGTTTTGTTCCCAAACGACTAATTGTCATAGTTTTTCGCGGGCGACCCGAGACGAAGGAAGGCGGAAGAGTGAGGTGATTTGCCAAAAGTCAAGATGGCTGCCACGAATTCTCACTTCATCGGCGAACTTGAGTTTTTGTGTAGGACACACATTAGTTTTGATTCAGCACTGCAAAAAAGCTCATGGAATTCGTCATTTACAATTGGCAACGGTATTTAGAAATACGAATACCCGTCGGGATAATGGTACGGTCGATTTGACATACATTGAGCGATGCAAGATAAACTTGGGGTCAGGTCACAGGTCAAAGATCACTTCGTTAGTGTAAAAATAGTGTATGCATAAATAACAGGCCTTTTTTAGGCATTCTAGCATCCTGACAGTACTGCAAAGGTGTGATTTAACTATGCGCATCGTCTTTTCAGTGATGAGCGCTGAATGTATACAAAATGCGACAATCTTCTGTTTGAATGTGCCGCCATCTTTTGTTTTTCACGCGCAACATGCAAAATACAGTTCGGCGCAGGGCCAGGGCGGGCCCCTGTTGTCTCTTGTATGCAGACTGAGTTGGATGACATTAGTGCTTGGTCAGTAAAAAACAACATGAAATTGAATCCCAAGAAGTGCAAGGAGATGGTGTTTTGTTTTGCGAAGGAGTTCAATAAGCCTTATTCTCTGTCCCTGAATGAAATAGATCTAGGTATTGTAGAAAACTTCAAATGTCTGGGATTGACGATTAACAATAAATTAAAATGGGAGAAACATGTTGATGAGATGGTCAGAAAAGCTTCACAGAGGTTACATATATTATGTGTATTGAGTAGATTTGGCACAACTGTAGACGATCTGAAACGTATTTATGTGTCCTTAATTCGTTCAACGTTAGAATATGCATGCATCGTTTGGCAAGGAAGCTTAACGGAAAAACAAAGATCTCACATAGAAAGCATTCAAAAGAGAGCGTTCAGAACCATTTATCCTTTTAGTACCTATAAGGAATCACAATTACATTTAGATTCGATGTCAGAATATCTGTCGCAAGTTTGCTGCCCAAGTGTTAAAACCAAACCACAAACTCAATCACCATGTTCCAGCACTTATAAATCACAAGTACCCAACAAGATATCGTAATGTTAGGAACTTTAAAGAAAGAACTAAACGGAAAGAACTCAGTCCAGTTGTTTAATGAGTCAATTTGTTGCAAAATAGTCATTGTCTCTAGTGTGTCTCTTCATTGTAATTTGTTTTTTAATTGTAATGTTACTTCACACTTTTTAGTTACCAGCAGTGTCTTTGTCCTTTATGTGTTTTTAAAGTAATGTAACAATCGTAATTTGACCATTTAGGTCACAACGTTTGGAAATAAACCGTTATTATTATTATTATTATTATTATTATTATTATTATTATTATTATTATTATTTTATTATTATTATTACTATTATTATTATATTATTTGTGTACATAGTGTACCTGTGTGTAGTGTAGTGTACATAGTGTACCTGTGTGTAGTGTAGTATACATAATGTACCTGTGTGTGGTGTAGCTAGTGTATGTGGTAAAGTGGTACAGAATGTACTTTTGTATGGTATATAGTGTACATAATGTACCTATGTGTACTTGTGTACCTATGTGAACTTATAAACCTATGTGTGCTTGTATACCTATGTGTACATAATGTACCTATGTGTACTTGTATACCTATGTGTACTTATATACCTATGTGTACTTGTATATCTATGTGTACTTATATACCTATGTGTACTTGTATACCTATGTGTACTTATAAACCTATGTGTGCTTGTATACCTATGTGTACATAATGTACCTATGTGTACTTGTATACCTATGTGTACTTATATACCTATGTGTACTTGTATATCTATGTGTACTTATAAACCTATGTGTACTTGTATACCTATGTGTACTTATATACCTATGTGTGCTTGTATACCTATGTGTACATAATGTACCTATGTGTACTTATATACCTATGTGTACTTGTATACCTATGTGTACTTATAAACCTATGTGTAATTATAAACCTATGTGTACTTGTATACCTATGTGTACTTATATACCTATGTGTACTTGTATACTTATGTGTAATTATATACCTATGTGTACTTATAAACCTATGTGTGCTTGTATACCTATGTGTACTTGTATACCTATGTGTACATAATGTACCTATGTGTACTTGTGTACCTATGTGTACTTGTATGTGTCATGATGGGTGGATGGTTAGCGTGACCGGCTTGGAATCTACAGGTTGCAGGTTCGAGCCCTGTCGCTGCCTGCTGTTTGTTTCTGAATGGCTAAAGTCCTTGGGCAAGATTTGAACCACGACCGTGCCTCAGTCAACCCAGCTGTATAACTGGGGACCTGGTAGGATGTAGGTTGCAATGTGAAGGCTTTAATCCTATGTGCTTAAATGGCTGCAATGGATTGTATGCTCCCCGGGGAGTTGAGGAAGACTAAAAAGGGCCGTTGTGCCGTTCTGATCCAAGCCAGGGGTAATGTGTACATAATGTACCTATGTGTACTTGTATACCTATGTGTACTTGTAAACCTATGTGTACATAATGTACCTATGTGTACTTGTATACCTATGTGTACATAATGTACCTATGCGTACTTGTATACCTATGTGTACTTGTATACCTATGTGTACTTGTATACCTATGTGTACTTGTATACCTATGTGTACTTGTGTACATATGTGTACTTGTGTACCTATGTGTACTTGTATACCTATGTGTACTTATATACCTATGTGTACTTGTATACCTATGTGTACTTGTATACCTATGTGTACATAATGTACCTATGCGTACTTGTATACCTATGTGTACTTGTATACAATATGCATCATATCATCAAATCTATCCATGTCATTTGTAGGTGCTTCCCCATCTCTCATTAAGTAGGAAAAGCAAGGTAGATGAATTACAACGTAAATTAGTATCTGGGCAGTTCAACCAGCAATGTGACTCTTCGCATAAATTACTGAGTCAGGCACATGGTGGAGTTGGGGCTGATGTACTGACTAAACAAGATCAGAGAGAACATATCAAAATGGAACTTGATGACATCATTGCTGCTGAGTGTGTGTACTGTGGAGAAATTATGATCAGGTAAAGAACTAGCCTTGAATTCCCTTAGGTCTGAGAGGACACTTGTGTGCATGCATGTGTGCTTGCATGCGTGTGTGTATGCACCCATGTGTGTGCGAGTGTGTGTGTGTGTGTGTGTGTTTGTGTGTGTGTTATCCAAAAGACAGTAGAATTTCTTTCTCAGGGCCAAGAAACTAGAAGTCAACAAACAGAGTAGTTTCAAATGACTATATGATCTGGCTACCATTGTTTATTAGTATCTTGAAAAGTGGATATATGTGACAAACACAAAAGTCGCTTCTGTGAGTGGCTTTGCAACCAATGATAGTACCTATCTTTGACCACACCAAAGAAACACAAAGAAATAATTAATATTCAACAATACAGCAAAAAGGATAATTGTACTAAAAGTAAAACAGGATGTTATAAGTCCCTGCCGGACAAAGTTCGGACGGGGACTTATGGATTGGGTTCCGTCTGTCTGTGCGTCTGTGTGTCCGTGCGTCCATCCGCCCGTCCGTCCGTCCGCAGCCGTCTCTTGGAGATGCCTGGGCCGATTTTTTTCAAACTTGGTACAGGGGCAACATGCTATGGCATACATATGCACGTCAATTTGTTTTATGATGCAATCCAATATGGCCGGCTAGCAGCCATTTTGTTTGTGAATTTTCCTTGTCCAAAGCTATAACTCAGACTTGCTTGAACAGATCTCATTCAAAGTTGGTATTAGGGCAGTGTTCTATGACATACATGTGCATATTCATTGTTGTTGTGATACAATCCAATATGGCTGCCTGGCAGCCATTTTGTTTGTGAATTTTCCATGTCCAAAGCCATAACTCAGACATGCTTGAACAGATCTCATTCAAAGTTGGTATTAGGACAGTGTTCTATGACATACATGTGCATATTCATTGTTGTTATGATACGATCCAATATGGCTGCCTGGCAGCCATTTTGTTTGCGAATTTTCCATGTCATTTCCAAATTGAAAGCGAACGAACTTGATAAGTACCTTTCCAACTATGAAATTCCAGCTGTGGCAGGAATGCTCAAAATAGACAAAGTTGAGGCTGTAAGATGCCACTATTATCAATCTAAAGAAAGTGAGAGTGATTTGTCATCTGATGACAGTGACAGTGAGAATGATGATACAGCTAGTTCCAACTCTAATGAAGTTGAATGAGAAATTGGGTCTGATGATGATGATGATGACAATGCCATGTTTATATACACAAGATCTGGAAGGAGAGCTACCACTTGGAAATCAAAAATTTAAATATAAACACATTCTGAGACTTTGTTTAAAATCACCACTGCATTCACCTTTGTAATCTAACGTCAAAACCAGTCCAATAATCAGGCTCTTACAAGGTAAATGTATTACCAGGTTCATTAAGATATACAATTACTATGATAATAGGGGCATCTTAATTATCATTACCACTAATATATATCACTTGATTCCTATTCTGTTAGATGAAATGTGGCTGGCATTTTTGAGTCATACATTTATTTTCTTTTGACATTATATTGAACTAATTTACATCAAACAAGAACGGGATACATGGCAATGCATTTTATTAAGAGTTTTTTCAGTGTTATTTAGACCAATTTGATTTCTTTTAGCACACATTTAGGAAACTGAACTGGAACAATACAGTATAAAACTATCTTTAGATAACATGTGCATCACAATATTTGCAAATACAACTAAAATGACATTCAAATGTAACACTACTAGTATAATGTACTAATACAATATTGAACAGAAAACAAAGACTCAGTTGGTCTGCTGATCATTTTACAAGAGTTATTCAAAGTGTAATTCATTTACAAGTATATGTTGTCTTTTTGAAAGGCAATGCACTGGTTAACATAACATTTTGTTTTAACTGGTGTTTGTGTGTATATATATACACACACAATATACAAATTGATTATATATGTAATGGACAAAGTTGGTATTAAGTGTATTATGTACAGTTTTGTACTTGGTATGGAAAGCAGCCTTAGTCTTGCATTGTTCACGATAGTTTAAATAATATTGATGTCGACAGACGTCATTGACAAAAAAATTTGTCACTAGACAAAAAACTAGAGTCGATTGGTATATCGCTACCATGTAGTAGTAGTCAAGTACGCTCGACTTCGGAGCAAGTCGCTGTACCCGAAGGACCGGCCCGATCGGCATGGAAGCACATGTCGTGTGATTGTATGTTGGCAAGTCTATGCCAATTATTTTTGGTAAATACAGATGGATTTCCTAAATAGGACAAGTTTAATATTCATCATCAAAGAGCTTTAGCCGTTCATACTTTCAAGGGGTGTGGATAGAAAATCATTGAACGATCTTGAACACAAGAAATGGCGTACTTGTACAATGCAAGGTCACCGGAAGTACCGTACATGTAGTTTTGACTTGTACTTGTGAATTTAGTTTGCAGTCAATTTACCTAATACTGTTAAAAACGGAGTAATGTGTCCCACATGATGAAATATTTTGCTATCCGTTAGAAACAATTTTCGCGTTTTCAAATTTGTGTTATGATCAAAGCAACCAAAATATGAATCATTGAAATTTGAATGCGTAAACACGTAACCTTTGGACTCAGCATTTAAACACGACCCCTCAACTCCCACAACTTTTAGTACAGTACCACCTCCAACACGATATTGTCAGCTATCAAAAGTTTTTAGCTTATGCAAATAGCTACGGAGGTAGGGGTCCCACAAGACTCGCGTTTGCCACAATGCATGCTGGGAAACCCAGAAGAAAACTGTATGGGAACCCCCTATAGAGTTGTAAACCGGAAGTGGATAGAAAGTAAGAATTCTTACAAAAACACTAGTTCCAGGTCGCCCTCTAAAGGGTGCAATGGAACTAATTAGCATAGGGTGAAAATATTTTAGAAAAGTTTGATACCATTATGACAGTAGAAAGTTTGGTGCATCTGATTATTAGTTGAATGCACGACTGACCTCTGGGGGTGAGGGAGTCCTTGGTTACGTGTTTACGCATTCAGTATTAGGTAAATTTCCCCCTGGCAGATCTGGAGGGGTTTTTTGTTTCTATTAAGGCAACTTTTAGGTTATTGATAGCCTTTGTGGTAATATTTCCAAGCTTTGAAAGCTAATGTAAACGTAAATTTTAAATGAGTTTCCCATGTCACATAAAAATGGGCCTGTAACATTGGTACATGTATAGGGGCATTAATATTGCATGTATAGTAACATCACTGGTAACTTTAGGTGGTCATGCCTAGTATATAATAGACTCTGGAATCTGATGAGATGTGGTGATTTGTAGTGTCGATAACATAGAGTGTCCGAAATAGAATGTGTATTAATCCCTTCTGACAAGTTCATACTGAAGAGTAGAACAATTTAGATTGACTTCTTTTATAAACTATCTCTGAAGATTACCATTACAAAACCTTCAAATTCACTTTTGCCCCAAAGTGCAATGTAAGTGAAGCCATGCATACACATGACATGTTCTGTAAGTAGAGTGGTAGCTAGGTAATTATACAATGTATATGTATATGTATAGTTATGTCTGAACTCTTATGTGAAGTAATATTAAAGAATTGATGTAAGAAATAGGGACAAGAACAAATTAATATTTACATGTACCACATTTCAGACTAGGCTATATGCCATTGTAGATATTTTTGTTGTCTCTCAACAGGTGCATTGACAAGCCATTTGTGGAACCAGATGAATACCATATGGTAATGGATAGTTGGAAATGATAACTATTTATCAGTGTGAACAATTTTATCATGGAAGATAAAGTAAAATAGTAAAATATATGTCTGTGTGTTGCGGATCAGAGACTATACTTGTGCACATGTAATTTTGAATTCCTGTTACCTGATTGATTGAACTATGTCACATGCTAACACAGGTCAAGCAGATATAATCTCTGTATGCATATTATGTGGAGAACACACCAGATTGACTGGTCTCAAAGAAAGCAGAATCAACTTACTTTAAAATTTCTGATATGTAACTGCGACAAACCTTAAAAATGAGAAGAAATAAATAATCTGGTACAATACAAAACTACATGATGTTCTTAATCACGACAATTAAGCAGCAGTGCAGCTATATGAAACCTTTGATGACCTTTCTACATGGTCAACTCCTATCAACAATAGCCATAGTTGACCTCACCACAGGGTCAACTCTGTTATCAGCAGTAGCCATAGTTGACCTAACTACAGGGTCAATTCTGTTATCAGCAGTAGCCATAGTTGACCTCACTACCTGGTCAACTCTGTTATCAGCAGTAGCCATAGTTGACCTCACTACATGGTCAACTCTGTTATCAGCAGTAGCCATAGTTGACCTCACTACATGGTCAACTCTGTTATCAGCAGTAGCCATAGTTGACCTCACTACAGGGTCAACTCTGTTATCAGCAGTAGCCATAGTTGACCTAGTCTTGCTGCTAGACGTTCAGGCTTTCTTTCGATGCTATAACTATAAGCGAACAAAGTTCGCATGTGAGGGCTTGCCCGAACAGTCTAGCGAATGTCATTTTCAGACCGGACATTCCATTGAGATTACGATAAGCGGTGGGTTGGGCCATATATGCATATATATTCTTTAATATATTCAATCTCTGCATGCAGGTGTTGACAAACACATTTATGTCATTACTATGTCTTATCAGTTTATGGTAATTGTGTTTGATGAGTGTGTAGACGTTGTCATTCACATATTTTAGTTACGCATTGGTGGTTATTTTTACAAGCCCCTCCTTAAGATGAATATGCATGAAAATTTAGCTATTGTCCTCTGTTTGTGCTTGTCGCTAATACGGTTCTCTGATTGGCAGTTATTTATATCCTGATGACATTCGCTAGACCTCGGATGTTCCATCCTCGATAGCGCTGTTCGACTGTGTGTCGTATTTTATCGGAAGAACATCCGAGGGCTAGCTGATAGAGTATAGTTGACCTCACTACATGGTCAACTCTGTTATCAGCAGTAGCCATAGTTGACCTCACTACATGGTCAACTCTGTCATCAGCAATAGCCATAGTTGACCTCACTACATGGTCAACTCTGTTATCAGCAGTAGCCATAGTTGACCTCACTACATGGTCAACTCTGTTATCAGCAGTAGCCATAGTTGACCTCACTACATGGTCAACTCTGTTATCAGCAGTAGCCATAGTTGACCTAACTACATGGTCAACTCTGTTATCAGCAGTAGCCATAGTTGACCTCACTACATGGTCAACTCTGTTATCAGCAGTAGCCATAGTTGACCTAACTACAGGGTCAATTCTGTTATCAGCAGTAGCCATAGTTGACCTCACTACCTGGTCAACTCTGTTATCAGCAGTAGCCATAGTTGACCTCACTACATGGTCAACTCTGTCATCAGCAGTAGCCATAGTTGACCTCACTACATGGTCAACTCTGTTATCAGCAGTAGCCATAGTTGACCTCACTACATGGTCAACTCTGTTATCAGCAGTAGCCATAGTTGACCTCACTACATGGTCAACTCTGTTATCAGCAGTAGCCATAGTTGACCTCACTACAGGGTCAACTCTGTTATCAGCAGTAGCCATAGTTGACCTCACTCTTTGAAAGTGTCAAGTATAGCCATGGTTGATTATAATCATGTCTAAATGTATAGCAGCAATACACTGAACTGTGTTACTGGTACTGTTCAATTTTTATCAGGCTTTCCTTCATTTTCACAAGATTCTTTATATATTGCAGTCTTGTAACCATCAAATATTGGAAATAAATACTATGAATTTCATTATTTGAGTGTACAGGTTGTAGGTAAATTAATCATTTTGGATCGATTCTTTATGTACTCTGTTCATCAACATTGATTGATATGATGATAGTTGTTATGGTGATGGCGACGACGAAGATGACGATGACGACGACGACGATTATGACAACAATGATGATGATGATTTGAATCATAGCAAAACCTCTTGATATGTATGGAGAAAAGAGACAATATGTTCACCACTTCTGACAAAACAAGTGTTGTGATGATCTTTCCTGGCCCATAGCAATGGCAGCATGCCTGCAAATACACACTCAGCAATAGAATGATCATGCATTCCCAATGTTCGGTAGAACTTGCAGATTCAGGAGGTGGCGAATTTAGGTGATGAGGGTACACGAAGGTAGTTAAATCATTAGCTAAACCTGAATAGACACTTACGCATACACACATCTAACCAATGCCAGTATAGATGGTAGGTAGTATAAATGTCAAAATCGCCTTCAGTAATTATACAGGGGGACAACTGAGAAAATCAGGCCTGGGCTGTTACTGTTACATAAAATATGACCCTTCCCCAATCTGTTGTGCTAAAAAGTGGCCCTCCCTCAACTTTCTTTCTCTAAAACATTACCCTTCCCCTGTTAAAGTAGTTCAAAACATGGATTGAAATGCTGTCAGAAATGGAAATTTTAAATCTCATGAATACCAGAATCAATAGTAGGGTTAATCCCATCGCTGCCACCAATGTGGTTATGTTCCATTACTACCACCGTATCGATGTGTGTGAAGCCCCTGTTTTTGTATCTCATGGGCTGAACTGAAAGCCACAACACCCAACAATTAGATTAGCTCTCTCCCAACCAAGTTGAACATCGCCACAATGTTATCCCCACTATCTTACCCAACTGAGGGTTAATTTACTACATGGTTGTCAGCAGCAATTTGATTGATATGGGCTGACATTATGGTACCTAACCCTAACATTAACCCAAACCTAACCAAAGGGGCTGCAATGGGATTTGGAACCAGTGACAGTGATGGGATGGCAAAAAAAAAAAACATTACTGGGACAAGCCATTAAAGAAGCAAGTCCACTTGTTATCAAAGAGTACCAATATTTACACATGTGATGATGGGCTCTTACATAACACAAGTAAACAGTGTAGTTCACAGCGTAAGATCATTTCTAAGGAGTGGGTCAATTGAGGCAAACCTTATCTCCGTCTTATATCAGTTGTTATCAATTTATTAGGCTATTATAAGTAACACTACAAACAGCTTTAGAGATGCAAACAACTTTTATGACACCCGTTTTCGTCAGGCAAGCCCGCGGGTTTGTTGCACTTGGACCGTTAATGGCTTGTGAATGTCATGATAAGGCAGAGTTAGACAGAACAATGAGTCAAAGTAAAATGTGACCTCTCCTAATCCCATTTTTAGCACAACTGAACTGATAAGGTTCAGAAGTGCTATAGGCATCGCTAAGTGTCTGTCCGTGTGTGTGTGTGTGTGGATGTGTGTATGTAAGCAACTTAAGGTCAAAAACCACTAGACTGATTGCCATGATATTTGGCGGGTGTATTGCCTTGGCTGTCTAGTTGGGAAATTGTTCAAATCAAAATGATCTTAACATCGATGTGTGATTTGGGTAAAAAAATGTGATTTATGGTGAAAAAACTTAAACTCAAAAAGTACTGGGCAGATTGGTCTGAAATTTGGTGGGACATTCTTAAGGGTGCATGATGATCCCATCAGTGATATGCAAATTAGGGCTATAAATGTGTCTTTTTGGTCACAAATCTTAAATTCTAAAATTACTTGGCAGATTGGGCCAAAATTTAATGGGGATGCATCTGGGGGTGTATAGATGAAGAAATATTAAGCATATAATGATATATGAGCATATAATATTAAGCATATAATGTGAATTTTGGTCAAAAACTTATGCTTATGTACTTGGTCCTTGAGACTGAAGTTTTATTCTGTAGATTTTCTTCAAAATAGTTTGACGAAAATGTCCCAATCAACCATGACCATGCCCTTAGCTCCATCCAAATGCAAGTATATTTTGATTACATAAGATCATCACCTGGTAGGCAAATGAATAAACATTCAAAGCGTGTATGCAAATATGCCTAGCAACAAGACCACGCCTATGGCAACAACCAAACGATCACATATATTGCAAAGATAACAGGGATTAATAGACGAGTGAGTAAACATTTTGAAAATGTATGTAAATGTACCTAACAACAAGACCATGCCCATAGCAACAGTCAAATGACAACGTATATTGCAAAGATAACAGGGATTAATAAACAAATGAATAAACATTCAAAAATGTATGTAAATGTGCCTATCAACAAGACCACGCCCATAGCAACAGCCAAGTGATCATATTTCAAAGATAACAACAGGGATTAATAGTCAAATGAATAAACATTCATAAAATTCATGCAAATATACCTAGCAACAAGACCATGCCCATAGCAACAACCAAATGATCACATATATTGCAAAGATAACATCATGGATTCATAGACACATGAACTAATAATAAAAAAATGTATGCAAATATGTCTAGCAACATGACCACACCCATAGCAACAGCCAAAAGATCACATATATTGCAAAGATAACAACAGTGTTGGATAGGCAACTGGATAATCATTCAGCAAATGAACACCTATACCTAGCATGGATCAGCATGTGGGTAAACATTTTGAAAGACTACAGTTGCCCTTGGCTCTATTTTTGGTCAAAAAACTTAAACTCCAAAACTACTCAGCAGATCCATTTGGTTGGAATGTTCTATCTTAGAGGTGTTTAGATTAAGAATTGTTCATGTAATGATGATCCCATCAGTGGTATGCAAATTAGGTATAAACATGTGTCTTTTTGGTCAAAAATCTTTAATTCCAAAACTACTGAGCAAATTAGGCTGAAATTTGGGTGGAACGTTCTTCAGGATGTTTATATTAGAATTATTCATGACCTGATGAACCCATCAGTGATATGCAAATTAGTGTTAAAAATGTGGGGGTTTTTGACAAAAATATATAGTTCAAAAACTACTGAGCAGATTGGGCTGAAATTTAATGGGGATGCATCTGGGGATGTGTAGATGAAGTTGTATTCATAAGGTGATGATCCCATCAGCGATATGCAAATTAGTCCTAAAATCTCAATTTTGGTCAAAAACTAATATCTTGAAAATGCATAGTGAATAGAATCAGAATCAGAATCAGAATTACTTTATTCATCCCACGAGGGGAAATTAAAAGAATAGGTTGAAACTTAATGTGGGTCTTTCTGGGTGTATTATTTTGCAGTTATTGTTGAAAACATTTCGACACAATTGGCCCTAGCAACCATGATCATGCCCTTAGCAACAGTGAAATGATGATGATAAAAAGATAACAACAGGGATGGGTAGGTGACTAAAGATTTTAAAAAAATGTATGCAAATATGACTAACAACATGACCATGCCCATAGCAACAGATAAATGATAGTTTATATTGCAAAGATGAAAAGTGGGAAGGGTAGGCAAGTTAATAAAGATTCAAGAAATGTATGCAAATATCCCTAACAACAAGACCATGACAATAGCAAAAGCCAAATACAGTTGTACTACAACACAATTGGCACAGTGTCTAAGTATGATTTAATTCAGCTGTGCTAAAAACAGCGTTTCCAAGCAACCTCAAGCAGAGATTAATCTTGATGCCATTGACATTAAGATGTGAAGTACGTAGCCCATAAAAGATTCAATGATTTCATTGCATCAATAAAACAATAACCTTTTATTTCTAGGCTGAGTCAAAGCATTTTCTCACACCATGAATCACATTTTGATCCAAAACGCACATATCTGATGTGGTGATTTCCATCTAAACAATTTCCCATCTATGTGCCCCAAGGAATGTCCCCACGAAATACAATGGCAATCGGTCAGGCAGAGGTTAAAACACACACACACCAGCATTCAAATCATTACTTTATTACATGGCACCTTGTCGGGAAAGATATATTTAAAAAGCAAAAAGGAAACAATAAACAACAAGCTATCATAGATGACAAAGTCCCAGCTGTTTGGGAGCTGTTGATCCCTGTTTGGATTGTAACACTTCTTGTCTGTGATAGGTGCAATCACAAATTCACATGTATGTACCTAATAGTACACTGCCCTTATACCATTATTGAAATTGATCTGCTCAGACATGTGCCAAATGGCCAGGTATCTACGAGGTACAAAATATGCATGATGCGAGTGGTGAGTTGCGAGTAGCAAGTGGCAAAATGTGCTACTTGCGAGTGGTGAAAAGTGAAAAGTGTCACTTAATTGGTGGAGCATGGATTTCACTGATGCCGTGTATCGTCAAATGGCACCAGACATATCACAACAGAATAGCTGCCTAGCAGTCTTGTTGGATCTTTTAATGGAAATTGTTCATGCATGTCTGTGTAATGGTCCCAAATATGGAAAAATCATAACAAAATGTTCAAAGCCATTCTGCAGACATGCCTGAACAGATCTCATTCAAAGTTGGTATAAGGACAATGTCAAATGTTTGCACAGTGGCCATATTGGATCGTATCGTGACACAAGTTGATATGCATGTGAAGATTATAGTACAATATATATAATTTATTTATTGAGTCCAAAGTGGATTGACCTTTTCCAAGGCATAATGACCCACCTTCAAACTTAACTTTTTGATAAATTTGTCCCCATATTCTTCTAAAAAGTTTATGAACCTCGAGAATTTTGTCATGTTGACTCAAATGAAATTCAAGCCATCCACAGATGCCTATGAACCATATCAGGTTTGTAGCTGTAATTTCAAGCCAACTTCAGACACCTATTAATCATATCAGGTTTGTGGCTGGAATTTCAAGCCAACCTCGGACACCTATTAAATTATAGCACCCTCCATGATGCACCACAAAAAGGCTAGTTATACCTGCATAGCTAATTTTGTCATTATATTTTGTACATCAACACTACAACCAATCAGACTGCCTCATACAAACCATGTGATATATAATGCCTTGGTATGATAGTACACCACATTAACCTGACTTGGACAAGTTGAGTTCTTGTTGGCGAAATTCAATTTTGCCATTCTACGGACATTAGCTTGGAATGATGTGAACAGAATTTAATTTTGTCATCCTACAGACAAGCTTAGCATAATATGAACAGAAAATAACGACTGACAAATCTTGCCTGGAAGTATCAAATAGGGTTTGTAAGAGCATGCATTTCACTGATGCCGTGTATCGTCAGATATGATCACAAGGTTTGTAGTAAGTTACACAACGGCAGTAACAGTCTACTATCAAGACTCAACATAGAGATACAGTCTACTATCAAGACTCAACATAGAGATACAGTCTACTATCAAGACTCACATAGAGGTACAGTCTACTATCAAGACTCAACATAGAGATACAGTCTACTATCAAGACTCAACATAGAGATACAGTCTACTATCAAGACTCAACATAGAGATACAGTCTACTATCAAGACTCAACATAGAGGTACAGTCTACTATCAAGACTCAACATAGAGATACAGTCTACTATCGAGACTCAACATAGAGGTACAGTCTACTATCAAGACTCGACATAGAGGTACAGTACTACTATCAAGACTCAACATAGAGATACAGTCTACTATCAAGACTCAACATAGAGGTACATGTGTCTACTATCAAGACTGATCAACATAGAGATACAGTCTACTATCAAGACTCAACATAGAGGTACAATCTACTATCAAGACTCAACATAGAGGTACAGTCTACTATCAAGACTCAACATAGAGATACAGTCTACTATCAAGACTCAACATAGAGATACAGTCTACTATATCAAGACTCAACATAGAGATACAGTCTACTATCAAGACTCAACATAGAGATACAGTCTACTATCAAGACTCGACATAGAGGTACAGTCTACTATCAAGACTCAACATAGAGGTACAGTACTACTATCAAGACTCAACATAGAGATACAGTCTACTATCAAGACTCAACATAGAGATACAGTCTAGTTAAGACTCACATAGAGGTACAGTCTACTATCAAGACTCAACATAGAGATACAGTCTACTATCGAGACTCAACATAGAGGTACAGTCTACTATCAAGACTCAACATAGAGGTACAGTCTACTATCAAGACTCAACATAGAGATACAGTCTACTTTCAAGACTCAACATAGAGATACACTCTACTATCAAGACTCAACATAGAGGTACAGTCTATTATCAAGACTCAACATAGAGGTACAGTCTACTATCAAGACTCAACATAGAGATACAGTCTACTATCAAGACTCAACATAGAGATACAGTCTACTATCAAGACTCAACATAGAGATACAGTCTAGTTAAGACTCAACATAGAGATACAGTCTACTATCAAGACTCAACATAGAGATACAGTCTACTATCAAGACTCAACATAGAGGTACAGTCTACTATCAAGACTCAACATAGAGATACAGTCTACTATCAAGACTCAACATAGAGGTACAGTCTATTATCAAGACTCAACATAGAGGTACAGTCTACTATCAAGACTCAACATAGAGATACAGTCTACTATCAAGACTCAACATAGAGATACAGTCTACTATCAAGACTCAACATAGAGGTAGTCTACTATCAAGACTCAACATAGAGGTACAGTCTACTATCAAGACTCAACATAGAGATACAGTCTAGTTAAGACTCAACATAGAGATACAGTCTACTATCAAGACTCAACATAGAGGTACAGTCTGCTATCAAGAGTCAACATAGAGGTACTGTCTACTATCAAGAGTCAACATAGAGATACAGTCTACTTTCAAGACTCAACATAGTGGTACAGTCTACTATCAAGACTCAACATAGAGATACAGTCTACTATCAAGACTCAACATAGAGGTACAGTCTACTATCAAGACTCAACATAGAGATACAGTCTACTATCAAGACTCAACATAGAGATACAGTCTACTATCAAGACTCAACATAGAGGTACAGTCTACTATCAAGACTCACATAGAGGTACAGTCTACTATCAAGACTCAACATAGAGGTACAGTCTACTATCAAGACTCACATAGAGGTACAGTCTGCTATCAAGACTCAACATAGAGGTACAGTCTACTATCAAGACTCACATAGAGGTACAGTCTACTATCAAGACTCAACATAGAGATACAGTCTACTATCAAGACTCAACATAGAGATACAGTCTACTATCAAGACTCAACATAGAGATACAGTCTACTATCAAGACTCAACATAGAGATACAGTCTACTTTCAAGACTCAACATAGAGGTACAGTCTACTATCAAGACTCACATAGAGGTACAGTCTACTATCAAGACTCAACATAGAGGTACAGTCTACTATCAAGACTCACATAGAGGTACAGTCTGCTATCAAGACTCAACATAGAGGTACAGTCTACTATCAAGACTCACATAGAGGTACAGTCTACTATCAAGACTCAACATAGAGATACAGTCTACTATCAAGACTCAACATAGAGATACAGTCTACTATCAAGACTCACATAGAGGTACAGTCTACTATCAAGACTCAACATAGAGATACAGTCTACTATCAAGACTCAACATAGAGATACAGTCTACTATCAAGACTCAACATAGAGGTACAGTCTACTATCAAGACTCAACATAGAGGTACAGTCTACTATCAAGACTCAACATAGAGGTACAGTCTACTATCAAGACTCAACATAGAGATACAGTCTACTATCAAGACTCAACATAGAGATACAGTCTACTATCAAGACTCAACATAGAGGTTCAGTCTACTATCAAGACTCAACATAGAGGTACAGTCTACTATCAAGACTCAACATAGAGATACAGTCTACTATCAAGACTCAACATAGAGATACAGTCTACTATCAAGACTCAACATAGAGGTAGTCTACTATCAAGACTCAACATAGAGGTACAGTCTACTATCAAGACTCAACATAGAGATACAGTCTACTATCGAGACTCAACATAGAGGTACAGTCTACTATCAAGACTCAACATAGAGATACAGTCTACTATCAAGACTTAACATAGAGATACAGTCTACTATCAAGACAACTTTCTGACCTTTTCAGTATTATTTCATAAAGTTACTTTTATTTCCATAATCAAAAAGTTAAAGTTTTCATTTTTTCATTACGGAAAAGTAAATGTCTTCACCAGCGGTAAAAAGTAAACAAAAGAAAGTAAAAAAATTCAACCATTTTTGAAATGGCAGAAATACAATCAAAATACAGTGTCGTCAATAGGGATATTCAGCTTACTGCAGACATCCTGGACATCCGGGCATTGCTAGCTTCCATACTGTTAGCCTAGTAACAAAGAGTAAAGGTCAAACTTAGTGTTTACTCTTGTCAAAGCCCATATACTAGTAACAATCAAGTAAAATGTTTGAATGATTTGCGCAATCCTTCATAACAACCATATCAAGTGTAAAGTATACTGTTTCAGTCCAGTATTTGGCGTTTCGCAGCAGTGTAGTCAATCTCTAAACAATTGTAAAACAGTACAAAACAAGTAAATCAGTCATTGACTAGAGTGTAAACATATATGCCATTATTAAAACATTGTCTAGATTTCATTTAGAGCTAAATATAATCACGGCTGTGACAGCTATCATTCTCTGTAGCCATGGTAACCAGTGAGCTGTTCATTAGTACAAAATGAAAGATTATATAATATACTTTTACACTTGAAATGAACACTATTAGTGAGTGTGACATATCCAGGAGATGCTGTACTTTACTCTGTTAACAGTTATTTCATTCAGATCACAATTACTGGAGGAAGCTTATACTTGTCCAAAGAATAACTGAAAGTGTTATACACATGTTTTCAGGCTATTTCCCTAATAAGTAAAATTACTCTAAATATTGTGTCACCTGTTTTCTCCAAGTGATTTTCAAAAATAAATTTAGTTGCAATGTGGCGAGGTCTGTTTTGTCTTCTGACCAATTTCTCTTTTAAAGATGGTTTCTCAATGGTACTTGGTCAATAAGACTGAAACTTCATGAGATGTATCTAGAAGTGTTATACTGCAGAATTTCTTCCAAATAATTTGACACAATTGGCCCTAGCAACCATGACCACGCCCTTAGCAACAGCCAAATGGCAGTATATTTTGGTCAAATAACAACATCTTCCGATAAAATACGACACACAGCCGAACAACGCTATCGAGGATGGAACATCCGAGGTCTAGCGAATGTCATCAGGATATAAATAACTGCCAATCAGAGAACCGTATTAGCGACAAGCACAAACAGAGGACAATAGCTAAATTTTCATGCATATTCATCTAAAGGAGGGGCTTGTATAAATAACCACCAATGCATTAACCGAAATGTGTGAATGACAACGTCTACACACTCATCAAACTCACAATTACCATAAACCGATAAGCCATAGTAATGACGTAAATGTGTTTGTCAACACTTGCATGCAGAGATTCCCCGAGGTCATAGGTTATTGAATATATTAAAGTATATATATGCATACATGGCCCAACCCACCGCTCAATGTAATCTCAATGGAATGTCCGGTCTGAAAATGACATTCGCTAGACTGTTCGGGCAGGCCCTCACATGCGAAATTCGTTCGCTAATAGTTTTAGCATCGAAAGAAAGCCCGAACGTCTAGCAGCAAGACTACCAGACTGCTTGCCTTGGTATTTGGCATAGACCTTACTTGTGGTGTCTAGTTGGGAAATTGTTCACAGCAATATGATCGCATCACAGGTATGTGATTTGGGTAAAAAAATGCCATTTTTGGTTTTAAAAATTTAAATTCGAAAACTACCAGTCATACTGGTCTGAAAATTGGTGGGAACGTTTGTAGGGGTGTGTAGATTAAGATTTGTTCAGGACATGATGATTCCATCAGTAATATGAAGATTAGGACTAGAAATGTGTCTTTTTGGTCAAAAAATCTTTAATTCCAAAACCACTGAGCACATTGGGCTGAAATTGAATGGGGATGCATGCGTCTGGGGGTGTATCAATGAAGAAGTATTAAGCATATAATGATTTCATCTGTGATATGCTAATTAGTCCCCACTAGACGAAGTCCAGGACGGGGACTTATGGATTTGGTTCGGTGTGTCCGTCCGTGCGTCCGTCCGCAGCCGTTTCTTGGAGATGCCTGGACTGATTTTTGCCATACTTGGTACGGGGGCAACATACAATGGCATACATATGCACGTCAATTTGTTTCATGATACGATCCAATATGGCCACCTAGCAGCCATTTTGTTTGCAAATTTTCCCTGTCTAAAGCCATAACTCAGACATGCTTGAACAGATCTCATTCAAAGTTGGTATTAGGACAGTGTTCTATGACATACATGTGCATATTCATTGTTGTCATGATACGATCCAATATGGCCACCTACCATCCATTTTGTTTGTGAATTTTCCATGTCTAAAGCCATAACTCAAACATGCTTGAACAGATCTCATTTAAAGTTGGTATTAGGACAGTGTTCTATAACATACATGTGCATATTCATTGTTGTCATGATACGATCCAATACGGCCGCCTAGCAGCCATTTTGTTTGTGAATTTTCCATGTCCAAAGCCATAACTCAAACATGCTTGAACAGATCTCGTTCAAAGTTGGTATTAGGACAGTGTTCTATGACATACATGTGCATATTCATTGTTGTCATGATACGATCCAATATGGCCACCCAGCAGCCATTTTGTTTGCGAATTTTCCATGTCCAAAGCCATAACTCAAACATGCTTGAACAGATCTCATTCAAAGTTAGTATTAGGACAGTGTTCTATGACATACATGTGCATATTCATTGTTGTCGTGATAAGATCCAAAATGGCCGCCTAGCAGCCATTTTGTTTGTGAATTTTCCATGTCCAAAGCCATAACTCAGACATGCATGCTTGAACAGATCTCATTCAAAGTTGGTATTAGTTGGTTGTTCTATGACATACATTTGCATATTCATTGTTGTGATACGATCCAATATGGCCGCCTGGCAGCCATTTTGTTTGCGATTTTTCTATGTCCAAAGCCATAACTCACACATGCTTGAACAGATCTCATTCAAAGTTGATATTAGGACAGTGTTCTATGACATACATGTGCATATCCATTTTCGTCGTGATACGATCCCCCATACCCGACCCATCCTTTAATGTTGTAGGCATGTTCCATGTCCAACAAGCAGACACAACATATCTAAGTCTGTTTGATTTAGGTTCACAAGTGTTGTTGCGTGATCAGAGTAGTGGTAATTCCTTAAAAAATAATCATAGCGGGGACTATGTCATTCTCAATGACTTGTTAGTTGTAAAAATGTGAATTTTGGTCAAAAACTTAGATCTGTAGGCAAATTGTAGAGGATCTAAGGTATCCTCTGTCATGGATATGATGAACGATTTCTTTTTTTAGCACAACTGAACTGATAAGGTTCAGTAGTGCTATAGGCATGGTACAGTGTCTGTCTATCTGTCTGTCTGTCTGTCTCAACAAGTACTTGGTCAATGAGACTGAAATTTGGCGAGATGTTTTTGGAAGTGACATTCTGCAGATTTTGTTCAAAACATTTTGACACAATTGGCCCTAGCAACCATGACCACGTGCTTAGCAAAAACCAAATGCCAGTATATTTTGATAACACAACAACATGATCTGGTAGGTAAGTGATTGAACAATCAAAAATGTATTAAACCATATGACCACACCAATAGCAACAGCCAAACAAAAAGATAACAATAGGGATTCTTCACAAGTGAACAAACATTCATAAAGTGTATGCAAATATGCCTAGCAACAAGACCATGCCCATAGCAACAGCAATATGATGATGTATATCACAAAGATATCATCAGGTATTCATAGACAAATGAACGAACATTCAAAAAATGTATGCAAGTATGTCTAGCTACATGACCATGCCCATAGCAACAGCCAAAAGATCTCGTGTATTGCAAAGATAATAACAGGGTAAGATAGGCAACTGGATAATCATTCAGGAAATGAACGCATATACCATAATAACTGTACAGTTGTGCTACAATGCCATTGGCGCTATTTTTTCAAGTGCTTTCATCATCATGAGAAGTGAGGGCTACAGGCCTGAAATAATTTGGTAGTTGTGGATTATTTCTTTTAGGAATTGAAATGACTGTTGAAGCCTTCCACATTGCCAGTATGGTAGCAGTGTTCAGGGAGATTTGGAAAAGGTGCTAAAGGACACCACTTAACTGGTCTGCACAGAATTTAAGAGAACGACCACAAATCCTATCAGGGCCTGGGCATTTGTTCACACTAATCAATTTCAAGGATTTGGTAACATGTTCCTCACTGATTAAGATGGTGTTTTCAGACAATAATGAAGATTTTCAAATTTGTAATTTCGGATGAAAAATCATGAGTTTCAAAATGGGTAAAGATTTAGTTAAAGACAACTGGTAACACCATGTCGGTTCCACCTTCTATGCTGACTTTGGAGTGTTTTGCCATATTCTTGATTTCCTGACAGGCCATATGAATGTTGCCTTGGGTAATCTTTGATTCTATTTTGTTTTAATTTGTACTTCAGTTTAGCATTAAATGTTTCCCAATGGCCAGTCTAGCCTCCTTTAGTTATTCACTTCTTTCTTATCGCTCATGCTACCCTTTTCTATTTGTTAACATATTTACCCTGTGTAGTCGCTAATTTAGTATGGTGCTAGTCATAGTCAAGCAGTCCACACTGAGTCACGGCCAATATCAATACCTGTCATGTAAATATGATATATGGGAGGGGGATGATCAAGTGATGGGGGCCAGGGTGAGCTTGTTTTCGGGAGGGTGGTCAGTGATTTTTTGGCCTAATGGAAAAATTCACCAACCCAACCCACCACGCTGGAGAAACTGACCAGTCCCTTAAATTATATCCCCCACACATTAATGTTCTATCCAACAGCGGAACTGTCACAAATGTTGAAGATATCCACAAGACACGATAGAAGAGAGAGAATCTAATATCTCACCGAGTGTTCTTGTTCTCCATGTTGTTCCTGTCTAGACTTTGCCTGGACTGTATTATTCTTATACCAAATCGGATACTTAGCAATATTGGCCATGTATTTCTTGTTCACCTATTAAAGAGACATTTCTCATTTTAAGCTTCTCATTTTCAAATGAATGCAGAGATTCTTTGGTCATACTTCCATCCCTACACCTTTATGGTTTGTGGTCACAGAGTAAGGCTATATGTATTCTTCAAATTACTCACACAGTAAGTCTATGTATTCTACAAATTACTCACACAGTATATGTATTCTTCAAATAACTCAAACAATAAGTCTTAGACTGTCAGCAGTTGTCTTGACTTTTATGTAATTTATCTTTAATACTATTGTTGCCACTGAAATTAATAGAATTAAACATGGTGTGCGCAGGACATTCCATGAAGTCAAGATGACTGTCCTAACTCGCCATATTTTTATTTCTATGAATTATTCGTGAGTGTCCTCATCTATTTGCATAACAAAACAAATGTAGCATTTTTGTGTGCACATGACTACGGATGACTGACATGTCGACAGGCAGGCGTAAAACATGCATTATGTCGTTCATTGACATAACTCACATATATACGGTTTACGGCCTCAGTAAAGAATGTTCAGTTCACTTCAGGGATAACGTTAGGTCTATCAAGACGACTGTCCTAACTCGCCGTACTTTCATTTCTAGTAGAAAGTCACATGCATGATTACGCGTCAACAGCTGTTTGGCTGTCCACCATGATTATGTAAATTATATGTTAATCATGAATACAGTGTCTTTAACTTGCATGCCTGCACTAGGGGGTGTTTTGGAGGAGATAGTACAGATACTAGATTATATTTTATGTGTTCCAATCCTCAGTGAGTGAGTAGTGTGCGTTCTGTATGCATGTGCATTGTGCATGCTGACTAATGGATTATATACCATAGGTTATGTACTTGCAGACAACTAGTATTTAAATAAAACATTTCAGAATGTGTTTTAGGAATACAATTATATAATCTTGTCTGAATACAGACTAAGTCAGTCTCTGTATTCTACAAATTACTCACACAGTAAATCTTTGTATTCTACAATTACTCAAAGTAAGTCTATTCTACAAATTACTCACAGTAAGTCTATGTATTCTACAAATTACTCACACAGTAAGTCTGTATTCTACAAATCACTCACACAGTAAGTCTGTATTCTACAATTACTCACAGTACGTCTGTATTCTACAAATTACTCACACAGTAAGTCTATGTATTATACAAATTACTCACAGTAAGTCTATGTATTCTACAAATTACTCACAGTAAGTCTGTATTCTACAAATTACTCACACAGTATGTATTCTACAAATTACTCACAGTAAGTCTGTATTCTACAAATTACTCACAAAGTAAGTCTGTATTCTACAAATTACTCACAGTAAGTCTATTCTACAAATTACTCACACAGTAAGTCTATGTATTATACAAATTACTCACAGTAAGTGTATGTGTTATACAAATTACTCACAGTAAGTCTATGTATTCTGCAAATTACACAGTAAGTCTATGTATTCTACAAATTACTCACAGTAAGTCTGTATTCTACAAATTACTCACACAGTAAGTCTATGTATTCTGCAAATTACACAGTAAGTCAATGTATTCTACAAATTACTCACACAGTAAGTCTGTATTCTACAATTACTCACAGTAAGTCTATGTATTCTGCAAATTACACAGTAAGTCTATGTATTCTACAAATTACTCACACAGTAAGTCTGTATTCTACAATTACTCACAGTAAGTCTATGTATTATACAAATTACTCACACAGTAAGTCTATGTATACTACAGTTACTCACAGTAAGGCTATTTGTTCTACAAATTACTCACGGTAAGTCTGTATTCTACAGTAAGTCTATGTATTCTACAATCTACTCACACTAAGTGAATTCTACACTTACTCACAGTAAGTCTGTATTCTACAAATTACTCGCACACTAAGTCTATTCTACAATTACTTACAGTAAGTGTGCATTTTACAAAGCACTCACCGTAAGTCTGTATTCTACATTATTCACAGTAAGTATATGTATTCTACATTACTCACAGTAAGGCCATGTGTTTACAAATTACTCACAAAGCACAGTATGTCTATGTATTCTACAAATTGCTCACACAGTAAGTCTCTGTATTCCACAATTACAGTAAGGCTATGTGTTCTAAAAAGTACAGTAAATCTATGCATTCTACAAATTACTCACACAGTATGTCGATGTATTCTACAAATTACAGTGTGAGTATGTATTCTACAAATCACACTAAGTCTATATTCTACAAATCACAGTATGTCTATGTATTCTACAAATCACAGTATGTCTATGTATTCTTTAAATTACAGTGTGTGTGTATGTATTCTACAAATTAAAGTATGTACTCTGTATTCTACAAATCATGGTATAGTCTATGTATTCTACAAAGCACAGTATGTCTTTGTATTCTACAAATTACGGCATGTCTATGCATTCTACAAACCACAGTATGTCATCTATGTATTCTACAAATTACAGTGTGAGTATGTATTCTACAAATCACACTAAGTCTATATTCTACAAATCACGGTATGTCTATGTATTCTACAAATCACAGTATGTCTATGTATTCTTTAAATTACAGTGTGTGTGTATGTATTCTACAAATTAAAGTATGTATGTATTCTACAAATTAAAGTATGTCTGTATTCTACAAATCATGGTATAGTCTATGTATTCTACAAATCACAGTATGTCTTTGTATTCTACAAATTACGGCATGTCTTTGTATTCTACAAATTACGGCATGTCTATGCATTCTACAAACCACAGTATGTCTATGTATTCTACAAATTACAATACATAGATCTATGTATTCTACAAATTACTCACAATAAGTCTGTGTATTCTACAAATTACTCGCACATTAATTAGTCTGTGTATTCCACAAATTACTCAGTAAATTTATGTATTGTACAAATTACTCGCACATTAATTAGTCTATGCATTCCACAAATTACTCAATAAGTTTATGTATTCTACAAATTACTCACACATTAATTAGTCTAATGCATTCCACAAATTATTCAATAAGTTTATATGTATTCTACAAATTACTCACACATTAATTAGTCTATGCATTCCACAAATTACTCAATAAGTTTATGTATTCTACAAATTACTCACACATTAATTAGTGTATGCATTCCACAAATTACTCAATAAGTTTATGTATTCTACAAATTACTCACACATTAATTAGTCTATGTATTCCACAAATTACTCAATAAGTTTATGTATTCTACAAATTACTCACACATTAATTAGTCTATGTATTCCACAAATTACTCAATAAGTTTATGTATTCTACAAATTACTCACACATTAATTAGTCTATGTATTCCACTAATTACTCAATAAGTTTATGTATTCTACAAATTACTCACACATTAATTAGTCTATGTATTCCACTAATTACTCAATAAGTTTAAGTATTCTACATATTACTCACACATTAATTAGTCTATGTATTCCACTAATTACTCAATAAGTTTATGTATTCTACAAATTACTCACACATTAGTCTATGTATTCCACAAATTACTCAATAAGTTTATGTATTCTACAAATTACTCACACATTAATTAGTCTAATGCATTCCACAAATTACTCAATAAGTTTATGTATTCTACAAATTACTCACACATTAATTAGTCTATGTATTCCACAAATTACTCAATAAGTTTATGTATTCTACAAATTACTCACACATTAATTAGTCTAATGCATTCCACAAATTATTCAATAAGTTTATATGTATTCTACAAATTACTCACACATTAATTAGTCTATGCATTCCACAAATTACTCAATAAGTTTATGTATTCTACAAATTACTCACACATTAATTAGTGTATGCATTCCACAAATTA
This sequence comes from Glandiceps talaboti, assembly GCF_964340395.1. NCBI lineage: Eukaryota > Metazoa > Hemichordata > Enteropneusta > Spengelidae > Glandiceps > Glandiceps talaboti. Next base: position 386,622 of record NC_135552.1, read on the forward strand.
CTCAATAAGTTTATGTATTCTACAAATTACTCACACATTAATTAGTCTATGTATTCCACAAATTACTCAATAAGTTTATGTATTCTACAAATTACTCACACATTAATTAGTCTATGTATTCCACAAATTACTCAATAAGTTTATGTATTCTACAAATTACTCACACATTAATTAGTGTATGCATTCCACAAATTACTCAATAAGTTTATGTATTCTACAAATTACTCACACATTAGTCTATGTATTCCACTAATTACTCAATAAGTTTATGTATTCTACAAATTACTCACACATTAGTCTATGAATTCCACAAATTACTCAATAAGTTTATGTATTCTACAAATTACTCACACATTAGTCTATGTATTCCACTAATTACTCAATAAGTTTATGTATTCTACAAATTACTCACACATTAGTCTATGTATTCCACAAATTACTCAATAAGTTTATGTATTCTACAAATTACTCACACATTAATTAGTCTAATGCATTCCACAAATTACTCAATAAGTTTATGTATTCTACAAATTACTCACACATTAGTCTATGTATTCCACTAATTACTCAATAAGTTTATGTATTCTACAAATTACTCACACATTAGTCTATGTATTCCACAAATTACTCAATAAGTTTATGTATTCTACAAATTACTCACACATTAATTAGTCTAATGCATTCCACAAATTACTCAATAAGTTTATGTATTCTACAAATTACTCACACATTAGTCTATGTATTCCACAAATTACTCAATAAGTTTATGTATTCTACAAATTACTCACACATTAATTAGTCTAATGCATTCCACAAATTACTCAATAAGTTTATGTATTCTACAAATTACTCACACATTAATTAGTCTATGTATTCCACAAATTACTCAATAAGTTTATGTATTCTACAAATTACTCACACATTAATTAGTCTATGTATTCCACAAATTACTCAATAAGTTTATGTATTCTACAAATTACTCACACATTAGTCTATGTATTCCACTAATTACTCAATAAGTTTATGTATTCTACAAATTACTCACACATTAGTCTATGTATTCCACAAATTACTCAATAAGTTTATGTATTCTACAAATTACTCACACATTAATTAGTCTAATGCATTCCACAAATTACTCAATAAGTTTATGTATTCTACAAATTACTCACACATTAATTAGTCTATGTATTCCACAAATTACTCAATAAGTTTATGTATTCTACAAATTACTCACACATTAATTAGTCTATGTATTCCACTAATTACTCAATAAGTTTATGTATTCTACAAATTACTCACACATTAATTAGTCTATGTATTCCACTAATTACTCAATAAGTTTATGTATTCTACAAATTACTCACACATTAATTAGTCTGTGTATTCCACTAATTATACAATAAGTTTATGTATTCTACAAATTACTCACACATTAATTAGTCTATGTATTCCACAAATTATACAATAAGTTTATGTATTCTACAAATTACTCACACATTAATTAGTCTATGTATTCCACTAATTACTCAATATGTTTATGTATTCTACAAATTACTCACACATTAATTAGTCTATGTATTCCACAAATTACTCAATAAGTTTATGTATTCTACAAATTACTCACACATTAATTAGTCTATGTATTCCACTAATTACTCAATAAGTTTATGTATTCTACAAATTACTCACACATTAATTAGTCTATGTATTCCACTAATTACTCAATAAGTTTATGTATTCTACAAATTACTCACACATTAATTAGTCTATGCATTCCACAAATTATACAATAAGTTTATGTATTCTACATATTACTCACACATTAATTAGTCTATGTATTCCACAAATTACAGTATGCCTATGTATTCTACTAAATACAGTATGACTATGTATTCTACAAATTACAGTGTGAGTATGTATTCTACAAATCACACTGTCTATATTCTACAAATCACAGTATGTCTATGTATTCTTTAAATTACAGTGTGTGTATGTATTCTACAAATTAAAGTATGTATGTATTCTACAAATTAAAGTATGTCTGTATTCTACAAATCACGGTATGTCTATGCATTCTACAAATCACAGTATGTCTATGTATTCTATGAATTACAATACATCTATGTATTCCACAAATTACTCAGTAAGATTATGTATTCCACAAATTACTCACAATAAGTTTATGTATTGTACAAATTACTCACACATTAATTAGTCTATGCATTCCACAAATTACTCAATAAGTTTATGTATTCTACAAATTACTCACACATTAATTAGTCTAATGCATTCCACAAATTATTCAATAAGTTTATATGTATTCTACAAATTACTCACACATTAATTAGTCTATGCATTCCACAAATTACTCAATAAGTTTATGTATTCTACAAATTACTCACACATTAATTAGTGTATGCATTCCACAAATTACTCAATAAGTTTATGTATTCTACAAATTACTCACACATTAATTAGTCTAATGCATTCCACAAATTATTCAATAAGTTTATATGTATTCTACAAATTACTCACACATTAATTAGTCTATGCATTCCACAAATTACTCAATAAGTTTATGTATTCTACAAATTACTCACACATTAATTAGTGTATGCATTCCACAAATTACTCAATAAGTTTATGTATTCTACAAATTACTCACACATTAATTAGTCTATGTATTCCACAAATTACTCAATAAGTTTATGTATTCTACAAATTACTCACACATTAATTAGTCTATGTATTCCACAAATTACTCAATAAGTTTATGTATTCTACAAATTACTCACACATTAATTAGTCTATGTATTCCACTAATTACTCAATAAGTTTATGTATTCTACAAATTACTCACACATTAATTAGTCTATGTATTCCACTAATTACTCAATAAGTTTAAGTATTCTACATATTACTCACACATTAATTAGTCTATGTATTCCACTAATTACTCAATAAGTTTATGTATTCTACAAATTACTCACACATTAGTCTATGTATTCCACAAATTACTCAATAAGTTTATGTATTCTACAAATTACTCACACATTAATTAGTCTAATGCATTCCACAAATTACTCAATAAGTTTATGTATTCTACAAATTACTCACACATTAATTAGTCTATGTATTCCACAAATTACTCAATAAGTTTATGTATTCTACAAATTACTCACACATTAATTAGTCTAATGCATTCCACAAATTATTCAATAAGTTTATATGTATTCTACAAATTACTCACACATTAATTAGTCTATGCATTCCACAAATTACTCAATAAGTTTATGTATTCTACAAATTACTCACACATTAATTAGTGTATGCATTCCACAAATTACTCAATAAGTTTATGTATTCTACAAATTACTCACACATTAATTAGTCTATGTATTCCACAAATTACTCAATAAGTTTATGTATTCTACAAATTACTCACACATTAATTAGTCTATGTATTCCACAAATTACTCAATAAGTTTATGTATTCTACAAATTACTCACACATTAATTAGTGTATGCATTCCACAAATTACTCAATAAGTTTATGTATTCTACAAATTACTCACACATTAGTCTATGTATTCCACTAATTACTCAATAAGTTTATGTATTCTACAAATTACTCACACATTAGTCTATGAATTCCACAAATTACTCAATAAGTTTATGTATTCTACAAATTACTCACACATTAGTCTATGTATTCCACTAATTACTCAATAAGTTTATGTATTCTACAAATTACTCACACATTAGTCTATGTATTCCACAAATTACTCAATAAGTTTATGTATTCTACAAATTACTCACACATTAATTAGTCTAATGCATTCCACAAATTACTCAATAAGTTTATGTATTCTACAAATTACTCACACATTAGTCTATGTATTCCACTAATTACTCAATAAGTTTATGTATTCTACAAATTACTCACACATTAGTCTATGTATTCCACAAATTACTCAATAAGTTTATGTATTCTACAAATTACTCACACATTAATTAGTCTAATGCATTCCACAAATTACTCAATAAGTTTATGTATTCTACAAATTACTCACACATTAGTCTATGTATTCCACAAATTACTCAATAAGTTTATGTATTCTACAAATTACTCACACATTAATTAGTCTAATGCATTCCACAAATTACTCAATAAGTTTATGTATTCTACAAATTACTCACACATTAATTAGTCTATGTATTCCACAAATTACTCAATAAGTTTATGTATTCTACAAATTACTCACACATTAATTAGTCTATGTATTCCACAAATTACTCAATAAGTTTATGTATTCTACAAATTACTCACACATTAGTCTATGTATTCCACTAATTACTCAATAAGTTTATGTATTCTACAAATTACTCACACATTAGTCTATGTATTCCACAAATTACTCAATAAGTTTATGTATTCTACAAATTACTCACACATTAATTAGTCTAATGCATTCCACAAATTACTCAATAAGTTTATGTATTCTACAAATTACTCACACATTAATTAGTCTATGTATTCCACAAATTACTCAATAAGTTTATGTATTCTACAAATTACTCACACATTAATTAGTCTATGTATTCCACTAATTACTCAATAAGTTTATGTATTCTACAAATTACTCACACATTAATTAGTCTATGTATTCCACTAATTACTCAATAAGTTTATGTATTCTACAAATTACTCACACATTAATTAGTCTGTGTATTCCACTAATTATACAATAAGTTTATGTATTCTACAAATTACTCACACATTAATTAGTCTATGTATTCCACAAATTATACAATAAGTTTATGTATTCTACAAATTACTCACACATTAATTAGTCTATGTATTCCACTAATTACTCAATATGTTTATGTATTCTACAAATTACTCACACATTAATTAGTCTATGTATTCCACAAATTACTCAATAAGTTTATGTATTCTACAAATTACTCACACATTAATTAGTCTATGTATTCCACTAATTACTCAATAAGTTTATGTATTCTACAAATTACTCACACATTAATTAGTCTATGTATTCCACTAATTACTCAATAAGTTTATGTATTCTACAAATTACTCACACATTAATTAGTCTATGCATTCCACAAATTATACAATAAGTTTATGTATTCTACATATTACTCACACATTAATTAGTCTATGTATTCCACAAATTACAGTATGCCTATGTATTCTACTAAATACAGTATGACTATGTATTCTACAAATTACAGTGTGAGTATGTATTCTACAAATCACACTGTCTATATTCTACAAATCACAGTATGTCTATGTATTCTTTAAATTACAGTGTGTGTATGTATTCTACAAATTAAAGTATGTATGTATTCTACAAATTAAAGTATGTCTGTATTCTACAAATCACGGTATGTCTATGCATTCTACAAATCACAGTATGTCTATGTATTCTATGAATTACAATACATCTATGTATTCCACAAATTACTCAGTAAGATTATGTATTCCACAAATTACTCACAATAAGTTTATGTATTGTACAAATTACTCACACATTAATTAGTCTATGCATTCCACAAATTACTCAATAAGTTTATGTATTCTACAAATTACTCACACATTAATTAGTCTAATGCATTCCACAAATTATTCAATAAGTTTATATGTATTCTACAAATTACTCACACATTAATTAGTCTATGCATTCCACAAATTACTCAATAAGTTTATGTATTCTACAAATTACTCACACATTAATTAGTGTATGCATTCCACAAATTACTCAATAAGTTTATGTATTCTACAAATTACTCACACATTAATTAGTCTATGTATTCCACAAATTACTCAATAAGTTTATGTATTCTACAAATTACTCACACATTAGTCTATGTATTCCACAAATTACTCAGTAAGTTTATGTATTCTACAAATTACTCACACATTAGTCTATGTATTCCACAAATTACTCAATAAGTTTATGTATTCTACAAATTACTCACACATTAATTAGTCTAATGCATTCCACAAATTACTCAATAAGTTTATGTCTTCTACATATTACTCACACATTAATTAGTCTGTGTATTCCACAAATTACAGTAAGTCTATGTATTCTACAAATTAGTCACACAGTAAAGCTATGTAGTCTGACTCGTGGAGTCTTTTGACCCATCATTATTTAAGGATTATCTAGAGGCTGGTTTGACCCCTCTTGAATGTACTTATGACCTATGAACCAGTATTTTGGCCAATGTAATTTCCTATTTACCAATTTTTAAATTTTCTGACACTTTTGGACAATGTACTTAGTATCCAAGTTGTTGGTTTACTCATTTTCCGAGACTCTGACACCAAGTTTCTGGCTTTGGCATTTTAGTTCCAGAGCATCCTCTAGGGGCGTCTGGAACCTTAATATTCTCTCAAATTCTTTGTTTCTATACTAACTTTATCATCATGATCATGGCTTCATTCTATAGAGCACCCCCACGCAGGCAAAGCGTCAGTACCCAGAATGCACTGTTGCCATGACGATGCAGTTGTATGCCCTTTAGATGATTAGTTCTTGAGACATCCTTAAAAGGAGATCACCCAGCAGTTCAAAGTTTAAAATGGGGGTTTTGAAGTAAGGGGGCGATCAGTTTTTACAGCCGGGGGGGGGGGGGTGGTAAATCAGGAGGATTAATTACCTTAATTTCGGACTCAAAGAATGGCGGGGGGGGGGGGGGGGGGTCATCATTTTTACAAAGTGAATAAGTGGGGGTCACCTTATTTTCAACAACTGAACGAAATTATGAACCACACTGCTGTACTTAAATTTCCACGCCACAAATGTATGTGCATACAATAAACCATAAACAATGGGTATAAGTATATGTTCAAATATAACATAAACTCTTTGTCTCTTGATACATCCCAAGCATATGACATGGTGTCATAACATTGCACCTTTTAAGCAACGGTTTTGTTAGAAATGACTTCTCAATATTGCAGGCCATGCATTGCATTGTGTCATCATGTGATATAAAATCTTGCATGTGTAGCTGTACACGTAACACATAAGAAATGAAATACCTTGAAATTTACTGGATGGACTGACTCTAAAATCTGTGCCTCTATTGACCTGAACATGTTGAATTGCACGCAAACATAGCCAACAGAGACACACTTTCAAATAATTTAATGAATTTGTATCTCTAAATGGTAACTGACCTCCACTGTGCATGTTTTCCCCAAATTTTCTCACTTTCCACTACTTGATCTTTTTTAATATTATTTGTGTCAATATGACTTGAAATGATTTAAACTTTTGAACTCTAAAATTAGTGATACTTTTATGATATAACTAAGTTGTGTTTTACTTCTGAATGGTGCTCTAAATGGCCTCCAAATGGTGTTCATTTTTCAAAAAGCTCTTATCGTGGAAGGGGGACCCCCCCTCCACCCCCACACTTGTATAGCAGGCACACACTTCTCCCCATACTCTTTCCAGTTCTCTCCCTACTTTGAAACTTACTGAAACCCCTAGGTTTACAATTATATTCACTCCATTGCTAATACTGTACTCTACAATTAGCTGAATTAATTTATAATGGTAATAGTTCACTCAATCTCAGAGATATCCTAGAACCTTTGATTACTAAACCATGAATATTTTGCATGTCCATGAACAGACAATCATACTTTTCATAGGGTTCATGTCTTTAAAGAGCTTTATACATGTGAAGCAATGGATTTGGGATAGCAATTTACCAGATACACTTAAAGTTACTGTTAATGTAAGAAGTCAAATTAACTGTGCAATGTGCTGTACTGTGCTTTGAGAATCTATAGTGTCTTTTGCAAGCACAAGAAGAATATTCCTTGTCAACAGATGTCGGGGGGGGGGGGTCTGTGTACTTTTTTTATTTGTCAGGGGGGGGGTTGGATTGTTTTGTGGATAAATCACAGGGGGCGTCACTATTTTTACAACACGAACAAGAAGTCACCCGCCCACCCCCGGCCGTAAAAACTGATCGCCCCTAATTACGTAAATTAAATATGGGTTCTGCTCAGCGTGCGGTCAGCGGCTATTTGGGACACAATTTTCCCGTTTTGTTCATTTTATTGGTTATTGTCAGCGAAGTTTTCTTCCCACACAACATGCATATTGATTGATGTAAAAGAGACTATGAAGTATACAAAAGTCTTTGAGGAAGGAACAATGTAGACGACCATTAATTAGGGAACCTTCAGTATTTACAAGGGGACGGGGGAAATCACACATGGTCTGTTAAGCAAAACATGAACCTCCCCTCATTCTCCATTTGTAAAAAGTGACCCTCCCCTTTGTCCCATTTTATAAAACATGACCCTCCCCATGACAATTGCATATACTGAACGTTAATCAATATTCCCATTATATGTATACATACATATTAAATGATTTTGACGCTGTATTAGAAAGCAATATTTCTACATATAAGTGACAAACAGTAAAAGACTTGCTAGTTACCTTTCTCTTTTAATTATACACGATCTAGTTAGTATCTAAAACGTGCTTTACATGTTGTGCATACTCTGCCTGATCTGGTCACTTGTAAAAGTTCCCTGATATCATTGTCATCATTATCACGTTCACCTTCAGTATTGCCATTATCAGTGTCACTCTAATCTGACTCACTGGTACTACTTGAGTCAGTACATGTATCACTGTCCGTGTTCTCTATGACATTCAAAACTAAATCATCATCATCATCATCATCATCATCATCATCATCATCACTGCTACAATCACCATCATATTTTAACAACAACATTCACGTACAGTGTGAGTGATAAGGTGAGATGGGTACACTCAACAAAATGCGTCGCTTTATTAAACAATTTTCTTACAATATATGTATTTTAATTTGTGCATTTTGGCATATAAAGTACTCGTAAAAATAAATATTGAGTGCTCATCTCACTTTTACATCTCAAAACACACAAAAATTGACAATAATTGAATCTTCAATTTGGTCACAACTACGGATTATAAAATGTGACCCTCCCCCAAACATTGCAATGCAAAATGTGACCCTCCCCCAAACATTGCAATGCAAAATATGACCCTCCCCCAAACATTGCAATGCAAAATATGACCCTCCCGCAAGAACATGTTTGTAAAATGTGTGCTTCTGAATAATTGAAGTATGTATCATTATCATCAATCAACATCTCCACTCTTACCCGCCATTCGTCTTCCCATTTGATGTGGTTATAATGTGGCTCCTTTGGTACGATTCTCTTCAAGATGGCCTGGTTCTCGTGCGTAATTATCAATAGCTCCCTCTGCCGTTTGGTTTTGTTCAAACTATTCGCAGTCAAAATATAGGAATGTGTCAGTATTTGATGCTAACCGTGACGTGATGTGCATGCATGCATAAATCTAATATAATAATGGGCAAACTATACATAATTTATTTTCTGCTGGCGTAATTTTATAATGCTTGAAATATAAAAGAAAGTGTCATTTGTGTAACAGCAAACGGGCAACTTTTCCATTCCGGTGATTTTGAGTATCGTCGTATTAATCCAAAATGAGATATTCAACACTTTAGATTAACACTTGTTTAAATGAACTTACAATATGAGCTGTCCAAGGTAATAAAGTTTCTTTCTCATTCCAATTATCAAAATAAACAAAAAAGCAGATCGATCAGATATTAAAGAAATAAAACATAAATTTAAGAACTGTTTTGATGCATTGACAAATTTATGTATACAATAGACACCGGTGGAAAGATAAACAACAAGGCGGAGCCGCGTTGTTTATCTTTCCACCGGTGTCTATTGTACTTATGCTCGACAACTTCACAGGACAGCATGATTAGTCCATCTCACACTTGCTAGACTAGATTAAATATGTATACACTAGCTCCGCGGGAAGAATTGTGGATTGTAAGGGGATGTTTCATACAAATGTACCTTTTTTGTTCGTAATTATTTCTGTTGTCAACACGGCCACGTGTTCTCATTATGTGTGCCATCTTTTCAAGTAAAATGCGATTATCTCTTTCGATGGTGGCCAGTCTCTCTTCCTCCATCTGTTGGAAATGCAGATAAATATAATTTTTCTCTATTTATATTCTCATGGCTTGACAAAGTGATCATATAATTCCTAATACGTAAACAATCCGTGATGGTCCAAAGTCCAAACTCGATCAGTGGCTTTTAACTTCAATAGTTTCGTTAATATCGTCATGTCACGTGATTGTGCTACATTACATGGTTTGATGTACTTTACTTTGGCCTATTTTAATATTTCGTTTGACCACCTGTTGCCTTTTTGGAACAATTTAAGTTTGAGTCAAATGTCTTTGGTTTGCCATTCTGTCGTTTCATTTTACTTCTGGTAGTAACATAGTAGTATATATGTCACATAGTATATATACTTACCTGTAGTTTCTTGAGTTTTAATACTAGATGCATGTATATTTTTGGCGGTTTGTCGTCAATAACGGGCTTGGCTGCAAGGAAACAGTTTTATAATGTTATTTTACGTATTGTGTTTTACAGCGTAATTCATTCAAACTTTCATTTGTGCACATATTATCCTTACTCTTCAAGGTAAAACTTACCATTTTGCACCTTTTTCCTATGGGTATCAAATCTACTCTGATCCCATCGCTTCTTTAAAAGTTTGTTATTTGCAGGGGTGATCGGTTGATAGGCCCGATGATGGTCGGCCCGGTGATGGTCGTTCATTGCAAAACAGGGTTTTGTTCAGAAGAGATAGCGGAGAAATTATCTGCAACTTCGTAGTTCATTACAAAATATCACTCGGTCAGTAATAACTGAATAGAACAGAGTGAATCGATTTTGTACGCGCCACGCAAAGGGAATTTCGTAAATTCTTAGCATCACGTGAAACCCAGCGTCACATGCGTTGACCGTTGTGTGTGTTCTATTAATGGAATACGAAGTAAACATGTAAAAGGGGCGACTGCACAACATGCACAATGTCACTACGCGCTGTTTAGGAGGGAGGGGGTGTCTGGCGTTAATGCGATTGTTTCAATCTTCATTTTCACACTTCAAAAAAATTCAAAAAATTTTCACGACTAAAAGGACTGTAAGTTCATCACACGGGTCCATTACGCATGTAATCATGCAGTTCTCCACACAAACGACGTAATCATAACGTAATCCTGAATAATTAACGACCAAGCTGAGAATCACTATCTTTATCGGTAAATACTGGTAAGACGTAAGACAAAAAAGAAATAAAACAAGGGTTGAATTGGATTACCGAGAGTAACTGTGCTGTTTACCATACCCGGTTGAAAAATACTGAATGAGTTGAATACAGGTTTGTATACTGTGCGTTTATATAATTTATAAACTGTAAATGTACTTGCATGCCCCGTGACTCGAGTATTCACACAGCTGTGTTGTACTCAACACTAAATGTTTTTTTTCCACGTTCCATAAGTTACCGTTCAAAGTTTGACTAATATTCCAAGACATTGTGCCATGTATTTGTCAACAAAAAACATTCCGAGCCAATAATTATATTGCAAACGCATGCTACTGAGCTACGTGTTGAGGACTGTTTACTGTGGCCTGTTCACGTTCTGATCAGGGGCATGAGGCAACAATTCTGGTGAAACCCGAAAATGATAATGATGTGACAGGTAACAAAGGCCCAAGTTAGCTATGAGTCACATTTACATACTTCTTTATTTATAGTATATTTTAATAAACTCATTATACACGTTTACACATATTTGTTATTTTGGGTATAAGAAATGGAATGATTAAAAATATTATATGTATGTATGTACGTGTACATTTTCTGGTCTTTTAAAAAAATGAAACACTTTTAATAATCGCAGAAAAAGTTTATATAAATATGGAAGTCTCCTAAAAAGAATAAAGAAAAAGAAAGTATATGGATAGACATGGTGTAAAATGGACGCTTAGTGCGCTCGCGACAGCTGACGCGCTGCACTGCTTGGTGTGCTCGAGCTCAAACGTATTGGGTAGGAAACGGCATCGAATAAACCAATCAGGACCCTTGAAATCGAACATGTGACCCATGAATTTTCTCTTGAAGCTGTGAGCTTGATACCGCCTGCTGCCCTCTTGTGGTGAGATATATATTTCGCATGCTGCAGTACATTGTAGAGTTTGCGGGACATTACAACAGATTGCCGAAACGGCATATTATATGAACTGAAGCTCCAAAACGTTGCGTCTTTTGCGAGGGAAATAAACAAAAACACAATTGATAACATCTTGGTTTTATCAATATTTGGTGTGAAGAGTTGCAGTATATAGTGCTGCTTTCACAAAAACTTGTTGGGGGGGGGGGGGGTTCGGGAGATTTTTTTTTTTTTTTTTTTTTTTTTGGGGGGGGGGGCTTGAAAGTGTATGGATAGTGTGTGTGTGTGGGGGGGGGGGTACCTGAAAAAAATGTTGTGGGTTGTAGGGGGGGGAGGGGTAACTGAAAATAAATTGACATCATGACTTTTCAAACATGGGAAAATAAGATTTTAAAATGTTGGTCTTACTTTTTCAACAACAACAACAACAACAACAACAACAACAACAACAACAGCTACAAACAACAGTTGCTCACAAGTTAGTAAAATGAAAAACAAAAACAGTCAAATTTTAATTTTCTTTTAATAAACTGTTAATGTAATGATAAATTGAAATGGGCGAATTGAGTGGTACAGATTGTTTTTTGTCTGAAAATACCAGTGTCTTTCATGTACACTACTATCTACTGAAATTTGGTTCATTTAATGTGTGAAATTACCTTTACACTGTACTGAAAATATTCTTTGTGACATGACTGTGTTTTGGTTTGTGGTTATCACAATGATATGTAACTTTTTCATGTAAATTCTTACTAGTATTAAATGACAGACAAATATGACAGACAACATTTTACATTTGCAGCTCTTGGCAGTTACAAAAAAAAGTTGGAAAAGGTTCATCTCAGCCTGCCATCAAAATGTAAAAGATGCACCTGCACTAAAACATACTTGACAAGTATTAAAAACTTCTGTGCAATGTATTTTTTCATCCTATAGATATGACTATAATTTTCAACATAAACTTTTAATAACACATTCTAAATATTTCCTAAAATTAGCATATTGGTAACGTCTGCTACATTTGAAACAGAAGACAATATCTCACAAGCTGAGTTAACAGAGAAAAAGTAAAATAAGTTTTTTGCACATACTTTTCAACTTTGCATGAATATACTACTAGTATTACTTGTAAATATAAAGATAAATAAATAAACTTTGACATAACTATCAATATAAAGTTACCGTAAAGATATATGGCAGGAATGAGGTAGTGAACTAACACAATATATGAGCAAATACTCCAATATAGTCTCAATAAACATTTTCATAAAGTAGTGTTTGCACAAACTGTGGATTTTTTTGGAATGCTTAAAACATGTCTCTGTAAAACATATCTGAATATATAAATATTTGAAGCAGCACATAATAATAATTAAATAATAAGTATATAGTAATAATAATTTTTACAATAATCAAGTTTATTTCAATACTAACCACCCTACCTGGGGTAGTTTTGTATGCTGAGTTCAAAATAGGGGGTCATTTTATGAACATCTGTTGCCATGGTAACCAAAACCACCATAATATGTTAACCATTTTTTCCAAAATTTGACATAAAACATTGAAAAAAAAGATAATACAGTGAAAAAATGCCCTTGTATTAGACATGTATGAGTTAGTGCTACCTGATGTAACATAAATTGTATAAAATTGGATAGCTGTTTCCATGGAAACGTATGGTAGACGTGAAAATTATGTTTTCATTATATACACATACATCTCACAAACAACATTATAAATCTGATAAATATCTTTTTATTTGCACATTGACCCTACTACCAAGGGTACTTTGTCATGCTGAGTTCAAAAAAGCGGTCATTTAATAACATCGGTTGCCATGGTAACCAAAATAACCATATAACGTGAATTTTTGAAAAATTAGACATAAAACACTTTAAACATTTCAAATTTAGGAAAAAAACATTGTTGCTGTTGGAATGTATGGGTTGGTGATATCTGTTGTAACAAGGTTTCATGATTTTTGAAATTATCTGTATCAAATCTATGCAATTCTAAAAGTAAAACTCTAAAAATCACCAGAATAAATTGTAAATTTACTAAATACCTAAATACCAGCAGTCCTTGAGAATTCGAACTACACAACTTGGTTCAGTCTTTCATCACAAAATCTCCAAATGTGTACACATACATTTGAGTACAAGTTGACATACGCGACTCCATACTGTGTATCGTTTGTTTATGGATAGAAATTCAAAATCCGACAGTTTCAAAGATCGTCTGCTGCTCCAGCTGACACTGTTGTCACTGTATTGTGACAACTGCTTGATGTGTGTACATGCGTATGTACGTATTTCTGGGTCCCAAATTCAGACGATAACAGACACCGATATTATTCATGTCATCGGGGACAAGTGACATCACGGTAGCATTCATTATTACAGGAATACTTATAAATTATCCAGAAATTCTCAGTCATAAGGCTTGCGAAGTGTCGAGTGTGAGAAATGGCGTCTGTTACTACGTGTGCGCGAGGTGAATGACGCCACTAGAATTGAATACAATGTAGCAATGTGCGTTACATTGTTGTATGTGTGCATGCGGTACCGCTGTACACACATCACATACAATATTACAAGTGAGATAGACAACGATAGAAACAAACTCACCAGCTTTAAATACAAATGTATTGTTTACATGACTTTGCCGACGATGAGGAATAATCATCATTAATTTACATTAAGCTTAGTTGCTAAAATTATGGATGAGTTAAAACAGCAAGGGAGATTGCAAATATTTTTTTCCGACATTTCATAGGCGAATGTTATGCAGTGTTTTTTCGGAGTGTCTGCTGATCGACGTATGTTACCAGTACATTGTGCTGGTGACAGGTGTGGGATATTTATGACATCAATTTGAAGAGTATTTCTATGAATAATAAACACTGGTTACCTTTGATAAACGGTTACCTAATAAAGTACATTGAATCCACTGAACTTTAACGATGTCTATATCGCGAGCAAACGTGAAACTGAGATGACCTGGGGAATGTAATAATCGACCAAACTGACTCAAGGGTACTGCAGAAATGACAAACTTTATTCAAGATCAACACTTACTCACATATTAACATACATTAGCATACATAAGCATTGACGTCTTTCAAAGCAAGTATAGTATGGTGTTCAATGACAGGTGTTCAATGACAGCTAATCATTACATCTTCCTTCCTTTGTAAACGAGTCTGTAATACTCTTATGAACATTTGAATTATAATTGTCAATAGAATTATCTCAAAGTTCCAAGTGATTTTAATTTCGTATTAACGAATAATCAGGTGACATCATGACTTGCTAACCATACTTCACATACATGCACCACAACATGAAACATCAAACAACAAACAAAGTATTCTAAATCAAAGTTCCTAACTATTGAAGCATGGGGTGGACTATCCAGCTTCAGGACAAGTTGAGGATTATTCTGCCTCGTTGTAACTCATCCAACTATCCCTATCCTATGAAAAATATTCATCAAATCCAAATCGAAGAGGCTTTCTGATGACGCGTCCACTTACGCGACTGTTGATTGGTTGCGTAGTCGATGTATTGGTGAGATATTGTGATGGTGAAGTTTCTTTCTTTGGTGAACTGTCCAGTATTTCTTTTGGAGAATGCCGGATGGGAGTCAGTGGTAACAAAGTCGGTGTACTGTCGTCTGGTAATTCATACTGTGGTACCAATGGCGTTTCCTTTGGTGTCAATAACAGGTCTCTCCGGTTTCTCCTATATTGTCTGTCTTCAGCTTTCACAATATATGACCGTGGTTTTGTTGTAGCTTTTATTACAATTCCAGGTTTCCATGTATTTTCCGGTGTGCGCAAGCGCACCTGATCACCTGACTTTAAATCTGCAAGTGGTTTGGAACCTCGATCGTAATAAAACTTCTGCGTGACTTGGGTTTCTCTCAGTTTATGCTGCATGTTATTGCCCACTACTTTGGGATCAAGGAGTGATGTCTTTGTAGGAATCAGTGTCCTTGTCCGTCTACTCATTAACAGCTGAACTGGTGACCCCATTCCTTCCAGGGGTGTGTTTCTAAGTGCTAGTAGAGCAAGATATGGATCTTTATTATCATATTTCGCTTTCTTTAGTAACTTTTTCACCGTCTGTACTGCTCTTTCCACCATCCCGTTGCTTTATGGGTATCTCGGGGATGATGTTATGTGTTCGAAATTGTATTGCTGAGCAAATATCTTGAATTCTGCACTGTCATACTGTGGGCCATTATCCGATATCATCGTTTCAGGAATACCATGTCTAGCAAACTGTTCTTTGTGTTGTTTTATGATGGCTTTACTTGTGGTATCTGTGATTTCCGAGACTTCTACATATTTTGAGAAATAATCTACGAGCAATAGATATTTTTCTTTGTTGCATTCAAAGAGGTCGGAGCCCACCTTTTGCCATGGTCGGTCTGGTATATCATGGTTTATGAGCGGTTCCTTCTGTTGTTGATTTCTAAACCGATTACATGTTGCACACCTGGTTATTACATCTGTTATTTGTGCACTCATTCCAGGCCAAAACAGTACATCTCTTGCTCGTTTCTTACACTTTTCCACTCCGAGATGACTACTATGGATCTTTTCTACCATTTCTCGTCGTAGTGATGCTGGTACAAAGAGTTGTTCCCGTTTTAACAACAAACCATCCTCAACACTTATTTCATCTCTGAATTGCCAGTACTCTCTAATATCAGGATCCACACCATCTCTTTTATCCGGCCATCCACTCATTACTGTAGATCTTAATTTCTGCAATACTGGATCATTCTTTGTTTCTTCTTTGAAAATCGATATTTTCTTGTGTGTGATTGGCATATTTGACAAAGTGTGAACTTCGAATTCATCTGTACATTCCTCAGCTGTGTTCTTAATTGGTGATCTACTTAGAGTGTCTGCTATATGGAGATCCTTACCAGGTTGTATTGGACGTTCAAATCATATCTTTGGATTTTGAGCATCATCCTTTGAATACGTGGCGGTGCAGCCGCAATAGGCTTCTTGTATAAACTTTCCAGTGGCTTATGGTCCGTTTCTATGTAGATTTTACTCTTACCATATATGTACTGGTGGAATTTCGTGTATCCAAAGACGATAGCTAGCATCTCTTTTTCAATCTGTGCATAATTCTTTTCAGAGATATTTAGAGAGCGAGAAGCATATGCCACTGGCTGATTTTCTTGCATTAAGCAAGCTCCTAAACCTACAGATGATGCATCAACTGACAAAGTTACCGATTTGTTTAGGTCATAGTACTTCAGTACTGGTGCCTTGGTAATGACTGACTTCAATTCGTTAAAACATCGAGTGTGTTTTTCCTCCCAATGCCATGCTACACCCTTTTGATTCAATTCCCTCAGTGGTTGGTTAATGGTAGAAAGGTTAGGGATAAATTTGGCTAGATAATTCACCATACCCATAAATCTTTGTAACTCTTGAGTGTTTTTTGGAACAGGCATTTCATTGATAGCTGTTATTTTCTCTTCATCAGGACTAAGTCCATCCGGTCCAAGTTTGTGTCCAACATACTTCACTTCTGATAATGCTATTTTACACTTTTTTCTATTCAGCTTTAAATTACTGTCACGTGTTCTTTCCATGACACTTCGTATTCTCGATACGTGTTGTTTTCTGTCATCTGAACTCCAGACAATTACGTCATCCATTATAGCATCTACACCATCAAGACCTTCATACGTCTGTGCAACAATTCGCTGGAAAACTTCCGGGGCTGATGAAATTCCAAAGGGAAGTCTCAGAAATCGATATCGGCCAAAAGGCGTGTTGAAGGTTAATAATTTGGAACTTTCGTCATCTACTTTCACCTGCCAGAAGGCATTACCTGCATCCAAAACACTGAATATTTTAGCACCTGCTAGTTTTGCCGCCACTTCTTCTACAGTTTTCATTGGGTAATGTTCTCGTTTGACAGCTTTATTTAAATCACGGGGATCAATGCATATTCTGACCTTCTCACCCTTCTGTACAACAACCATTGAATTTACCCAATCTGTCGGTTCTGTTACTCTGGCTATAACCCCCATTTCTTCCATTCTCGTTAACTCTGTTTTCACTTTGTCACGTAGGGCAAATGGGATTTTCCTGGGCGGATGCACGACTGGAGTTATAGTTGGATCAATTTTAATGTGATATTCTCCTTTTACACGCCCTAATCCTTCAAATACATCAGGATACTCATCCAAGATATTAACTGGGTTAATGGAAGTTTTACCTTCTTTGTCTGTTGTCACTTCAAACAGTCTCTTGATTAGATTCATTTCTGAACAGGTTTTCAGACCTAGGACTGGAGTAACATTAGCGTCAACGATGTGAAACTCGGCGACATGATAACGACCTCTATAACATATAGTCATTTCATTTTTTCCATACACCTTCATCTTGTCACCCGAATACGTCACTAGTTTAGCTTTTGAACGTTTTAGTGGTTCTCCTGAGATTTTTTCATACATTGTTTTCTGCATTACATTACATTGTGCTCCTGTATCAAGTTTGAATGTGGCATTCCGACCATTTACATTTATGTTTACTTTCCACTCATTCTCTTCGGTGGTGATGTTGGAGTTTACCGAATCTATTATGAATTGCTCGTCGTCACTTTCTGTATCAGTTTCATGAATAACGTGGACTTTTTGCCTCGGCCATGGGGAACGACACACTTTCGCAAAATGATTTTTCTTTCCACATTTATGACACGTTTGACCATAGGCGGGACATCGCATTCGTTCGTGTCTCCAACCACAATTTCTACACTGTGTACTGGGCAAACTGCTAATACTGTTATTCTCTCACCGGGCTTTTACCATGGTTGTTATCAGATTTGTTTAGTGTACCTTGTTTGTGGTCTTTACCTGATACTGTATTCACTACTTTGTCATCGTGATTCTCGGTCAAATTTTTTATCTGTGTTTCACTAGCTTCTGCAGCACGACAAATGTCAATGGCCCTGACTAAAGTTAAGTCAGTATCTCTCAACAAACGAGCACGGACTTGATCATTTTGGATGCCACATACAATTCTATCGCGTATTAGTCAGCAAGTTGACCAAATTCACACGACTTTGCTTTCAATTTCAAGTCAGTTACATACATATCAATATGTTCTGATGGACCTTGGTTCCTCGTATTGAAAACGTGCCTTTCATAGGTAATATTCTTACGTGGATTACAGTATTTCTCAAACTCTTCCATTACCTTATCAAGTTTTTCTTTGTCACCTTCGGCGCCCCATTGGAATATATTATATACTTCGACTGCTTCAGGACCGGCCACATGGAGCCTAGGAGTGCAGTGTCATGGCTTGCACTTTGTCATCTTTAGCACTAATACCACTTGCTACTAGATAGATTTCGAACTGTTGTTTAAACCTTCTCCAGTTCTCAGAAACATTTCCTTTGAAACTCAAGCTAGTAGGTGGTGCAAGCTGATCCATGTTGTTTCACTTCTGACACCATGTAATAATCGACCAAACTGACTCAAGGGTACTGCAGAACTGACAAACTTTATTCAAGATCAACACTTACTCACATATTAACATACATTAGCATACATAAGCATTGACGTCTTTCAAAGCAAGTATAGTATGGTGTTCAATGACAGGTGTTCAATGACAGCTATTCATTACAGGGAACGGTTATTTACGTATACTTTCTAGGGAATTGCATAACATACATGTATATCCATGGCCGATACATGTATTTGACCTAAAACCTGTTGTTCTGTATCTCTTTGTAACGTCGTCATTGTTGTTGTTGTTGTTGTTGTTGTTGTTGTTGTTGTAAAGATTCAGTTTGCTTCATCGTACATTACAGTATAGCAAGTATACTAGTAGTATAGTATATGACAAGTTGAGAACTACACGACACGTCTGTTTACATGTAATACAGGCTTCAACATGTGCCTTATGCAGGAGTCAATGTCACCCCCCCCCCACCTCGGGGCATAGTGGGGGATTTGGAAATTAGTCTTATAAAATTTGTCAAATTCCCCACTCCCTGGGCATGGGGCAAGACATTCTGGAAAATCACCACCTAAAAGAAGTAATACTCCCAACATTTCCCCCACCCTAATGGGTGGGGCATTCACAAATTCTGACTGACACACAACCACTCTTTTACGTCCGTGAAAATGACTAGGGGGTGAATATGAGGCAATTGCCCCACCCCTCGGGCATTGTTTCATGGCAAACACGGTCTAATCCCCCACATTTGTCTCGTATCGCCCGAGGTGGGGGTCCCTCGGGCATTACATTGACTCGTGCATTAGTAGGAGTACGTTGCGTTAGACTGGTTAGTACCTTGCCTTTACCACGTTTCCAACCCGAATTAGCAATTACGATTTTATGTGCATTTCACCTGTTTCTATTTCAATCGTGCACAATGAACCAAGAAACACAACACTCTAAAAAATATACACACTATACTTGCCAATGGTCATCACAATAAACTTTACCGATTCAACGAACGTTTTGAAGGCCAGCAGTAAATGTAACTGGTTCCCTGACCAATTTAGTAGTTCCCCGCTTGTGGCTCATGATCAAAGTGAAATCGAAAATTGTGTTTGAACTGATATAAAGAAGGCAAGTCAGCTTCATGATGATAGCAGACTACCGAGAGTTGCTTTTATTTTGATACATAATTATAACATGTATCATTGTCGAAATCAACATAAAAAGACACAACGCTGTACTGATGTTGCAATTCAGTGTTGCCATATTGTTGTGTCTACCTGGATCATGGCAAACACAGGTTCATATAACATATATGGTCACAACACAGTACAGTCAATACGTCAAAACAAAATGATAAATAGATAAAACAAAAATAAGACATTCCTAGCCATAGTTCTCTTCAGCATGTTCAAATTTTATTTTACAAGACAAAAATAGTCATAGACGATATACCATGCCACATGTACAGTGAGTCTTCAGTACACGCACGGGACAGGAATTTTTTTGAAAGACAACGAAAATGCTTCGTGTCACTCTGTGGATGGTAATGAACCCAATCAAGAGAAAATCAAATAACGTGAGTACATAGTTTTCAAGGTGGCTGGTTATCAGACAAAACTAAAAAGCCCAAAGTGTAAAATAAGATATCTAGAAAATATTTGACGATTACGCGGCAAAACAAGACTAGCAATGTTATCACGAGCGAAAGTGTTCTAGGTGAATTTAACCCTTGACCTATTTTCATAAGGACGTCGAAGGAAACGAGGTCAGTGTGACATCTCAAGCATGATCAACAACGTTTGCATGAGTGAGTACAACTAAATGTTGTCTAAACTTTAGTGGAAGAGAAATTCTGTTGATCAGACACAGACTATTTTCAAATTCTTACAACATCTTGACGATAAGAAGCAAATGTGACATTGACAGACAGACTAGTCCGTCCGTACACCATACAGGAGGCACAAACATAACACATGTGCATCTGGTTGACTGGGATTGATTGTGATCACGTAATATTTAGCACTAACTAACTATTCTGTTAGATGTGTGAAATGTGGCTGGCATTTTTGAGTCATACATTTATTTTCTTTTGACATTATATTGAACTAATTTACATCAAACAAGAACGGGATACATGGCAATGCATTTTATTAAGAGTTTTTTCACTGTTATTAGACCAATTTGATTTCTTTTAGCACACATTTAGGAAACTGAACTGGAACAATACAGTATAAAACTCTCTTTAGATAACATGTGCATCACAATATTTGCAAATACAACTAAAATGACATTCAACTGTAACACTACTAGTATAATGTACTAATACAATAATGAACAGAAAACAAAGACTCAGTTGGTCTGTTGATCATTTTACAAGAGTTATTCAAAGTGTAATTCATTTACAAGTATATGTTGTTTTTTGGAAAGGCAATGCACTGGTTAACATAACATTTTGTTTTAACTAGTGTTTGTGTATATATATACACACAATATACAAATTGATTATATATATAATGGACAAAGTTGGTATTAAGTGTATTATGTACAGTTTTGTACTTGGTATGGAATGTTAACGCACAGGAAGAGTATTCCAAAAATTTTTTTGGAATATGGCAGGGGGGTACTTGAAAAAAAAAA
Organism: Glandiceps talaboti; assembly: GCF_964340395.1. Lineage (NCBI taxonomy): Eukaryota > Metazoa > Hemichordata > Enteropneusta > Spengelidae > Glandiceps > Glandiceps talaboti. The sequence continues at coordinate 408,880 of NC_135552.1, forward strand.
TTAGGGTTTTACAAAAAATCTCTCCCCCCCCCCATCACAAGTTTTTGTGAAAGTAGCCTAGGCTCGAAACGATTCCGATCTATATTATTTTCATAAAATTACGTAAAAATAATCATTAAACAGTAGTCGTCATATCTGTGTCTCTTCAAAATATACACTTTTAATGAAGGAGAAAACGTAACAACATCAGTTGACTGATTAACAAATATTCGTAAGTTTGCCAGAAACAGAAAGCGTCCGTGAACGAGGACGATGTGGTTTCAATCTTACGACGAAAAAGAACAGTGTCCTACCCAAGGGCATGAGGCAACAATTCTGGTGTCTATCAACAATTGAATAACATGAATAAAGACAATATCAAAAAGTTCCGTCAAGTTTATAATTATGTTTATAATTACTTCATTATCTTGATTTAATAATTAATATTTACACAAAACGCGCTGAAATATAAATAGAATGCGGCGGACTCGTAGCAATAACATGCGTAATGCATGTCTAACTATGTATGCTGCATGTCACGGTGTATGCTGTGGTGTACCCATTGAGTGGCGCCCCCAACGGTCATATAAATTATCTGTCTTGTCGCGCGATCGCGAGCTCGAATGATTCGAATCTTTGCAACCGTCCACTGGATTTTGAAAATTCAATCTCCACGAGCTCGGCATTTGCTCAATTCGCTCATTTGCTAAAAAAAGCAGTCGGAACAAGGGCATGAGGCAACACTGAATTCTGGTGTCTATCAACAATTGAATAACATGAATAAAGACAATAACAAAAAGTTCCGTCAAGTTTATAATTACTTCATTATCTTGAATCAATAATTAATATCTAATTAAAATACACAGAAAAATACATACAGTAACTTGAAACGCGCTGAAATATAAATAGAATACGGCGGACTGGGACGTAACATGCATAATAGAGAGGTTTAGATACACGTTCGAACGCGTACGTCTACGGGAGCATGATAGTGCAGGCGTACAAGTAATGACGCGTACAAAATTGTGTTTAGTTATGCGTTCTAAACACAAACGTGAAAAACAGTGGAAAGTGAACGCGCGCGTTGACATCATCTTTCCAGAAGGCCAGACACGTCTTTGTTTTCTAAATTTGTCCGTAGTTTTGCCATTTTTCCTGCAACTACCCAAACCAAAAACCAAACAATTAGTTTAACGTTACGCCTCCGAACTTTGATATAAAAAATACGCCTTTGAATCGAAGAAAATGACAAAAACTCAACACGTATTTACAGATACGTGTAGACCGCCATTTTGACGTAGCGTCGTTTGATACAGAACGCCTGAGTTGCTTCGAATCACGTGACTATGACGCTACACGTATAGAACACACGTACATACGCGCATCTAAACCTCTCTAATGCATGTCTCGTCTAACGTGTGTGGAGCAGTGTACCGATTGTGTAGCGCCCCCAACGGTTATATAAATTATCTGTCTTGTCGCGCGCTCGCGATCGCGTGCTCGAATGATTCGAATCTTTGCAACCGTCCATAAAAGTACTGGATTTTGAATATTCCATATGCACGAGCTCGACATTTGCTCAATTTGCTCAATTTGCTCAATTGCTAAAAAAGGAAGGGTAGGACACTCCGATCCCAGAGGCACTCCGGTGTTCTTTTTCGTCGTAAGATTGAAACCACATCGCTCTCGTTTACACGGACACTTTCTGTTTCGGGCAAACTTACGCGTTTTTGTTTACGCAGTCAAATGATGTTGTTACGTTTTCTCTTTCATTCAAAGGTATATTTTGAAGAGACACAGATATGACGAGTAATGTTTAATGATTATTTTTGCGTAATTTTATGAAAATAATATAGACCGGAATCGACTGTGTGTTCGAGCCTACCGTAACTATACTGCATCAAATATTGATTAAACCAAGATATTATCAATTGTGTTTTTATTTATATCCCTCGCAAAAGACGCACCGTTTCGGAGCTTCCGTTCATATAATATGCTGTTTCGGCAATAGGCTGTTTTACTGTCCCGCAAACGCCACAATGTACTGAAACATGCGAAATATATACCTCACCACAAGAGGGCAACAGGTGGTATCGAGCTTCGAGCGAAAATTCATGGGTCACATGTTCGAATTGAAGCGTCCCGATTAGTTTATTCGATGCCTTGTCCTACCCCTCTGTATTACAAGTTTAAGCAAGGAATGCGTTTGAGCTCGAGCTCGAGCACAGCAAGCAGCGCGTCACGCATCGAAGCGTCAGCTGTCGCGAACGAACTAAGCGTCGATTTTGCATGCACCATGATCATGATGATCATGTTCCATTAAACCATTACAGACAAAATCTATCCATATACAGTCTACAAGATCGCCATATATAGTCATGCTATTTTGCATATATGAATATTTATGATCGAATCGTTCCTAGGGAGATGTCTTTAATTTAACCAATCACAGCTGTAAAATAATATTCAGTGTTCTATGAAGCATGTAAATAACGTGATTATTGACATCACCATACAAAAACAATTGTAGAAATTACAAATATTGAGAGAAAATTACAAAATGTACACAAAATATTCTCCTACATCCTATTGGTCAATTGACAAATGATTGACAGTTAACGCTGCCGATCGATGATTATCTGTCATGATAGTCACTGAGCTCGAGCTTACAATAGCAGACGACACTTTTAAAGATAAGGTTCAACAATGCAAACGCATCAATCTTTGTCAAGCCTTGCAGCAATTATTTTAGCCTTTTTATTTTTAATTAGCATTATTGTGATCGTTGTGTTTGTTGGCCATGGCCCACAGAAGAAATGTAAAAACCCTTTCCATGAAAGGTGGAATAGAGGTTCTGAGCGTGAGAAAACCGGGGTTGAAATAGCGAAATATGTACGGAAGGACTTTCGCAATGCCTTCGCTAGACTTGGAGTTCATAGGACAGCTAGTATCTGCACCAACTGCCTTCGTATGGCTCCAATGCGACGGGAATTTACGCAGCACTTCAATAATGTTGCGGAGCGGAAAGTTCAGGTATGTACAAAAGAGGTTGTTTTTTATAACTCTGAGGGCGATGTATATAATGACCTCTCACGTTTGACCGATGACCTTGTGCTTTGTTGTGAACTGATAATATGTTGATACACTGGATCCCACTTGCAATTTGCAGTCTGTCTCTGTGTTGTAACATACATGTAGTCAGAAATTTTCTTTGTACTGACCGAGCCTCGTCTCGTGCGGGATCCGGAGCAGTCCTGTTTGACGACCGTGGACGGGACACAACTCTGACAAATAACAAATGTAGTCCTGCTTGTGATAATTGTGAACACTGACAAGAAACATTACAGACACTGTCAGAATTGAGTCCCGACTTATTCCGGTTGCAGGACTAACAAATTCAATGTCTCTAAACACGGAGCTGAGAAGGAAAGGGACAATGTCAGCATTGAATCCCGACTTTCAAGTCTGCAAGCAGGACGAGTTTCGATGCAGCTGAGCAAACTAAGTTTACTTCTATATTCGTGGGAGCTTTTTTTGTAATGATGATTTGCTCGTGTAACAGTAAATCAAATATGTATAGTTCTGTAGACTTATGTTGACAGTCAGTGTATAGTTAGCATGTGTAAAAACTTTATTGATGATCACTGTACATTTGTAGTTGTTTGACGACTCGTTTAATAATTGGATACGAGGGGTGACACACCTACGAGTGATATGTACTATTTTGTGTATTTCATTTGTGTGATATTTGGAATTGCTTTCTTCACAGGCTGATCGCAAACGAAAGGAGACCCATGAAGAATCTCCAGCTACATGTATAGATATCGACTATATTCATGATATTACACAGTCACAGGTTAGTCATATGATATAATTGGCTATAAGTAAGGTCAGGCCGTTTACATTATATAAACAGCTAGAAATCCACATGTAGATTACAGGACATGCCTGTAACAGACCTCCTGCACCTCCTAAAACAGGGTATGTGAAAAAAGTGATGTTATATAGGGTCTATAAATCTGGTAAGATTTCATAGCTGTACTAATAGACATGTGACAGCTAGCATATTAGATGTAAAATTATGACTACTGTGATCTGTTTGAAAAATTTCATGTACAAATGCAGTTACATGGTCTGTACATTTCTGTACATCTTCTCAGAGATGTTTTCACAGTATGAGTGATGTAACTGGTCTGTTGATATAAGTATGTATACTTATCAGTTTGTATTATCTAAGAATATGTACCAAACGATATATTAGTGTTTTAATTATAAACAGTGAAATGTTGATAAAATAAGATCTGCTAATACACCTGTATACACAATCCATGTATACAGTTATATCAACACAGATACAGCAACATGTAGAAAAAACATTATACTCTAATAGAAAATGACCCATCCTTGATTTTTCAGTAGACTTTTGAATAACAATGACTATGTACATGTGTGTGGGAGTGCATAACACACCCAAAACGAATATTTAGATTTGAAATGAGTTACTTTTGTTTTAAAATACTAATACCCAACTAGCAGTAATTGTTGATTTCACTAATCCCATACTTCCAGTATCCAATTATTCATAGTGTGCATATATATTTCTTGATTCTCACTAAATTCCCAATTCATGGGTTGATTTTTGCTGTATGATTTATTTAGTGTCCAAGCAAAGGATGTTCATCTATCCCAGGTCATATTACTCGTACATCACTCCAAAACCAAGCTATAGCTACGGTAACCCCAATTGATAGTCACACAAAGGTAAGATGCTATTTGTGTTGCATATTATTTAATATGTTACTTTATTGGCAATGGTAAAAATTTTAAAATTATACGAAATTTACATGATACAGTACATATTTGCTGAACATGTTCTCAACAGTATTATATGTTGTACTTATAATTGTAAAATTGAATAAATGAAATCTATGTAGTGTTTTTTAGCACAACTGAACTGAGGTTCAGTAGTGCTATAGGGATCGCCCGGCATCTGTCTGTCTGTGTGTGTGTGTGTGTGTGTGTGTGTGTGTGTGTAAACAACTGAAACTGGATTATGATGATGGAAATTAGGTATGAAAATTTTGTTTTGGTTTCAACTTTAAAACTTCAAAAAATTATATATCTATCATTGCCCTGAACATGAAGTTGTGCGGCAACGCAATATTTGCGCTATTTTTAAGTACTACATTTATGATTGACGATGTACATTGTGTACTTCATTATTATGGATGGCTGATATAATATATGCATGTATTTGTAACATCATGATATTGACAAATTCAATGAATTTTTTTTTTTAAGTATAATGGTGTTGCAGATACAACTGTCGTATTTCCTGAAGCAGCAAGAGGTGATACACTTTGTCCTGAAACAAAGGCAAGTCACAGTTACTGCTGTATGTTGCATATTTTATTTTAACGAGTAAGCTCAGCTGGCAGGATCACGCTTGTTCGTATTCAGGGGATGTGGGTTCGACTCCTACATCCCTATATGTCTCACTTGTCTCTCCTTAATTTTCATTACATACATACATACATACATACATACATACATACATACATGTATAATCTTGAAGGACTGGTTTATGTAATTAGTTCCAATGTATACATGAGCGAAAGATTCACTGATATGAAAGCGATTACATGACATAAAAATGACATGAATATACCAATTTTCCATCACTTGAACATGTAACCTGTAACACATGTAACATGTAGCACATAGTCAGTAGACCGATTCAATAACATCATACATTTTGGTGTACACAGTACTACAGGCAATGATACCAAGCTATATTGTATGTTCCATTCATGTCTGCCATGTAGGTAGTTGTGACATAGTAATTAAGAGTCATAAAATGAAATGAAAGTATGCAACTTCTAGAGATTTAACAGTTTTGTATTTTACACTTATTTCAGATACCAGAATATGCTAACATGTACAACCTTGATGTTGTAGGCGAATACCAGCAACTAATTAGTGAGCTGAAAGATCAGGTAAAGTCCCTAATACTGGATGTAGATGAGTTAAGTGAAGAAGTGACTACTCTTAGAAATGAAAATAAGGACCTGTTAGAAGATAAAAATAAACTAGAAGATGACAAGGATGAATTACAAAAGAAATTAGACAATATGTATGAAACACAAAAACAGAGGATTGAGGCAGTCAAACAAATAGGTTTCATAGAAAATAAGAATGTCTATGAAGAAACAACAAAACTGATCAGGGATAAAGATAGAAGGAGCTTAGATAATCTAATAGATGTCAATTTAGTCAGTCACATAAATTCTAGAAATCCTGTTGTTGTCGCATTTATAAATGCAATAACAGCTAAACAGACAGAAAGTGGGATTGGTTTAATAGGGAATAGTGAATCAGTTAGAACTAAGACCAGTGCCATGAGGTTGCAAGCCATTGATTGTATATATGCAAGTAGAAATTTAAATTATATTAGTGACCTTATGTTTAGAGTTCAGGCTGTCTTATACTCTCTGACACAGAGTGAAATGGCTTGCAATCTCATCAGCCATTGTACACCAGCTGGTTCATATGACACTGTGCAAAATTGGCTGAAAGCTATGAAAGATTCTTGTAAACCAGCCCCACATGGTCTCATTGAATATGCTTTTGATAATGAACAAAGACTACTGCGTACATGGCTTAGCCGAGATAGTAACAAACAAAAGTCTGAGGTCCTTACAACTATAATAGTAAATCAGTTGAGTGAGAAGTGTGATTTTCAGGAGAAAGCCACGTTTAAACCATGTAACTGGCCGAAGCCAACATCAGTAAAAACAATGGAGGCTTTGACACCTGAACTTGAAATGTTAGTCCATACTGAACAGATACAGTTTATTTCAGAACAACTCACTAAGATAATGAATGAATCAACTGATGTTGTGGGAAACAAAGTAGAAAGTAATGCCACTGACATCTGTAGTGTATGTAATCACAGCCATCCAAAGGTTGAAAATAGAATTAAATGTGTAAATTGTGGTAACTTTGGTTTGAAAAGAAAGAGTAAAAAAGGTGTGGATACAAAGACATACAGGACAAAAAGCACTTGTGATGATAATACAATTGTATTTCATGAGTATACTGGCCACACAGTGACTAATGAGGGAGGTACCCAACGGGTAGTAATGAAATATGAAGGAAAATCCCCAGACACTGAAAATGTACTTAACCAAGCTAGGAAGGCCAATATTAGTCTTGTAGACCCTATATTTGTAAACCCATCTTCTCTGGAAGCTATTGTAATAATTCTTAGGGCAATAGGGAAACATGCAGGGATTCATAAATACTGCAACGGTAAAGGAAAGAGGGAATGGACCATTGTAAGATGTGATGGCTTACCCCAGCACATCATAAGAACAGCTATTCATAAGTATGGGGATGAGTTTGATTGGGTGGTTCTTCGCACTGGTCCAGGTCATGAAGAAATGAATATGATAAGATCTTTTGCAGAAATGTATTGGGAAATTATCTATTCAGAGTTTGGGAAGACACAGGGTTTTGTGACTGAGAAGGCTCAGCTTTTCTTTAAGAGATGTGGGGACCACCATCAAAGTTTTGATAATTTCTGTAAATTCCATGAAGCTATCTATCAAGAGTTACTTTGGCCATATACGTGTGAGTCTCAAGTTCCATCACCTTATGACTTTTTGGAATGGATAAGGAACAAAAGTAGTGATGAAACGATACAGTTTGTTTGGACAACAATGCTGCAACATTGCCTTGGAATTCATTTGTTCAGGAAGGGGGTCCGAAACAATGATACTAAACTTTTCAGAGCAGGGAGACAATTATTTTCTCCAGTTTGGTTTGGACGTTGTCACCCAAAATACCAGGAAATAGAGTCATGGGATGAGTATGATAGATTGTGTTGGCCAGAGGCCCTAAGGGAGGTATTAGAACAACATGAATCTGTTTCTAGATCTGGAAAGCCAAGTAAACACCAGGGTTTGGACTTTGTCCTTGAAGAATATAATAAATCAATCAAATCATGGATAGTGGGGACTCCTGACTATACTAAGTGGGAAAGGGTCATTCACAACCATGACAGTCTTGTATGTCTCCGTAACACCACATTGATGGCACTAGGAATGAGAGTTGATAATTCATTTGATCGCAATCTTCCTCCATATGAAAACGATCTTGTTAACTTCAAAGTGGTGTTAAGGTCCAAAGCATATCTTACACCTAACCCAGGTAGAACAATTACCAATATTCATGGGGAGGATCTTGACATTGGTTTGCTAGATTTTAATAGCGAGGCAGGTATGAGAAGAATGAGATTTGTCACTGAGTATCTATGGGCCTCTAGGTTCCCTCAGAGAAGAGAACACGTCCCTGTAATTTTTGTTACTAAAGAAGAAAGGGCAAAATATAACAAACTAGAATCTAAATCTGTGGCACAATTAAAGTGTGAAATACAATCCTGCTTGTCAGTGATGTCTCCAGAAAGAAGAATAGAGTGGGATAGTAAAGTAACTAGACTGAGTAAAAGTAGGGTTGTTAAATCAACATGGTTAAAACTTGTCACAGAAATCCAGGATGCAATAATTAATGAAGTGGGGGAAAGTGATGGTAATGTAGATGGTATTTCTGAGGATGACAAGTGAGACAAATATTTGTTAAAGTGAAGATTAAAATTATCCAGTGAAATGTAACTATTTTGATGCTACAATGTGAAGTGTATCTTTTCATGATTACAAATATATATGTATAGACTCTGATAGTTTAAAAGATTAATGTAGAAAAATTAAATTTAGATTACATTAGAGTTGGTTTCTATAATATTTTATGCTAGATGTAAGTTTCACTGTTTATCTCAGCAATAACATTTTTGCATTGTCTTTTTCAGGTATGGTGTTTGGGGTTCCACCTTTCATATACGAATCATAAATCTAAACATGGCTGATTTGGAGTAATTAATTCATAGAAATAATGAACTGTCAAGTTGCTCTCTACATCTTTATACAAATATACCAAAGTCAAAACCAGACAAATGTCACTGTAGTACAAATTAACACATGACACTGTGTTGAATAATTTTGTTGTTGGTGTAGGTCTGAAATACCATCATTATTAAAATAATTGGATTGTTTTTAACATTTTCTGTCCATTTTATATTTGTAGACAACAAATAAGCATGAGGGCAAATTGACATTTCATGTAAAATTTCAAATGGAAATTGTCCAGTTATTAATGGTAATGGTGCATACATGTTTTTATATATCCAACTGATTCTGGTAGTACCTTACAGCACTCCTACTGAAGGCTTACATACATGTTCATACTATGCATTGTATGTGTGTATGTATGTATGTATGTATGTATGTATGTATGTATGTATGTATGTATGTAATACTTGTAAATGTTTCAATTCAGAAGTTTTATTTGAAAATAAAATTCATTGTACATCATAATTCATCGTCTGTCATTTTCATTCCCTTATAGATACATGCTTGCTTAGACATAATTTGATTGCAAGTTTGACTAGAAATAACGCCCAATTGTCCATCTTACCATCCCTTACCACTCAACCATCTACCCATCAATACCTATTTAGCCCAAACTACATTCCCCAAAATAGTAAATAATGACAAACCAGTAGTTAATTGTGACAACTGTGTATATAAACAGTTGAAGGTCGTAACACTACAAACAAGGAGTATGTGTAAAAAGAAATTAAGACATCAATTACAGTGTCCTTGCTAGTATTTCTAGTTTTCTCAGATCAGAGATAAAATATTGAATTAATGAAATAAGTGACACAAGTAATATATTGTGCAAGTGACATCAAAAAAGACAATTTATTGTTTGTCTTTTTGATATCATGTTAGAAAGGTGATGATGATCCCATCACACCAAAAAAATGAGAAATAAAGTAGTCTGTGACAAAAGTTATATCAATCAACATAATAGGGGTATCAAAAGTACAATGACATGTTTTGCAAATTAAGTATATTGCCAAGTAGTGCTTCGGATTTGTTTTAGAAACAGCTGTAAGTTGAAAGACCAAAGCATATCTCTTGTTAAATTAGAAATCATCATTAACACACCCACCTTAATTTTACACACATAACCAACCATTGAATCATAGAAATACATCACATGACCAAGGTTTGCCTGAAGTCAAAAACATGTACGTAATGGTCTGTCAAACAAGTGATGATTCCCCCCCCCCCCCTCCACGCCAAAACCAACGACATCAGCAAACACGAACTAGCTACAGTATAGTCTCTGTATGTCACAACGATAACGTAATACTATACACATATGTGTTGTATCCTAATCAGCGTTTACTCAATAGCACAATGGTGACGGTAATCTGTGTAGTTTACCTACCTGTGATGTATTAAAATCAAAATTCAAACTTCGAACTCTACACTAAGTTAACATTTTGTGAATGTGCACAGAACAGCTTTCATAACACCATGAAACCATGTAATTCACATTTCTACACACACACACACACATCACGCATTGATTACGGTAGTTCTCTTTTTGGAGGGTGTGTGGCCCTGAAAAGGGCCGTTTTGATTTGGTTTGGTGTCTAGGGGAACAAGACAGGAAAACCCTGGTTCAGGACTATGTCCTTTGCCCGAGTGACGTCCTCTGTCTTCACCATGAAGCCGGCCGTACACATCTGAACTTTACCATACCGCCGAGAATGGAAGAAACAACGGCCCTTTGGCTTCAAATAATACCGTCCATTTGAAGCTAGACGTGCATCAATCACTTTTGATAGTAACTGAGCAGCGTCTCTCTTCAAATGGCCGAGTACTTTTGGATGTTGTTCCATTCCATTCTCGACGATACCGCAAGCATTCGGATCATGCACGTTATTCAATTCATGGATGATGTTGTATCCTCTCCCTGGCGTTAGTTCCCCCGAATAATGGTGCATTCCCACAGCAATTACGTTTCTGATGATGACTTTCGGCATCGTGATTAAAACTTTGTTGTGGTTTTGCTCTGGTTCAGCAGACGATAAGAAAAACAAAAGTAAGCGCGCCTATTTGCATAACCTATGACCCAAACTTTCTGTGACGCTGATTGGTTGAAATGAAGAGTAGAACGTACTACTTAATATTCATGACTAATTCCTTATATGGCGATCGACTTGACTGATATAGCTTCTTTTCCTTTATTCTTTTTTGGAGTCTTCCATATTTATATAAACTTTTGCTGCGATTATTAAAAATGTTTCATTTTTTAAAAGACCAGAAAGTGTACAAATACATACCCAAAATAACAAATATGTGTAGACGTGTATAATGAGTTTATTAAAATAAACTACAAATAAAGAAGTAAGTATGTAAATGTGACTCATAGCTAACTTGGGCGTTTATAACCTGGATATCATTATCATTTTTGGGTTTCACCAGAATTGTTGCCTCATGCCCTGAAGGAAGGGTAGTACACTTTGGTGTTCTTTTTCGTCGTAAGCTTAAAACCACATCGCCCTCGTTCACGGACGCTTTCTGTTTTGGGCAAACTGACGAGTATTTGTTTACTCAGTCAAATGATGTTGTTACGTTTTTTCCTTCATTCAAAGTGTATATTTTGAAGAGACACGGATATGACGACTAATGTTTAATGATTATTTTTACGTAATTTTATGAAAATAATATAGACCGGAATCGACTGTGTGTTCGAGCCTACCGAAACTCTACGGCACCAAACATATAACTGAGTAGGTAATAATGGGTGAAGGCAGTTGAAATCACGTAAAAACTGGACAGTGACGCCATACAGTGAAAGTCGGTAAATGTTACCGGGGCCGGGGTTCTCCACGCCACCGGTGTAGCCATGATCAAAGCGAAAAAAGGAAGACAAATAAAATAATTTGAAATGATGTTTTCAAGAAAGCAAGTTAGCTTCATAAAATATTTTCATTACGATAGCATTTGTTTTTAAACAATGCGTAGTCCGATTGTATGTTTTGATTTCCATGTTGCTGGGAGTCGGAATCATATCAAAGTAAAAAGACGCAACGCTCATTATAATGTTGCTATTTTTGTTTCCGTTGTTTTGTCTACATGAACAATTACCGTGTCATGCCAATCACATGTCAAAAGTGGATGGACACAGCAAAGCACAGTCAGCACTAAGCTTCACGCTCCCAGGTCAAATAACTTCCACAACGTAAGACATGTCTATCCATAAAAAACTCAAACAAAAATGGTCGGAGACAATACACAATACACCACAGTACGGCCGGCTTCAGTGAACATGGGCCGTGCTTTGAAAGAAGATGAAACCACTTCATGTCACTGTGTGGATGGTAATGAACGCAGTAAAAATGAAATAAAGTACGTGTACACATAGCTTTCAAGAGGGACGGTTATCCAACAAAACGTTCTGGACAACGAATTTGTGGGTCTACTTTCGCGAAGATTTTGAATGGTCATAGATTGAATGTACTGTTACAACACGCTACATTTGAACAACTTGAGAGAATATTATGGGGAACTCTTGAAGCCATTCTCATTCTCTGTATGTTTGATGGGTATGGAAATATTACATAATTTTCGTTTCGATTACATTGTCTGCAGGAGCTGTTTTCCACCCATTGAATAGTTATGTCAACAAAGGACGCTGATAACAGCATCACTTTATGTAAACAACACGGCTTCACTTGGACATACTCATTCACTACCAGAGGAACTATCGTTACTGATAGCGGTCGGTTCGAATGAATTTGGCTAAATCACACCATCAGATGTTAATGCTGGAGTGTATTGCTCTACGCTTGAGGAATCTGATCAATATTCAACGTCGGGTTCTGGCGAAAACGGGTTTTGAAGTTGACCTTCTGGTTCGACCATAATGGCTTTGCATGTAAAGATACACTGACGAATGCGTTTTTGTTCCCGAAGTGACGTCATAAAGTTCCAAATCCTGTCCTATCCATATGCAAATGAGAGGTACTTACCTGAAGGTGCTCTGTGGCTGAGCCAAGAGTGCCTCATTTTTCGCGCAATTTCTCGTGTTAGAATTATATTGTACTATTACAAATTTAAACCCGATTTCCTTTATTTTTATGGCAAAATAAACATAATTATGAAAAAAAGTATGTACCTTTGCATGTACACTTTAAACCAAGATATTATCAATTGTGTTTTTGTTTATATCCCTCGCAAAAGACGCGCCGTTTCAGAGCTTCAGTTCATATATTATGCTGTTTCGGCAATCTGTTTTACTGTCCCGCAAACGCCACAATGTATTTCAACATGCGAAATATATATCTCACCACAAGAGGGCAGCTGGTATCAAGCTTCGAGAGAAAATTCATGGGTCACATGTTCGATTTGAAGCGTCCTGATTGGTTTATTCGATGCCATGTCCTACCCCTCTGTATTACAAGTTTAATTTATTTTCACAAGGGAAGTCATGTTTACAATAAAATGTTCTTTGTGACTGAATGCTGTTTGTATTGCATATTACACACACATATATGCACACGCAGACACAGACAGATAGACAGACAGACAGACAGACACACGTGTGTGTGTGTGTGTGTGTGTGTGTGTGTGTGTGTGTGTGTGTGTGTGTGTGTGTGTGTGAATGTAAACATGGGGCATGGAATAAAGTACCCTGGGCGAGGGGCGTATATGATTCCTATCATTTCCAAGTGGGGAGGGGGCATCAAAATAATAAATCAGAAATATAGAAATTCTCCGGTAATGATATGAAGAAAGTATGGGACGGACTGAAACTTATGAGTGGTTACTCTAATGGTAGCAAAAACACCAATGTTACAGGAGACAATTCAACATACATATATTGTACATGTATTTGACTGTTTCGTACAATGAATGCTTCACTTATATTACACTTTGGGGCAAAAGTGAACTTGAAGGTTTCGTAATGGTAATCTTGATAGATAGTTTATAAAAGAAGTTAATCTAAATTGTTCTACTCTTTAGTATGAAGTATGATTAATACTCATTGTGTTAATATTACTCCTTGTCAGGATAGTCTGAACAATATCACGTATCACAATATCACAATATCTGATATTGTAGACGACAGAGATTTATACCTTGTACTTGGTCCAAACACAATATATGTATGTGCACCAGTTTATGCCAGACACTGTTTGACCATTGGCAAACGCTCTCTCTCTCTCTCTCTCTCTCTCTCTCTCTCTCTCTCTCTCTCTCTCTCTCTCTCTCTCTCTCTCCTCTCTCTCTCTCTCTCTCTCTCTCTCTCTCTCTCTCTCTCTCTCTCTCTCTCTCTCTCTCTCTCTCTCTCTCTCTCTCTCTCTCTCTCTCTCTCCCTCTCTCTCTGGTGCCATAGAGGGCGCTTGTGGGCTTCCAAGTACGGAGCATAGGGGCGTGTAATATTTCCTAGATTGTTCCCCCCCCCCCAGGTCTACAGACTAAATATAACAACCTTTTGACTATATACTCCTACCTGTAAGGAGAAAAGGAAATATTTCTACTAGAATAGAGATTGATACATTTGTAGCAGCAGAATTCGTCCGATATTTTCCTAAGAAAACGGCAATCTAAGCAATAATACGTGCCCCTGTGGCCCGGAGTCGACATTAGGCCAAGTCTCTGGGCGACAACAGAAAGGTTCTTGCGATCTTCCCCATGCATAGTGATTATTTTATTAACTTCTGTATTTTTTCTCGTATCGCTTTATTTGAAGAATAACCTCATAAGCAATGTATCAAATATCAAATGATATATAAACGTGTCACCTCTGTTTCTCACCAATGTCGCTATCTCTGCTTTATGTCCAACGTTACGTAGTAAATGTTCAGCTAACTATACATTACTTTCAAAATTACTCTTAATTGCACCGAATCACACGAGGACACAGCTCAACGGACATAGATAGCATAACAAACATAGATTTATGGTTCGCCAGTTACCTCTCCGAACGAGATACACTGTAGTTACTTTTTTCCTTTTCTCCTACTTTTCTGGCATGTACTTTAAGAAAGTTCATTTAAATTATATTATTAAACAATCATCCTATGCGATCGAGCGATCGATTGGTTGTAAGTAAACGATGAAGACATTGCTCATATTAGCACCCTTGATCTTGTAGCATTTTTGTATTTGTCATTTTGTAGTATTTCAGCCACAATAAATTGAGAAATTTATCTTCAACTTTTGATAATTTCTAAGGTTTCTAAATTTACAAGATACAAATATACCTTTACTCGCATTTTGAATTGTTACTATTGTTTCGTCCGTTTAAAGAGAAATTTGTATCGAAACCTCCTCCCTGCGTCGCGTCGGAAGGCTTTTTTTTTGTTTCTCATCTCCAGTGGAATAGTCGGGCGGGGCGGGCGGGCGAAATAAAAAAAAGGGGGGGGCCAGAAAAAAAATCTGTATTTTTTCAGTTCTATTCTCTGTCCTTTCTGTCCTGTCAGTCTCTCTACAACTTCTTTTCTCTTCTCTTTATTGAATCCTTGTTACAGGTCTCTTTCCGTCATTTTAGCAAGGTTGACAAGTTCGTAGAACAACTTTGTAAGAAGATGAATACTTATCATCCTGATAGGTGTATATCTGTAGCCATGAAATATTGTATGATTTATCAGGAGTACTAATACATTTGTCCTATATAATCAAAGTGGCATTGACATCGCTAACAATTTTTTCAAGTTATCCAATTTAAACTTTAGTATGTAACTTTTTGAAACACTTGCGTGATTGTCATCAGTGTGCTAGAGGAATTTTCATTTATATAAATCATTACTTTTATGAAACATTTTTCTTCAGTGTGAACTTGTCAAAATAATCAGATAACATGTAAACATTTCTTGAACTCAGAATTCCTTTGGGATTTACTGTTTAAAAGTAATTAAAAGTAATAATGTAAACCTCGAACGTCTTCCAAGGTCATGTATGTCATAGGTCATGAAACGCATTACCATTATGGAGTCTGTCATTTCCCCGATGATACAACTGATTTAAAGCTAAAAACTGGTCAAGAAATTGTGTTTTTTTTAGGAATGCTAGGAATGCAGTATGACTTTTACCAATTTTAAGCATAATTTTGAAAATGATGGAAATATTCTGAGCTATTATTACATGCAGCAAAATGTACCGCGCGACGGCATTAATTTCGAGCCCTGTCCCTCATCAAACCTCAACGACTTCAGCCATGAAAGACCCATACTAAGGGGGTGGGGGCCGGGGGTAGACGGCAGTGTTCTGCCAAGGTTTCCAACAAGTGGGGACAAAGGCCCCTTGGTTGCAAAATGTGGTGTCATTTGACAGGGAGTGGGGTCAATTATTATTGTCTATGAAATATTATTTTCTGATTTGCACACCAAGTTCATTCTTCATATCTGACCGGGCACACATGCATCGGCCGACTATAGTGGCCAGTGTATTTGACGCCGAAACACGTCGTAATGGATGTTAAAGGTCACGCCTGTCACGAGCACGACAGCACCGGGTACGAGCACGACGTGCTCTTCCCTCTCCTGAGAACGTCGTGGAGGACTCCCTACTGTCGCCGCCAAGACCTCTCGTGATGGACGTAGTTCTATGACGCAGTGATCACGGCGCCCTCTGGAGAGGCAAGGACAGAGATGTGACAGAGAAGTCATGCAGAGAAGTAAATGTTACGACCGTTGATGGCGCTATTCAATCGTTCACTCCACAGCGCACGCAGCGTCCCCTGATATTGTATTCCAGCGCGATCGAGTTAATTAATTGTATTTCTCTGTGTATTATAATTAGATACTAAGGGACCGGACAGAATTTACGGCAGGGGGGGGGGGGCCTGGGGAGAAATTGGGGGGTGGGCATGAAAAAAATGGGAGGCTTGAAGGGGGGGCCATGAAAATTCTCATGGTTTGAAAGGGGGGGCCGCGAAATATTTTGTCATTGAAAAAAATTAATATGTTAGAAAATTTAGCATTGCATGAGATAGCACTTGATATCGCCTTTAATATTGAATGTCAACACTTTCATTTATGTATTAAAATGGAAGTATGTACGTTTGTATGTACCTATTTAGTGAAGCATAAAAACACTACTCAAGATTAATTTGATACACCCTGAATTACTCTTATATACTCCAAGTTGTTCACACACACTTACACACACACATATGTATACATACATACATACATACATACATACATACATACATACATACATACATACATACATACATACATACAGATTGCAGATTGATACTCACCGAGTTACATACATACATACATTTTAGCACTGTGTAAACAGGTTCAGTGTGTAATTACCATCAAGGATACATATGTGTATATACTAGTATATATATTATATATATATATATATATATATATATATATATATATATATATATATATACTAGTATATCACATAAATTACAGGGCCTATGCTATATATATATATATATATATATATATATATATATATATATATATATATATATATATATATATATATATATATATATATATATATATATATACTAATTCAGTGTAAGAGGTAAGTCATAAACTGAAGGAAAAGCGCTCAATACTGAGAAGTAGAGCTGTATTACACAAAATACACAAGTTATGGTACGGAGCCGTTACTCAGAGTTTAACGCTTGAATGCGATCTTCGGACGACCGAAGATCGCATTCAAGCGTGAAACTCTGAGTAACGGCTCCGTACCATAACTTGTGTATTTTGTATATATATATATATATATATATATATATATATATATATATATATATATATATATATATATATATATATATATATATATATATATATAAAACTCGGTGAGTATCAATCTGCTAAGACAGTGCTCTATACCGCAGTGGCAGAGCGCAATAGTTTTGGTAGTACTGGAACTCTTTCTTGGTTGTAACTCGGAGTTTCACGCATAGTGCGATCATCAGACAACAACGTCGTTGTCTGATGATCGCACAATGCGTGAAACTCCGAGTTACAACCAAGAAAAAGTTCCAGTACTACCAAAAATATATATATATAAATATATATATATATATATATATATATATATATATATATATATATATATATATATATATATATATATATATATATATATATATATATATATATATATATATATATATATATATATGGTAATATACTAGCATAGGACCTGAAATTTATGTGATTAAAAAGTGACCTTTTGGTGAAAAATGTAAATACAAATATTCAAGATTATGAATAAAGGGATTGTATTGCAAAGGCTATTCATCATTGACACTGCACTTCAAGCTTAATGTGAATGGTTTAGAAAACTGTGAGTAATACTCATCTGATCACTGTACAGTGTATTGAATACAATTCTGAATTTGCTGTCCCCATCATGAAGTCACAAATGCCTGACACTATAAATATGTATGGTTTTGGAACTGAAACTTTGAAAGCATATTGATTACATCTAAGTATTCCACAACATTCTGAATTTCTTTGCACTTTCATGAAGTCACAAATGTCTCACATTTACATGTGTATTGGTAATGCATTTGGTGTAGGAAAGTGAAAGCTATATTTGTCAGACCTCAGTGTGCATAAAATCCTTAGTTTGCTAGCACTTCATGACATCACAAGTGTCTGACATTAGATAGTTATTGTGTTATGAGTATAAATAGATATTTGAATACACTATGTAGGTGATGTGATGTCCTTAGATACTCCCCACAAATGTCCCCACTACAGTTTTTCACAAATCACGCATGTGAATGTGTGTTTACTCTGTGTCTGTGTTTCTGTGTATGTATCAGTGAATGACAGTTAAAACCACCACATCAAATGCCTTGGTATTAAGTGATGACTACTTATGGTGTCTAGTTGGTAAATAAACAAGATTATACCACATGTGTATGATTACATGTATGGTCAAAATGTTTTATTTTGTTTTGTTTTCTAAAAAACTTCTACAACTACTAAGTTGTTTGGGCTGAAATAGTAACATAATAGTAGTACCAAAAGAAATATGCAGTTGTGCTACAGTAACAAAAAAAATTGTTCTCTTTTTAGTTATTGTAGGGGGCAGAATATTGTGCACTTTTTTTCTTCTTCTTTTTTGGAGGGGGGGGGGGCATGAAATTTTTATACTTTTGAAAGGGGGGGGGGCTGTGAAATTTTGGTCACAGTGGATGCCCCCCCCCCCCCTCCGTAAATTCTGTCCGGTCATTAATTAGCGATTCAAGATACTGAAAGAATTATAAACAAGAACTTGACGGAACTTGTTGATGTTGTCTATATTCACGTTATTCAATATTGTATAGACACCAGAATCGTTGCCCCAAGCCCTTGTTCTGATCTAGCTCTCACTGTCTCAGTCCTAGAGTAAGCATATGCGTTCCGATAGTCCGATCATAATGGTATGATATGTCGTAGTATCGCGGCGCAAATATCCAGTGTTAGGTTCTGATCCTGATTATCGCCAACATGCTCGATTGTCACATGAAATAAGTGTACTTGAGTGCCGTTTATTTATTTTTCAGAGTTTGATTTTATTCTTGATGAATCTTTTCGGATGTCTGAGCATAGCATTATTACAAGAAACTTCGAGAATTTGCATTGAGTAGTTTGAATCAAACGTAAAGAGAACGTCCGTGTGACCATAGACCCTGCTGCACATGGTGCTGAACGTCAGTGTGGGTACAAGTTCATCAACAGAGAATAAGATGGACATTTGGGAATTTTACAAATTTGATAAAAGCTTCTGTATTTACTAGTGAGATATTCATAAGTTGATAAAATGTACTTCTAATGTGAGATACAAAGCTGGGTTTCCAGTAGTATTTTGATCATCACTAAACATGTTCAAAAGGTTTTAACTTCATGTTTACCATCATGTTTTTACATTGCATCGATTATAGTGACGTGACCGCTACAATGTTAATCATGGTTTACATCGTATATAAACGTGATGTCACACTTGTGAGCGTTGTTTAGGGGGATGGGTTTTGTCCTAAACGAACGGTATGTGTTTATTGAACTTGTGCGACATTGTGCGGTCGTTCCCTAAACAACATTCGATTTTGAAAAAGAACTCCGAGGGCATCAAACTTTGTGAACTAGTTTTGACCTTACACTTTACACGTGATTTTCACCGAAAAGGTAAAATTTCAACAACAACAACAACAACAACAACAACAACAACAACAACAACAACACACACACACACACACACACACACACACACACACACACACACACACACACACACACATATTTGGATTGACACATTTTTATCCCTTGCGCGAGGCCGGTATACCACGTTGCACCGCGCTGAACGTACTCACGTGACTCCGGAGTCCGTTAATACGAACGCAGTTCTAGTGATGTTCTGAGCGTAAAATAACTTTGGCTCGGTTATCAACATTCCAACAACTGGAAAGCAAGCGATCGCAATGTATGTCATGACCAATCTTACTAGAGTGCTTCTACGGTTATTTTAGGGGTAAGACATACAAACATCACATCTTGACTAAACTAGTATTCGTTAGTCTTGAATATCATGCGAGACCCAGTCCTATTTCCTACCCTTTTCTAGGGGGGGGGGGGGGGGGGGGGGGGGGCTTATAGATTGGGATGGGCTCCGTGCATCCGCCGGGCCATTTCTCGGAAATGACTAGACCGATTTCTCGCAAACTTGGCACAAGTACAACACACTATGGAATACATACAATACAAATCAATTTATTTTGTACTAATACAATCCAATATGGCCGCCAGACAGCCATTTTTACCTCCCTTATGTTATATTTATAAAGGGTACCGTAATATCATAACTAGGCAAAGCCCATAGGCTCGAGCAGGGTAGATTCATTTGTGAGCGACTGCCTTGGCCAGGGTTCGTACACTTGGGTCATTTGGGTCATTTTCCAGGGGTGTTGACGATCAAAATTTATTTTTATTGAATGACATCTAATTCTCTGACATGGACGAGAAGTAAAGAAAGTCAACACTCTATGCAGTTGTTGGTTTCAAAAACCATCATAGCCATTAGATTAATATTGTTCATTTTCAATCAGCCAACTTATCATAGACCCTCCACCAACGTTGGTCTTTGTACAAATGTTTTGTTGACATGTTGCCGAACACCGCGATTTCTCAATTCAACTGGATGATTTAGGAATGTTACTGTACCAAAAAACATAGGAAAGTAGTGATTCTTTTTAGAACATGTAAAAACAATTCAATTATCAACAATATAAATGTCAAACCCGCACTTCCACAACCCGGAAATTCAACTGCTCTATGTCACCAGTGGTCCCTATCACGTACTGTGCGTCAAACTTCCAAATAGTATAACAATTTCTTCTAGGGGGACAGTAATGCCCTGATACTCGTTACAATGTTACGATAATCATGCCAACAGGCCTACTGTTACTATATTGCAATGCAAGGCGATGTTATTATATGTCGCCCATATGACGATACGGTGGCGCGTGGAGAATGCACATAGTATATGGAAGGCGCATGTGTAGTCACTGCGCGCTGCAATGCATCCCTGGGAGAACCACCAATTTTTTTTGCAGAGTATATACGACGCACATGCGTACTAGTCATTGAGCCGCTACGCCATATAATTTAGTACATACGTTAACCATAAGAAAACACATATGTCCTATAAAGTTTGTTGATGTACCTTACAACTGTTAATGAATAATCATATTTAATGATTTTGGGTAATTAGGCTATATCTTAAGAATACATACTTCAATTTCAATATAATTCAGTACACACATTAACCATAATAATCGCATATGTAATCTTGTTGATGTACCTTTCAGTGTTAATGAATAATTTGCATAATTAATGATTCTTGGTAATTAGGCTATATCTTACAACTGCATACTTCAATTTCAATACAATTCAGTACATACATTAACCATAACAGAGTGCATATCTCCTATAAAAGTTGTTGATTTCGCTTGAAGATTTAGTGAATAATTTGCATAATTAATTATTTTCGGTAATTAGGCTATATCTTAAGACTGCATACTTCAATTTCAATATAATTTACTTCATACATTAAACATAACAAAGTTTATATGCCCTATAAAGTTTGTTGATGTACCATTACAGTGTTAATAACTAATTTGCATGATTAATGATTTTCGGTAATTAGGACATATCATAAGAATGCATACTTGAACTTCAATATAATTTAGTACATATGTTAACCATAACAAAGCGGATATGTCCTATAAAATTTGTTGATAGAGCTTACAGTTTTAATGAAAAATTTGCATAATTAATGATTCTTGGTAACTAGGCTGTATCTTAAAAATGCAAGCTTCAAATTTCGTATAATATGGTACATATATCAACCATAATAATACGCACCTGTCTTATGAAGTTTGTTGCTACAACTTTTACCTTTAATGAGTATTTTGAATAATGAACGATATTCTGTAATTAAGCAGTATCATGCACTCTTCAAATTCCATATAATTTGGCACATACACGCTTGTCCAAAAACAAGCCTGTTACCATAGTTTTTTTAGTTTAATGAGTTATTTGCTTAATTAGTGATTCCCTTACGGGAGGCATTCAGTTTAAATCTGGTTTTACAATTTTTCATGTCCAAAGCCATTATGTATATACAGACATGCCTGAACAGATCTCATGCAAAGTTGGTATAAGGACAGTGTTCTATTACATACATATACATGTCAATTTATGTTGTGATACAATCTAATATGACCACCGGGCAGCCATTTCTTTAAAGATTCTTTTCATGTCCAGAACCATTACTGGACATGACAAACTTGGTACAAGGACAGCACACTATGGCATACATATACAATTCAATTTATTTTGTGATACGATCCAATATAGCTGCTGGGTGGCCATTTTGTTACCATTTTTTCATGTCCAGCGCCATTACTTTGATGTGTCTGAAGCGATTCCCTTCAAACTTGGTACAGGGGTAAAGATTGTACCATATTCTTCATATGCATGTCAACTTGTGTGATGATACGATCCAATATAACCACTGGGTGAACATGAACAAATTCCATCAAAACTTTACACAAAGACAATGTACTATGATGTATATATGTATGTATGTCAACTTGTGTCACGATACGATCCAACATGACTGCTAGGCGGCCATTCTGTTTTAACTGATTCCCTTTAAACTTGATACAAGGTCTGAGGTTGGCTTGAATTTCCAGCCACAAACCTGACATGGTTAATAGTTGTCTGAGGTTGGCTTGAAATTCCAGCCACAAACCTGATATGGTTCATAGGCATCTGTGGATACTATCAATACTCAACATAGAGGTACAGTCTACTATCAAGACTCAACATAGAGGTACAGTAATCAATACAGTATCTCTATGTTGAGTCTTGATAGTAGACTGTAACGCTATGTTGACACTGCTCATCATTGTAACAACAGCCTCTTTTATAAATTATAGCACCCTTCATGATGCACCACAAAAAGGCTAGTTATAGCTACATAGCTAATTTTGTCATTATATTTTGTACATCAACACTACAACCAATCAGACTGCCTCATACAAACCATGTGATATACAATGCCTTGGTATGATAGTACACCACATTAACCTGACTTGGACAAGTTGAGTTCTTGTTGGCGAAATTCAATTTTGTCATTTTTACGGACATTAGCTTGGAATGATGTGAACAGAATATAATTTTGTCATCCTACGGACAAGCTTAGCATAATATGAACAGAAAATAACGACTGACAACTCTTGCCTGGAAGTATCAAATAGGGTTTGTGAGAGCATGGATTTCACTGATGCTGTGTATCGTCAGATATGATCACGAGGTTTGTAGTAAGTTAGACAACGGCAGTACTAACTTACAAGTAGGGTATAGGTACATAACAAGCCACAAACCTGATATGATTAATAGGTGTCCGAGGTTGGCTTGAAATTCCAGCCACAAACCTGATATGATTAATAGGTGTCTGAAGTTGGCTTGAAATTACAGCTACAAACCTGATATGGTTCATAGGCATCTGTGGATGGCTTGAATTTCATTTTGAGTCAACATGACAAAATTCTCGAGGTTCATAAACTTTTTAGAAGAATATGGGGACAAATTTATCAAAAAGTTAAGTCATTATGCCTTGGAAAAGGTCAATCCACTTTGGACTCAATAAATAAATAATATATATTGTACTATAATTTTCACATGCATATCAACTTGTGTCACGATATGATCCAATATGGCCACTGGGCAAACATTTGACATTGTCCTTATTACCAACTTTGAATGAGATCTGTGTATTAATCCCTTCTGACAAGATGACATACTGAGAAGTAGAATAATTTAGATTTATTTCTTTTATAAACTATCTATGAAGATTACCATTACAAAATATTCAAGGTCACCTTTGGCCCAAAGTGCAATATAAGGGAAACATTGATTATGAAACAGCGAAGCATTTACATGACATCTTCTGTAAGTAGTGTGGTAGCTTGGTAATACATATATATGACTTGTGTATAGTTAAGTTTGAACTCTTATTACACAGGGTGTTCAAAAGTTTTTGAAATAGGTGGGCAACTGACTGAAATAGATGGACAGCTTGGTGGCTGTTGTGACCAGCTTGCTGGTCGTGGGGGGAGGGTTCCACACCCCCTCCCTGAGTAAGAATTGTTTAGCTCTGCTGTCAGCGAAAGCTGAAAGCATAGCTTTAGGTATAGGTGGGTATAGAGGTATAGAGTATAAGTGAATCATTGGTGTCCGTCAACTTTTTTTATTTTCATCATCTGCTCCGAAAGTGACAGTCAGAATACTTTGATATTTGGTGTGCATGTTCCCTGGGGGGAGGCTATTCAGATTTCTTCATGCCAAGTTGATCTGTGCCATTTTCAATTTGTTATGACTTTTTTTCAAAAAATGATATTTTCATCATCTTCTCAAATACTACTTGTCAGATTGCTTTGATATCTGGTGTGTTGATGCGCAGAGGGTAGCTTACTCAGATTTGTTTATTTCAAGTCAGCACATCTTCTTTTCTATTTTTTATGATTTTTTTTGGTAATTTAACAACAAAATTAATATGTTAATGAGCATTGTGACCACAACCATATTGGAAATCAGTCCACGAGACTTTAAGTAAACTGCCACTTTTCAAAAGACACTATTGACGTCAAACAAGCAATGTAATATGTGCTATAGTCATAATTCTACGCATTGTGTGCCCGAATGACAAGTGTTTGTTCGAAACAGAGTTGTAAACTTCAAGTCCAAATTCTGCACCCCTTCTACATAATCAGCCAGTCCGCAATACCCTCATTTGCATACAATCTATCCTCCAGATAGCGACCGTTACACTTTGATTTTCCGACGAATTCGGCCGCATACTTGAGGCCCTGAAACTTCGACCCGGTTTTTCACTCATAGTTTCCTTAATACGGACCGGAAAG
This sequence comes from Glandiceps talaboti, assembly GCF_964340395.1. Taxonomy (NCBI): domain Eukaryota; kingdom Metazoa; phylum Hemichordata; class Enteropneusta; family Spengelidae; genus Glandiceps; species Glandiceps talaboti. The sequence goes on from NC_135552.1 coordinate 434,239, forward strand.
TTTACAAATTTCACAAAAATGTGGATTTTTATGTGTTTTAAATAACCATGACAAGTTAATTTAGTAGGATCGTTGTGTAACGGTCCGTTCAAGAATTTTTGGTAGAAAACGACTGATTTGACCCGGAAGTTGCAGCTGACCTCGTTTGACCGGGCGATTTTCCACAGCAAGCAGCAAACACAGGAGTTCTTGGTACTCACTAAAATCACACTTCAGACCCACTATAAAAGTTTGATGTTTTCAGATAACATGTAACTTGTGATTAATTCTATATTGTCGTGCAATTTGGAGTGACAGTGAACTAGAATGAAGACAACTCGCATAAGCAAGGCAAGGCATGCCTAGGCCATAGCGTACATACAGTGAATCGACCAAACTTTGTTTATTGGCCGACAGTTTACATGTAAACACAGATAACTAGTGTTAGTTATCCGTGATGTAAACGACATGAACATGTCTTGCCATTTCCAAAATGCAAATATTTGGCAAGTAAAAATAATTAAAATAATTACAACTTTAATTTGGCTGCAGACTTTGCATTATGTTTTGCGTATCTTTCCCCGTTTTACATGTAAATCCGGAAAGGTTCTCTCTGGTCATGTCAGTGATCATACCGGGACTGCTTTGAGTACGAGCGAGGTGAAGCATGTTGAGGTATTTTGTTGAGAATTATAAATATTGCGAAATGTCAAGTACAAGGTTTAAATACAATGGAATGATGAAAAAAAATTGGCCGAGTCTGCTGACAGGCGCTGGTCACAACACGCTCCGTAAATTTAAATATTAGACGATGTTATATCTACTACAAGTTGAATGTTGTTGACAATTAAGCTTATGGACAGTATTTTTGGTAAATTTGTTAGAAAATTGAAATTCGAATTGCCTCAAAATTATTTTAGATCCCTAGTTTATTTCATTCATTATTAAAATTTTCCAGGGTTAAAGCTGTAAGACTGGAATTATTTATAGCCAACCTCAAAAATCCTTTGTGTGTGTGTGTGTGTGTGTGTGTGTGTGTGTGTGTGTGCATTTCCCAGTCATTATTTTTCTGAGATTTTGTGTAATTTTCATAACAGTAAATTTTTTGATAAAATGGTGACTATGGTATAAAAATACCATATTTTACCAACTTTCTGTGTAAAATGTGTTTTATAGTGAGACATCATATGAAACCACTAACCACTTTATTACATCGCTACCAAAATAAAAACTAAAAAGAACAGCGGAGCTATTCTGACCGATAGGTCGCTTGTTTAAAATTCAACTCAATTTGAAGGCATTTTGTGCACTTAGAGTTCATAGAAATTGCTTTAAAATGGGACCACAATTATGTACTTGAAATGAGAATCATTCTGAATCATAGTCACTGTTGTAATCAGAATCTGAGTCAAAGACCTGTAGGCCTAACTGTAAATATATGTTTTTGCAGAGTGAGATTCTGTCACATCCGTCTGAGGCTGCACACAGTCTGAGTTATTCTCTATTTGTACAGAAGCATCCACTGAATATCCTTGTGTCTGGTGTGGTTTTCTTGTTTCCCTCCCTTTGATGTTCTGTGCAGGTAGCTTTGATCTTCTTTTCTGCTTGAGCCAGTTATCAACAGCACTAATTATAACTTTGTGACACTGATTTGTGTTGGGGCCATTGATGGTAACATGCATGATTGCCTCAAGCATAGCATTTTCTAGTCTATTTCGGAGTCTAGTTTTAACTGTTTTCAGACAGCTAGCTCCTCTCTCAGGCCAAGCATTGCTGACTGGTAATGCCAATGCTACTTCAGCTATGTATACCAGCTGGGGAAAGAATACAGCATATGTGCTCTTTCTTCTGACCAATTCTAGAAGAAACCACTCAGTGCTGGTCATTGGTGATTCATTGGTTTTGAGCTTAGTGGGCATAGACATTTTAATTTTGTCATTTATGTGGTATTTCATCTGCTGCCATTCAGTCGGCAACTGCTCTGTTTTCATTTGCTGTTCAGCATCACTGTCCACTTTGTAAAAGTGTACAGATAAGTCCTGGATTTTTTTATCCCAAAGGATGCAAAGCCAGGATCACAGGTATCAACAACAGACAATGGGTCAAATACTTCTAGTGCACTTATAGAACAGCTATGCTGTCGGTGAACATTTGGGTCTATGTTTTCCACCAGTGCATCTACATATTTGATCAGTAGGTTTTCAAGCTCACTATATGTATTTTTTGTGAACTTCAGGTCAGAACCAAGGCGGTCATACACATCTATATCTGCCTGCAGTTTTTGTAGTGGCTCCTTTTCTGTTTTCAGCTGGATGAGTTTTGTCTTTGTCCTTTCCAGTTGAGGTTTTATCATGGCAAAGTTGACCCCATCACCCTGAAACCTCTTAGACAACTCAGAAAGGACTGGCAGAACACCATGAAGGATGTATAGTGTTCCAACAAACTTCATATTCTTCATCCTCTTTACAAGCCCAAATGCTGTGGCATCTTTGTCTTGAAGTTAGTTGGTCAAGAGTCATCATTACAGCTTCATATTCTTTCACCAAAGCTGTCACAGAATGGTCGAAACTAAGCCATCTACTCTGACAGGCTTTCTTCAGTCTTCTTGTTACAGCAACTCTCCCCCTCTCTGACATTTCAAGATTTTTCAGTGTTGCTTGTATCTTGATATACAAGGCCATGCGCTTTGGAGAGTTTTCAAAGTATTGCCACAATTGCTGGAGAAGTTCTGCCACCTGTTTGATGTACCTAATGTCATTGTTTTTGTCTACACAAGCCAATGAAAGGCGATGACATACACCGTGGATATTTATGAGCAGGAGATTCAAATCTCTCAGCTTTTTGGCCACACCCCCTTTATAAACCATCATGACTGCAGCTCCATCTGTTGACAGACCCATCATTTTTTCAATTGGTAAGTTGCATTTCTGTAGCTGCTGAACAAGTAGCTTGCTGAGATTTTCTGCATCAGCTACATTCCCCTCTTCAAAGACATTCTGTACAGACAAGAAATCTGTCTTTGTATGTCCTGACTGTATATCAAAGTAATAAATAAACGTTACAAGTTGTTCAAGTACTGCGATGTCTGTAACTTCATCAGTCATAATACTAAAACACTTGGGCACTGTTTACTTTCTGAAGTGTAAGCTCTTTACCACACTACCAATAGTTAGAAATACATCCTGTATTGATCCCACTGACCTGTGCTGAAAGTACTTGAGTTCATCTACACCCATTATGCCTTCAATCATTTGCAGGAGTGGCAAGTACTTTCTGTTTGCGATGAACTCCTTCATCAGGAAATATGCGGCACTAAATGCTTTATAGAGAACTTCTTTCTGTGTGGATGTTTTCACTTCAAATTCTTAATGGAACACAGATACCTGCTGCAAGAGATCACTTTTGATAGCTGCTTCTTGACACTTTGATGTTATGTGACATTCCAGTGTATCCAACTTAAATCTGACACTTGGGCACTGTGAAAAGATGGTGGCCTTATTTCTGATATTTTTCATGTCATGTTTACGACATAATAAACAAAACATGCCTTCACCCTCTTTATAACAAAGCCACCGATTTCTGGGTGAAAATAGCCAAGAATGCTGGAATTTCTTGGGTGCAATTCTTTGTTTTTCAGATTCAGTAAGTGATGTGCAACCCTTTGTGGAACATACATATTGGTTATGAACAATGTGTTGGTGATCTGAGTCACTTCTTTCAACAAAGGCAATCTGTATCATTTGCCGAGCAACATCAGGTGTAAAAGGACACTCATGCTACTTATGGATTGGGTTCCGTCTGTCCGTACGTCCGTCCATCCGTCCAGAGCTGTTTCTTGGAGATGCCTGGACCAATTTTTTTCAAACTTGGTACAGGGGCAACATATGCACGTCAATTTGTTGCATGATACGATACAATATGGCCGCTGAGCAGCCATTTTGTTTGCAAATTTTCCCTGTCTAAAGCCATAACTCAGACATGCTTGAACAGATCTCATTCAAAGTTGGTATTAGCACAGTGTTCTATGACATACATGTGCATATTCATTGTTGTCATGATACGATCCAATATGGCCGCCTAGCAGCCATTTTGTTTGTGAATTTTCCATGTCCAAAGCCATAACTCAGACATGCTTGAACAGATCTCATTCAAAGTTGGTATTAGGACAGTGTTCTATGACATACATGTGCATATCCATTTTCATCGTGATACGATCCAATATGGCTGCCTGGCAGCCATTTTGTTTGCGAATTTTCCATGTCCAAAGCCATAACTCAGACATGCTTAACCCTTTGACACTCAATTCGGAAAGAAACGGCCTCCATTTCCCACCCACTGAGATCCTGTATCGGCCTGAGACGGCCTAGCGCCCTCAACGATTGAAATCCCGTTTAGGATTCAAATGGCCTCATATGTAATACGTCATTAAAACGGTTGATTAACATTATACCCAAAATTTTATTTGTACACTTTTTTTGATGACGATTAAATTAAGTTGCTTGGCAACCTAAAAAAGTATCAATGAACCAATCAGATGAGGTGTACTTTGAGCGGGAAATCATTTTCGCGGGCAAGCCTGTATATTGCAACGCCATTTCCATTGCTGTTATACAAATAGGTTCACAGTTCACAGGTCAACTAAAAGTTCACCCTTTCATATTCAAAGTACTTTGAAGATGTTTTCAGTTAAACTTTAACCCTTTTGTTAAACTAATATCCTGTTGGCCTGTCTGAAGTGAAATAATGAATGTAAACACTGGAAATGGTACGGAAGTTTGAGCTAGTGGTGTGACAGCTGTTTTTACGTTATATCATTAATGAGCCTGATTGCGACACTGAATTTGAAGGTTTTACTCTAGAAGAAATAAATGAAGCTACTCTAAGACATGATTTGGAAGGGAGCAGCCGCGATGACGGCAGTGACATTGTTCCGAGTGAACTCATCTGTCTACTAGCAGGCGACCTGGGCACTTTGATCGCGATGTCGCGGATAATGACAACTATGACACACAGGTAGCAACGGAACTACAGTGGACCAACGAAGTCAAAGAAATTGAAATTCCAGACTTTGATGAACTTTCAGGGCCAACTCACACTGTTGAATTTTCTGGCCAACCAGTTGATTTCTTTGAACTTTTTTTTCACTGACGACTTTGTGGATTTGTTAGTACGGGAAATAAACAACTACGCGGAATTCAAACAAGATCAGTGGGGACGTGATGCACAGCAGTAAATGGATAACTTAATCTGTGCATAATTGTATATTGAAGATGAATTATTGTAAAGAAAATGACAAGAAAAGATATGCATTGGAATAAAATATTTTATTTCGCACTGAAAGAAACATTTGCCTTGTTTTTTCACCTTGTTGTATGATACCTGTCAGATCAGCTGTGAAAGTAAGAAAGCTGTGGGATTCTAAGGTATTCATATGCAATTAGCAATGGAGAGAAAGTGATAATTAGTATCAATTCAAAGGGTCAGTGGGGCTCATAGGGTTAACAGATCTCATTCAAAGTTGGTATTAGGACAGTGTTCTATGACATACATGTGCATATCCATTTTCTTCGTGATACGATCCCCCATACCTGACCCATCATTTATTGTTGTAGGCATGTTCCATGTCCAACAAGCAGACACAACATATCTAAGTCTGTTTGATTTAGGTTCACAAGTGTTGTTGTGTGATCAGAGTAGTGATAATTCCTTAAAACCCTATCATAGCGGGGGACTATGTCATTCTCAATGACTTGTGTTGTTTAGATATCAACAGTGGTGTACCTGGCTGACTAATTGATGACTGACTAACTGGTGACTGACTAACTGGTGACTGACTGACTGGTGACTGACTAACTGGTGACTGACAGGTGACTGACTGACTGGTAACTAACTGACTGACTGGTGACTGACTGACTGGTAACTGACTAACTGACTGTTGTACTACGTGATGGCTGCATGCTGACCGACAAGTGACTGACTGACTCCTTGTAATGTACTACTTGATGACTGATAGGTGACTGATTGACTGCCTCAGTTGTACTACAACATTTCTGACTGACTGGTGACTGTCCGACTCCTTCAGTTGTACTACATGATGGCTGACTAACTGGTGACTGACAGTGACTGACTGGTAACTGACTAACTACTTGTACTGTACATGTACTAGTCTCAGATTATTGGTCTCTTCTTTATCTACAAATAAATTATGAAAGAGGATGTTATATACTTTTAATCACCCTACAAGAACATTTCACTGATCATTCTCCCAAAAGTGAACAGATGTTCTATCTACACTGCTGTACATCTACATGTAAATTATTTTGTGATTAGCTATTAAGGATCATGGATTTTTAAAACAAGTAGTGTATAACCATTCATTGTTGTCTGCATTTAGTTAAACAATGTTGGTTTAGAATTTCAATAATAAAAGTAAACACTTTCAAACTTCATACAATAGAACTGCTCACTCCATTTTATATAGTAGTGATACATAGTTGCTTCAAAAACAAGATTTCAAAAAGGTAACTTTATTATTATTAGTTTAAAACTTAACATTATTTTCAATGTTTGCACTTTACCAGAAAAATGAAACATCGCCAAAAACATTCAAAGATTTTCATATTCAAGATCCGTTGATCAATAAATTTATCGAAGTTGTCAACAAAAAATTAATTCACAGAAATGGCTATAACTACATAATCAGTTAAACCAGTAAAAACATTCTAAATTAAAATTCAAAGCTCGCGTACATGTACGCCTTTGTACATGTAGTATGTAAACAAGTTTAGAGATAATGGAGTACATTTTTATCAGCGTCATCAATATTCAAAAAACAACACGTTTGTCATCTATTTGTAAACTCCGACAGGATTAAATACAAAAATAATCATCACAGACGTCACTTAAATCACATGTACTTAAATGATCGCCTTCGTGTGACGCTGAACTAGAACTTAGTTGAACAGCTTAGTATGTTGCGATCTGTCAAACTACATTATCATGATTATATTTATAGTACTATTACTGCAACTTTGTCATATATCATGATCACGATCAGAAATCCTGTCATTTGTGTGATTTGTTATTCAAATTATACAATTATATGAAAATTACTACACTCTGAACAGTGTTGCAACTCAACCTACCAAACTTAGTTCGACCTGTCTTTGAAAAACCAAAATTTTCAAGGGTATTTACAAGATGTACTGTACGTTTCTTAGATGACGCCATTTTGAATGCCGATCTTCAGATTTTCGGTAAGTTTCAGAAACAATCGGAAGCCAATGCCTCCGTTCCATTTCTCAACGTTCGGTAATGTTCGATTCACACTCGTGCTCGATCGAGTAGATCTACGCACCCGTACGTCAACTCGGCAATGCAAAAACTGATACTCCAAGTACGATAACATATTGAGTACGATCGATTCAGATCTTCTATATTTCGTTACTAATGCCAACGGAAATAACAGAGAGTTTATTTTTAAGGCTCTTCTTAGAAATTTGAAATAATCAAAGTACAAAACCAATTTTGCATGTAATTTGTAAATTTTTAGCAGCAATTTGTAAATTTTTAGCAGCTGAATAGCCGACCCAATTGACTGAATAGCCAGGCAATCTGGTCGGTGGCCGGCTTAAAATGAACACGCTGTTACATGAAGTGATATTAAAGAATTGATATAAGAAACATGACCAGAACAAATATTTACATGTACCACATTTTAGACAAGGCTGTATGCCATTGTAAAAAGGGATTTTTTGATACCATCACAGGGATCATTAGCTCCCAAAGAGCGGGGGAGTATGTCATGTACGATGGCTTCTTTTTTTAAAAAAAACATGACTTGCAGTATATTGTGAAAGATGCTTGAAAATAATGAAATGATTTGTACAACCTTTATTGTTAGACAACATCAATTTATGGAAATGGCTCGTCGTGGTCGTACACCTCTGGCAGCCTTCACAATTGCAGAAGTTGATGATGATGAGGTTGATGACAGTGCAGACCCACCGATGGCAATGAGCAATCATGAGCAAGCCGATGCAACTGAAATGGGCAGTGACGGTATCACTGGTGGATGGGAAGGTACACGTCGGAGGATGTCACTTTTACCAGAAGGTTTCAGTGCGGGTTGGACTCGACGAAGATCATCAATTGCGGACTCTATACGAAGGGTTGGTACCTTATAATAAAATTAACTTAGTAGCCAACAATGAACAAGTATAATCACAGGGCACTCAGGCTTGGTTAGTTATGTTTACGAAAACAAACAAGCAAACAAAATAAACAAACAATAAATAAATAAATACATAAATGAATGAATGAATGAATAAATATTGACAAGCATCAACAAGAGAAATCATTATCAACAACAAGAATTACTATATGTTTTGAATGGCCACAATTGTACATACCCCACAAGGGATGTGACTGATCCCTACCAAATGCGAGTAATATATTTGAAATCTTGAAATTATTACCAATTTGACTTCTGATCTGTAAAAATTTCTAGAACACACGTGCTTAGAACTCACATATTTGCCATGTGCCATTGATGTCATAGTCAACGAGAATGCAGCAATTCTGATTATTTCTAAGCCTTACCATCTTGCATTGAAAAAATCTTGTTAGATGTTCATAACTCCCAGGCACTCAATTTGAATGGACCAATCACATAACCTGATTTGATCACTATGGCTGTGGCTGTTTGTCGTACAAGTTTGGGAATAACCATCTCTAATCAAAACATAGGAACCCGGTACACACAGTTACTAAACATGACACACTAAACTGAGATGGATTGACCTACTTAATTGCGAAAAATGCATTCGTGTGTGCGCGTGTGTAAAAAACTTAAAGTAAAAAAACCGCTGGACTGATTGCCATGATATTTGGTGGGTGTATTGGGTGTGTAGTTGGGAAATTGTTCAAATTAAAATGATCTTGCCACCAGTTTGTGATTTGGCTAAAAAAAATGTGGCTTTTGGTCAAAAAACTCAAAAACTACTGGGCAGATTGGTTTGAAATACGGTTGCAACATTCTTAACGGTGTTTAGATTAAGCATTGTTCACGACAAGATGATCCCATCAGTGATATGCAAATTAGGGCTAAAAATGTGTCTTTTAAATTTTGGTAAAAAATCTTTAATCCCAAAACTTTTGAACTGAAATTTAATGGGGATTCATCTGGGGGTGTATAGATGAAGAAATATTAAGCATATATAATGATTTCATCAGTGATATGCAAATTAAGTGTAAAAATGTAAATTTCACTCAAAAAGCATATCTCAAAAAGTACTTGATCAATGAGACCGAGACTTGGTGAGCAGTTTCTAGAAGTGTTATTCTGCAGATTTTCTACGAAAACATTTTGGCACAATTGGCCCTAGCAACCATGTCCATGCCCTTTGCAACAACCAAATGGCAGTAGATTTTGGTTAAGGAAGGATGATAGGTAACATTAAAAGTAATGTCAGTTTGATCAATAGTGATTTTTTGCCAAATATATTTATTATGCTCTTAGAAATTGAAAAGAAAATGTGGGGTCGCCGCATTTGTTTTTTTAGAAACGCTGGAAGAACAACATGCACTCCTAAATGTTTTAAATGAAAATTAATTTTCATCTTTATATGTCATTAACAAATAAATTTGAATGTGTATTTCCCATATCAATAGCTTTTTACCTAGCCATATATATGTACTATATAGGAAAAGTGGTATTTCATCATTTAAAAAAAAAAAAAAGATTTCCTGGGTATTTACCATAAGCCTAGTCACTTGACTTTATTTTTAAAAATGTTATAATTTGACTGAAATATCTCTCTTCATGTAATGTCAATTTCATGACAATGTGACAAGATGTAGACTTTATCATGTACTTCTAGAGAATAAAACAAAAATTGTTGGTCAGCACACTAGTTTTTGCACTAATCAATGAATTGTGTATCAGTCCTGTCATCCTAGGGACAATTCTGTATTCTCTCAATCTCACCACCTGAGGGCACCATACCATGTTAAATGCAACTGCTTCCCTTTCTCGTCCATTGATCAATGGTAATTTAGTATTAACTCGTGCACTTTTTAGCCATGGCTATTGTAATGCTTGTTCTCACCATTTTCATAAGGGTTCACCAAGATAACTGATAATTTTAAGACAACTGTTCAAAGTTGAATGTGTTGATGAGCTGTGAAAATCTAAGGAATTCCAAAGCAGTATATTGATCATCTACAGATATCCCAACTTTCCATAGACCAGTTCTGTTTGGGCATGTTTTAATATAGTAGAGTCATCTGTCAGTAATTGGAATGTAATGGATGTAAAATGTGTAAGTTTTCCGAGGAAGCATAATACACGACTTTGATTTCCATAAAACTGTAAATAAAACTGGTATGCATTTGCAAGCAAAAGCGTAGTTCCAGGGCACAGTAAGGTAAGAACAAGCATGAAGGCCCTGTCTGAGTTAGCATCTAAAAAAAATAAGGAAAAGTCATAGAGGACTCTGATACCTCCGTCAGAGAGATACATGCTACATGCAACACCATGTACCAACAACATGCGGCAAGCACATAGTAAAAGCATGATTTGATTAGACAGTTTTGTAAAAAATAAACATGTCTTCTGTCAAATTTTTGGTAGTCGTGTCTTTGCTGACATGACGTACGTGCCACTGTCCACATATACATGTACGTATCTCGGCCTCTCTGTAAATTGCTGTTGACATTCATTTCACTCAGAACAACACGATAAAAACGTCTTGAATTGTTCACGATAGTTTAAATAATATTGATGTCAACAGACATCATTGACAAACAAATTTGTCACTAGACAAAAACTAGACTCGATTGGTATATCGCTACCACATAGTAGTCAAGTACGCTCGACTTCGGAGCAAGTCGCTGTACCCGAAGGACCGGCCCGATCGGCCAGGAGGAGTATAAGTTTACACGTTGAAGCACATGTCGTGTGATTGTATGTTGGCGAGTCTATGCCAATTGTTTTTGGTAAATACAGAATGATGGATTTCGTAAATAGGACAAATTTAATATTCATCATCACAGAGCTTTAGCCGTTCATACGTTCAAGGGGTGTGGATAGAAAATCATTGAACGATCTTGAACACAAGAAATCGTGTACTTGTACAGTGCAAGGTCACCGGAAGTACCATACTTTGAGTGACTCATGTACATGTAGTTTTGACTTGCACTTGTGAATTTAGTTTGCAGTCAATTTACCTAATACTGTTAAAAACTGTCCCACATGATGAAATATTTTGCTATCCGTTAAAAACAATTTTCGCGTTTTCAAATTTGTGTTACGATCAAAGCAACCAAATTATGAATCATTGAAATTTGAATGCGTAAACACGTAACCTTTGGACTCAGCATTTAAACATGACCCCTCAACACCACAACTTTTAGTACAGTACCACCTCCAACACGATATTGTCAGCTATCAAAAGTTTTTAGCTTACGCAAGTAGCGACAGAGGTAGGTGGTCCCACACGGCTCGCGTTTGCCGAAATGCATGCTGGGAAACCTGGGAAAAAACTGTGTAGGGGCCCCCTATAGAGTTGTAAACCGGAAGTGGATAGAAAGTAAGAAACATTGGTAAACCATTAGTTCCAGGTCTGGAACTAATTATCTAACAATTGTTTATATAGTATGAATGTGTGCACTATGCACATTATTACAAGTTTTACAGTGAACTATTCAAATCTCACTAACTCTGTCATACAGTGAACTATTCAAAATCTCACTTACACTGTTATACAGTGAACTATTCAAAATCTCACTTACACTGTTATACAGTGAACTATTCAAAATCTCACTAACTCTGTCATACAGTGAACTATTCAAAATCTCACTAACACTGTTATACTGTAACAGTGAACTATTCAAAGTCTCACTAACACTGTTATACAGTGAACTATTCAAAATCTCACTAACTCTGTCATACAGTGAACTATTCAAAGTCTCACTAACACTGTTATACAGTGAACTATTCAAAGTCTCACTAACACTGTTATACAGTGAACTATTCAAAGTCTCACTAACACTGTTATACAGTGAACTATTCAAAATCTCACTAACTCTGTCATACAGTGAACTATTCAAAGTCTCACTAACACTGTTATACAGTGAACTATTCAAAGTCTCACTAACACTGTGATACAGTGAACTATTCAAAGTCTCACTAACACTGTTATACAGTGAACTATTCAAAGTCTCACTAACTCTGTCATACAGTGTATATATATAATTATATATATATATATATATATATATATATATATATATATATATATATATATATATATATATATATATATATCTATATATATATATTTATATATAATGATAAGGATATATAAACCCAAATGTGTGGAATGTTAATTATTCTGATAAAGCTAACTCATGTTGTGAGACTAGCTGAAAAGTCAAACCTTCTTGTACTTAATTATTACTGAGTTATTTGTATTACACAAGTAAGAATGTAACCTAAACATTTGAAATGATATACTGAAATGAAATGATAGAATGGTCATTGCATTCAAAGATAACTGTTCTCTCAATGTTTAGAGCTTGAATAATATTTCTAGTTCAGTTGGTGCGCTTTTTCTGAACCAATGGAATGGAGTTTTTTTTTTACATGACCTCCCACTGGTAAAACTTATTTATGCTATCATTTGTTCACCAAGACACATTTTTTTCTAAGAATCAGTGACAAACATCGGCGTGGCTATGGAATGTTTGTATCTGTTGACAAAGGAATAAAGTAGGAGCGATGTATTTAACACACATCCACGATACAAGCTACAGATTTTAATCATGATTTACTATAATGATTTACTATGATCGCCATGGACGAAACCATGGCAAGACAGGGAAGGAAGCCTTAAAGGCTTAGATAATCCCCCTTTTTGTTCTTATACTGATCGAGTCTAATTTTAAAGTCACACACAGTCTTGGCTTGAATAACGTATTCACTGACAGGTAAATTATTCCAATGAGATATAGTTCGTTGAGTGAAGAAATACTTCCTGGCGTCCAATCTGACCACGGATTTAGCAAGTTTGAGAGAATGTCCTCTGGTTCTGCTTGACGGAACACGAGTGAATAGTTTATGTGCAGGAACTTTGTCAAAAAGTTTCATAATCCCAAAGACTTGAATTAGGTTGCCTCGAAGTCTTCTTTCCTCCAGTGTAGTTAATTTAAGTGCCTTCAGCCTGTCGTCGTAACACAAGTTCTGTAGTTCTGGTATCTTAGTAGCGCTTCTTTGAATCTTTTCCAGTAGATCAATGTCTTTCTTGTAATATGGGTTCCAGCACTGAACTGCATACTCCAAATGTGGTCTCACTAATGAGTTGTATAATTTCATGATGATATATTTCGATTTGTAGGTTATGTTCCTTTTAATGAGTCCAAGTGTTCTGTTTGCTTTCCTTGCTGCTGATGCACACTGATTACTGGGATTTAGTGAATTATGGACTAAAACACCCAAATCCTTTTCTTCTGACACAACATTCAACTGATTGTCATTCATTGTATAACTATATTCTGGATTTGTCACACCAGTGTGCATTACCTTGCACTTGTCCACATTGAATGCCATTTGCCAATCTAAAGACCACTGTGTTAAACTGATTAAGTCCTCTTGGAAACTATCTTTTTCTTCCATGGAGTTTACAGCTGTACAAAGTTTAGTGTCATCAGCAAATTTCAGTATATAGGATTTCACTGCATTGTCAATGTCATTTATATAGATTAAGAATAATATTGGCCCCAACACTGACTCCTGTGGTACACCACTGGTGACAGGCAACCACTTGGATTCTGTTCCTTTTAGCACTGCCCGCTGAGATCTATCGGATAGCCATTCCCTTACTAAAATTCTGCTCCACCGGGTGCACCCGAAACCCACCCGGATTACCCACCCTGGGTGTAATTGGGGTGCACCCGAAAGTCTCCACATTTCGCCACCCCCCGAGTGCACCCGAAATGCTGGTGGATTTTGGGTGCACCCGAAACACACAGTACAAACCCACCCGAAAGTCTCCACATTTCGCCACCCCCCGGGTGCACCCGAAATGCTGGTGGATTTGGGGTGCACCCGAAACACACCAGTACAAACCCACCCCAAACACACCCAAAAGTACCAACATTTCACCACACTCCAGTGCACCCGAAAAATACTGGTAGATTTGGGGTGGCAAGACTGGAAAATGTGGAAACATGGTTTTGAGATCACCAATATCAAATATGGTAGTTTGGAATCGATGGAAAGGAACCCTCCAATTCCAATAAAAAGGTGAACATTAGGTGCACATTTTCCTTTCCTACATATCTAACCCATGATTTTCACAACTTATTAATAGGTCCATAGCTTAATTATTATCATACTCCAATGGTTGACGTTAATTGCAAATTAAGGTTACTGCATGTATATGCTGAAATAATACAATATACTTTAATCCTTATACATGTGGACAACGTATTCAACAAAGAGAGGGATATATATGTAAGTACTTACACCTTTATTCATGGTAAAAAAAACACATTAGAGTAGCCTGAGAAATATTGCATGAAAAGTAATAATCCGGTAGAAATGATAATTAGCATAAATACACTTACAGTACTGTATAAGTTGCTGTCCTGAAAGATAGTAGTACATACATTTAAAAATATAAATTGTTGGCATAGTTTGTACATATAGAAGATTACAATGCAAATGAGTAAAATGTGGTCAATAAAAATGGAAGCTTTAGCAACCCTGTCTTGAAAATGTCAAAGTTAAATAAAAAATAGGCAAAATATATCAATATGTGTGTTTATCTTATAAATGATAGAATAAAATGTTTGTGCTCTTCTCAAACAAAATGCATCCTTTAGCAATCCGTAGCATTGTACTGCAGGTAGTATTAAATCACCTACTATTAAAAACATCTATGTACCACCATATTTGTGCAGTTAAAAGGAAAAGTATCATCTATAGAAATGAGAGCTGTGATTTTAACAGATCTTACAAAGTGAAAATGCCACTTTAATACCTGTATTGCACAGTCATGTATATCTGTCCTGAAATGGTCAAACTGATATGAATACCAATTAATGCAACACAATAAAATGCTTATATTTTTAGATGTAGCAGAAAAATGAATATTCTTTACAAAAACTGTTTACACATAGGACTGAATGTGTTACTCTGTCTGAAAAATGTAAAATTATCAAAATATTGCCAAAAAACTATTCGAAGTAGTGGAGTATGTCCTCTTAATCCTGTAGTATGTTTCCTCATAAACCTTGTGTGTTTTCCGAACAAAGGCTGTTGAAAGGAAAATATAAAAGCATTATAAAAATATTGAATTTCATTTGACAGAAATATATAAACCACTAGAACTAACCATGCACATCAATAATTGTATTTCAAAGCACATGATTTGTGCATGTGCGTGTGGCCTCGCTGTACTTCTTAAAGCACAGGATGGAAACAAAATAACCAGCAGACAACAAAAACAACAGGCTGGGATCAAAATTTAGATGTGAAAATTATTTGTTCAATTCAACAACTTGGAAATTTTGCTGGAATGTAAAAAAAAGAAGAAACAGGTTGTTTTTATAACTGTATAACTAGCATAACAGAAGTGGAAATAGAACAGTACACAGCAGTTATTCAGTAAAGGGACTGCAGCTGATGCTTACCAGGCACACTTCATGAAACCGCTTACACCTTGATTTTTTATACGTTGAACATAAATTTCCTTCATCCCCAAATCATTGATGTCAAAAAATAATTGTAAGAAACAAAAATTCCACTGCAGTTAATAATAACTTTAGGGTGATCTGAAATGCCAGGTTTTCTCTTCTTTCAGTAAAAAAATTTGATGGTATTAGTTAATTTGGAACTATCGTTGATTGAAAAAGACTTTCCATGTAAAATGCCATCATACATATATATATAACTCACCCACAACAGCAAACTTTATATCCACATCTATGCCCTTCTTGTCATTCTTGCCCTTTACATTCATGGTGATTAATTCCTCTTTACTGTAAAAAAAACTCTCATTAGGAACCGTGCACTTGCTGTGGCACTTTTCTTAACCTTTTTTTCAGCCGAGTCTTTGGCAGGTAAACATCAATTATGTCGGTCAACTGTTCATACTACAAAATAAAGAAAAAACAAACACAAAACACATTTATAACACAGTGTATAACTTAACAACAAGTATACAGGTTCATGGAGTTGTTCAGCTATATGTTATGCATTTTATCACATGATCTGGACACAATTATGACAAATATATGTACAAATTCAATAGAAAAGTGACATGAACTTTTACAATTATTGGCTCAAATCAGCAGTACAACACTTAGACAGTAACTAATTCAATCAGGGGACAATGAATAACTACCCTTTCAATATTAACCATACAAATTACTAAATGACGGCTTGCAAAGTTTATGGATGAGATCGACCCCTGATTGACATGTACAATGTATGGTTAACACTTTACTGTGGTTGTCTAATTGAAAAACTATATTTCGGTTTCAAAAAAAGTACAGTTTTAACATGTTGACAGTTTCAAAGCCAAACCATCACTGAAAAGTTTAACTTGTCACTACACCACCTATAGATAATATTGACCACTAATTTACAGATACAATGTCTATTTATAAGTCACTGAGTAATTATTACAGAAAATATATGTGGTTACTTTATGGAAAAAAAGTTGCAGCTATTTTAGCTTTAAGTATGGCAATAGCCTGCCTTCCACAGCATCAAGCTATTGAAAACACAAATTTTCTATTAAAAAAAAGAAAAAAAGTACAATTGATTTGACAAAGATAGTTCAGAAGGTGGAGTTGTTCAAATTTACATTGTAAGTCATACTTACAGCCTTTCTCCTCAACAACACTTTCATAATATTGTCTATCATGTGGCCAGATGGCTTTTATGATATTTCCATTTTTTCTTACTTCATCACTCTTCACGATTAGGTAAGCTCTATCCTCCACAAATTGAACCAGCTGAAATTCTTAACAGAGAAATGTACATTTGTAAATACTTGTGATCAGTTTCTAAAGGCATCTTTTGGCGGGGCATCATAACCAGTCTATCAACAGATATCTTAATTCCTATTGGAGGAGTGCATGTTTTTTATTACATAACATTTGTTGCTTCTTGACATTTGAGTTTTTCTACTATTTTCCCCTACATTATCTTGCTGAAAATAGTTGTATGTCAGTCAAAGTGGTATTTCGAGTATGACGATCAAACATATATAGACTCTATGCTTGCAAAAAACGATTAGTGAGTCTTATTGTAAAATATGCCTTTTGATTGCATTTAGTTTCCTTAAATTTAATCCCGCGAATAATACATGCAATGATGCATACCTACATCGTTGTCTAGTCTAACTCACTCTACGTCAAAATTAACGAAGTTTCTGAAAGTAACCAATTGTTGAAAGGGTAAGAATATACGTACCTTGATCACCAAACAGTGTCTTGGGCGTCCTTGAGCGTTTTGGGGGCATTTTGTCTCTTGAGTACTTGATAAAATCGAAATGTTTCGTCTATGTCTTGAGCAATATGGCCGTTGAAATTATTTTAGGCGCGTAACTCATAACCTTTGTCCCCTTATTAAAGAAAGTGATCAAATTCTTTGACAGTGCGTAGATTTTCAACATTACATTTTGAACAGAAAGGGTTGAAAGCAAGTAATAAACAAAAATTATTTTAAAAATTACCTTTCCAATGAGAAAATTGCAAAAAGCTACCACCACTTCCGCCCCTTTCCCAGCAAACCCTGTGGTGTTTGTACCGGCATATTGACCTTCGATTTGATACACACGCATAATGGCATCGGAAAGTGACAGCAGAGTTTCTGACATAAATACGCACAGCCGACCAAAGAGAAAATGGGGTTCGTATATGAGTTACCCTAATGACCTTATGTCCTAGTGAAATTCTGTGTTTCGATTCATGTATATGTCAGATACCTGTGTATGTTGCCTTGGTGGATAAATTTAAAGCCAGGCATGACCTTAAGGAGTCTATTGTAGAAGATAGTGTGACCACAGCAACCTTAAATCATGTAATTCCAGTTGATAGAGAATATACAGAGTTGATGTGTATTAATATAGATAGTATCCTACAGTGTTGTTTTTATGTAGACTGTAACAGATCTGAATGTAATTTTGTATGCTTATTCCCAAATTATATTGGATTAAAAATGACATCTAACATGTGGATTATTGCCAACAATATTGTGATAGCAAATTTAAGTTCAAGTATTGTTGACATTACAGTGCAACCCAAATTTTAATAAAAGTCATGAATAAAGAAGTGGTGTGTTTGAGTGTGTAAATCTTGGATGAAAGTCCAAAAGTGGTGCTTTTCGGGTGTGTAAATAAGACCAAAATTTTTTAAAGTCCAAAAGTGGTGGGATTGAGGTGTGTAAATGTAATCTAAAAATTTTCTATGTCCAATATTGGTGGGTTTGAGGTGTGTAAATGTAATCTAAAAATGTTCCATGTTCAAAATTGGTGGGTTTGGGATGTGTTCGATGTACAGGAGGTGGGTTTGTGGTGCACCTCAAACACACTAGACCATCCGGGTGTGTTTGAGGTGCACCCGAAACCTACCTCTTTTTCTGAAGCGGGTGTGTAACAGGTGGGTAGTAAGTGGGTTTTATAGGTTCTGGTGTGTTGCGGGTGCACCCGGGGTGCATTATTTTTGGTAAGGGATTGTGTATCCAACGACCAATTTTTCCTGTGATACCATGTGCTTGTATCTTAGCATCCAGTCTTACATGGGGTACTTTGTCAAAGGCCTTGCTGAAGTCTAAATATGCAATATCTACCGGATTTCCTTCATCAATATACTTTGTTACATAATCGAAAAACACCAGTAAATTTGTCACACAAGATAGACCTGTGGAGTCATGATGGGTGAATGGCTAGCGTGACCGGCTTGGAATCTACAGGTTGCAGGTTCGAGCCCCGTCGCTGCCTGCTGTTTGTTTCTGAGTGGCTAAAGTCCTTGGGCAAGATTTGAACCATGACTGTGCCTCAGTCAACCCAGCTGTATAACTGGGGACCTGGTAGGATGTAGGTTGCAATGTGAAGGCTTTAATCCTATGCACTTAAATGGCTGCAATGGATTGTATGCTCCCCAGGGAGTTGAGGAAGACTAAAGGGCCGTTGTGCCATTCTGATCCGAGCCAGGGGTAATAATTGTAAAGCGCTTTGAGCACGGAGTGGGAAAGCGCTATATAAGAAACCAACATTATTATTATTATTACCTGCCGTAAATCCATGTTGACTGTCCTTGATAAGCGAATAGTTCTCTAAATGTTTGACTATGGTATTTCTACATTGAAAATAACAGTGTCGTGTGGAATAGTTGTAGAATATATATTATGACAGTTGGACCCTGAATACACAACACTTTGAAAAACAGACAGACTAAAAATGAAGAATGTACATCTGCCCTATACATTTGAATGCTGATCTAGGTACTGAGAAAATGGTACTGTGAGTGACTGTAACATATAGTGCTTTGGTTCGGGATGACCCAGATGCTCATAGATATGTGACTTCACGACATAATCATAGAAGTGAGGCCTGTTATCGAGAGAATACGAAGAGTATTTCACTGGCACTGCGGTCAGAATTTATAGCAGAAGGTCTGTGGAGAAATGGGGGGGGGGGAGCAAAAAATTGGAGGTTTCAAGGGGGAGAGACATGGAAATTCTTATTGTCTGAAAGGGGAGGGGCACTAAATATTTAGCTCATGATTTGAAACAAAGTACACCTCAGGGGTGGCCGTTTACCGAGTACATTTGAACATTTCTTGCAGCTTTGCCACAATGAATTCGAAAGCCTACAGTCAGTGATAAGACAGGTGACTACCATATGAAATAATGTGTTTGTGTATGCCTTAATCTCTTCTGTCTGTCTGTCTGTCTGTCTGTGTCTTTCTCTGTCTGTCTGTCTGTGTCTTTCTCTGTCTGTCTGTCTGTGTCTTTCTCTGTCTGTCTGTCTGTCTGTCTGTCTGTCTGTCTGTCTGTGTCTTTCTCTGTCTGTCTGTGACTGACTGACTGTGTCTGCCTGTCTCTATCTGTGTCTTGTCTCTGTGTCTCTGTGTCTCTCTCTGTGTCTCTGTCTGTCTGTCTGTCTGTCTGTCTGTCTGTCTCTCTCTGTTTTATGTCAGTAAATGACCTCCTTATCCTTATCCTTAATAGCCTTATCTTTATCCTTAATATCCTTATTATAAAAAACGCACACCATGAGAGGGGAACCCCTCCCATACCCTCCCCACAAGCTATCATGGGTGATGCTGTTTCTGCCCAAATCAAAATTGAAAGAGAAAACCCTGCTGGCTAAGTATTTCAAAGTGTAGGTTACAGCCCAATGTAAGACATTTTGTTGCATCTATTTGGGTAAAGAAATCTCTTATATTGACGGACACTTAAGTCGATTGTCACTTTTATTTTAATGCTGTGTACCATATAGTTGTAGGGAAGTGGGGGGTGGGGGGGTTATAATTATACATATTAAAATGTGTTGGGGGCTACAAAAATTATTAGGTTTTTTCAGGGGGGGGGGGGGTGCTATGAAATTTTTTTGACCAAAATATTTTCTACCCCCCCCCTCTCCCGGTAGTAAATTCTGACCGTAGCCTTATGTGATGAATAGCCATGACATTACCCAACCCAATGATTCATAGGATGCTTTAAAGTTCCACAAAGATCTTGTAAACATTTGCCATTTGAGATGAGGGACATACATGTGGGTATAATAAATAACAGTTGATGGCACAGGTTCCTGCAACATGACAATCAGGCAAACATATTACATTCACTGATAACTTACACTCAAAGTTGTTATACATGATCAACTTTATTTCTGGAGTATGATCTGCTCATCAGTATATGAACAGAAGGATGACTGAATGTCTGAATAAATGAATGTATTTATGAATGACTGAATAAATGAATGAATGAATGAGTGAGTGAATGTATATGTATGTATGTATGTATGTATGACAGGGCTCAAAATTAGTGGTATTCTCGTGTCAATTGACTACCAGTTTTTCCAAAATGACTACCAAGTTCGAAAACTGGTAGTCACCCTTTACTACCACGAAAATCCTGCCGAATGCGAAGGCCTGCTAACAGGCCAGACAAGTTGACAATGTAGCGTCTAAAGCTATGTGTGTGTTCGATATCGCTTACTTTGTAGCGAGTAACGATGGCCTGGTAAAATAAACAAAATATGTGTAGCTTATATGTGATATTACAAAGCGATAGCATCTAGTCAAAACGCAACACTTTATTTGATTTCATGACTGTTTCATTGTCCTTTCCATGTCACTGTTGCAATCGACATTATATAAAACTTAGGAAAATATATATACGGAATAAAGTCATTCTCCCGCCACTAATTGCGAGGGTAATAGTCATTCAATAGTATTGTAGTTACCACAGTTTACTGGAAGGACGAGTATTTTGAGTCATTTCCGTCGTTTATCGAAGCCCTTAGCAGAGGAGACATCGAGGGACACGAGTCAAGGGGGAACAATGGCTGAAAATGATGCTACTGCCACTTCAGTGGACTCAGATAATGTGGCGAAAAAACACAGAACAGTTGATAACAGCAATGGTGGAAATGCCTCGAAAAAGACTAAAGTTATCAGGAAATTCAACAAATCGTGGGTTAATGGAAGGGAAACCTGGTTGAAATTTGATGACAACAAAAATGCTATGTTATGTACCATTTGTCCACGTAGTGAATCGTCTGCTTTTACTAGTGACCAAGGTTGTATGAACTTTCGCGTTGAAACATTACGCAAACACGAACTAAGTCAGAGTCATAAACGAAAGAAGTGCTATAAATTAAACCCACAACCAATAATATCACATATCGTCAACATGGATCAAAAGTGGTTACAGCGGCTTGATATTTTGTTCAGAACCGCATACTATAATTGTGAAAAACGAAAAACCTTTCAGTGATTTCGCCAAACTCCTGACGCTCCAGGAGTGCAACAATGTCAAAGTCGGTGATATATATATCGAAACGACAAACAGGCAGTTGTCTTCATTAACTTCATCGCACAAATATTATGCAAAAATCTAAAAAAATCGAGAGTAATTTGTATTCTGTTTTGAATGATTCATCCACCGATCGCTCTGTTGTCGAGGAAGAAATCGTGTATGTTCGAATATTGGAAGGCTGTAGACCAAGAACCGTGGAAGAGCAGAGGCAATTATTAATGCCATAGACCGAGCTTTCCAAAGCAGGTTGGAAATGACAGAAGGAGATTAGAAAAACAATTTGGTTGGTATGGCCACTGATGGTGCCGCCGTCATGGTCAGGTGTCACTACGCGAATACACATAGATGTACCTCATTTAGATAGTAATAGTATACACTGCACTGCGCACAGACTAGAACTTTGCTTAAAATCTGCATTGAAAGCACTGCCATGTTGCGCGAGGATTGAGGACTTTCTGGTTCACATTTTCAAGTTTTATAATAATTCGCCTCGTAATTATGCAGCTTTAAAACAATTTGCATTAGCCGTAGGAGTAACTATCATCAAACCTAGTAATGTGTTAGGTACATGTTGGATAGAGCACCACAGACGCGGAATTGATGCTATTATAAGGGACTGGCTACCGCTTGTAACTCATATGCAAGATATCGTAACGCCTGGCAGTGACCATACCAACGATTCCAAGTGTAAGGCAAGAAACTGACCGACTTCGCTTTTGTCAAGTCTTTGTATATACTGCTTGATGTTTACAGAGTACTCTCTCGACTGTCTCTCTTGTTCCAGAAAAATGACACGTCTCTCGAAAGTGTCCAGTATTACAACAAGCAATTGACAGCCTTCGATTGATAGCTGAAAATCCTTGGCCATCCGAAACTGCATATAATGAAATACTAGTTGCGAATGGAGCCGAAGCTATGATTTTTCATGGCGAGATTCCATTGAACATAAACAACAGACGTGGTAATCAGAACGCCGATCCCATAGAATCGAAAGTCAGACTTGTGAATGGGTGCACTGAACAGATAAACATGCGTTTCCGCTCGTTCCACGAAGATCCCATCCTTGTCGCAACTAAAGTACTCGACCCAACTAATTGGCCCAGAGACCATGAACAGTTACGAAATTACGAAGATGACTGCATAAATACTCTAGTCGCCCATTTTCAAGACCTTCTTTGCCAGCAAGATAACTACAACGAAGACGAAGTAATCATTGAGTGGACGGGCCTGAAAAACGTTGTTACCGGAATTTTGGCTGTTAATCCGGACTTGAATTTCTTTGGCAACACATTCTCCTACAAAATCAACCTGAATTTCGTAATATAATGTCAGTCGTAAAGGTTGTACTACTAATTCCCATTCACACGAGTGAATGCGAGAGAGGCTTTTCAATCATGGGGCGCATAAAATACAGAAACATTGTCGGATTTGATCAGAATTTCGCTGGATGGACCACAACTTGAAAGATTTGACCCAAGACCTGCCATTAAACGCTGGTTTCATTGTGCCCAATGTAGGCGTTGACCTGATATTTTACCATACGGTCAGCGAGGCGAACAAAACAGTAGTGACGATGATGCATGAACTTGAATAGGGAGATGCACACACGATGATGACATGGTTAAGTTTCTCAAATGAAGAAATTAGTTTAAACTTTACCAGCAACTAGTTTTGTGGAATAATTTTAAGTGTTACCGCTGTTTACATTTGTCTAGGACAACAACATGCGTCAGATCGACGTTATTGACCTCAGCGTCCTGTGAAAAGTTTATTTGTTTTTATTGAAATTTCCAAAGTGAGTACGCTGGCCTACATTGCCTGTCAACAGAGTCTCAGACTGTAACTTTGTCTGGCTTACATGCCAGCCCACGTGATGAATTTGGTTATGCATGTCTGTCATTCTAATTAGATACCATCAATCATTCATGAGATACAGTGTTGCAACCCAAACGTAGTTAGCTAGTGAGTGACATTTGAAGTTACAACTGTGAATCAATCTGGACGTCTTGTGGATATGGGTAGAAACTATGAAACAGTCAATCAATCAATCAATCAGTCAGTCAGTCAGTAAATGAATAAAATTATCAGGATCAATGAATTTTAACATACCTAACAAAAGTAACATATTTTAAATTTTATTTCTGTAAATCGCTCAGTAACTCTGTGTGTGTGTCACTGAATGGATTTAAAAGTATGAGTTAATGCCAATAAATGATGACTCAGAGACAAGATGTGCCGTTAAAGAAGGGGGGACGAGCTCCACGTGCAGGTGTCGTAGCAAACAGCCATGTCGTGAAGCCACTCGCCTGTCCTGTTTGAGTGACGGCACGTCATGGAAGGCGTGGTACCCGAGTGTTGCCAGCCACCAGCGGGTGCATGTACTGTGAACAGGGCGGAGCATTGGGTGTGCGAGTCTCGCACTGCCATGGTCTGTGCCCCACATGCCTGATGGTTACAGCCAGCGAGCCCTGTGGCGGCAGCCACCCAAATTACTTTGTTATGGTTGGTGTGGTGTTGGCTGGCATGCCCTTTGGTTTTTTGGTAAATGTGGTATGACAGTTGGGGCATGCATAGATCTTCTATAGTTGCACACCTGAAAGAGACTTTATGCAATGTAGTTAATTATAGTAATCAGGGTGCCAATCGTGCAACGTTAGATAATGGTCTACTCGTTAACTTGGTGTCCTTAGGAGTGATTGTCTAAGTCACGTTGCTTAGCGAAGTCCCATGTGTCACGTGTTTGATTTCCGGGGTTATGACATGTTCTCTTGTTGTACGCGTGATGCGGTAGAACTCCTGTCATGGGTACATTGCTCAGCTAGCAGGCTTCAGTGTCACAATGAGACATTATTCTCTATAATGGCATGACTGCCTGTTGGTGCCTGGCACCCTATTTTGCACATGACTGACCGTATATTTTGAAGGTGGAGAACTAGTGGTTCCTCACTGGCAAGTAATAACTGAAATATAAACGTTCCCTATCTGGGTTGTTCACATGCAAATGGTACATATTTGAATGATCCTGAGTGACACTCAATCAAAACAGCTGTCTGCAGGAGAATTTGTCACATTCTGAAAACCTTTTACATTCTATGATACCAACTGATCATTGATTTGCCACTAATTAGTGAATCAAGTTTTTTGGGTAGGCAAGATGGTGACGTGTGTGTTTGGTGTTGTTTGTGCTCTTCTTCTTATTTCGATATTAGCTAATTTTGGAAACCACAACCTCGTGAAAGTTTGTGTACCCAGTGAGTATGACCCACCCACCTTGGAAGACTTGTACATTAAGAAGAATGTTGCAAACACAAGCTTGTCTCCTCACTAATTTCTGTAAGGTTTTTCAATTAAGAAATCAGAATTTTGCCGGGTGTGGTCCAGACCAGCCTCCGAGGCGGGAGACAATGAGAGCGGGTACGGGTCCTGTGGATGGACTGATTGGCTATGAGCAGTGGACAATGGTGTCGTGCCTGGGATGGTACGTAAGGCTGTGTGGACCCTGAGAGCGGGTACGGGTCCTGTGGATGGACTGATTGGCTATGAGCAGTGGACAATGGTGTCGTGCCTGGGATGGTACGTAAGGCTGTGTGGACCCTCTAGCCTCTCTTGTATGAAGGCATCCAGTCGGTCCTGGCTGCTGAAGGTGATGCTCATGACATTACTCGTTGCCGTGGATGGATCATCGGCCTGACGGTCGTTAGAAGTACTAGTTGAGCCAGAATTGTAGCGTGCGGGAGTCTTACGAGCTCTCTTTGGTCGGCTGCTAGCGTTGTGAGGCATCGCATGTTATAGTATTTATAGAACCAGTATACAATAGGACAGCTGGGATGAGTTGAGTGGTAGGCCGAGTTCTCTGGCAAATAAAATTTTTTGCTAGAGTGATGGTGCTTGTGTTCACGGTGCGAACGTTGGCAGTGAAAGGCTGAGTGAGGATGTGAATTGGTAATTATATATATTAATGTAATAGGAGAATAGTGTTTGGTTTCGGATTGCAGCCCGTGCAGTTGGTGGGAGTCATCCCCCTGGCATTAACCGCGAATATATGACTATGCTATAATCCCAACATATATTTTTTTATCTGTGTGTTATACCTAAATGTGTGTCAGTTTGAGGTTTCCAAGTGGACATTGCAAAATAAGAGCTTGGTACACACAATAATCATTTCTATGATACTCACCTAGTGTTTGGAGCACAGGTCAAGTGTTTGCATAATATGAATGTCACTAATTGCAAGAAGGAAACTCAAGTGTTACCAGAACGTTTATTACTTAATGTTTTATGCATAAATTAATTAATGCTGAAAAAAAATGACTACCAAATCTTCCCTGTTGACTACCATTTTAAAAAGTGGTAGCCAAAGTGACTACCAACTAAAAAAGTTAATTTTGAGCCCTGGACTATGTATGTGTGACTGTATGTATGTATGTATGTATGTATGTATGTATGTATGTATGTATGTATGTATGTATGTATGTATGTATGAATGAATGAATGAAAGCAAATGTATAAATGAATGAATGAATGAATGTGAATGAATGCATAAATGCATGAATGGATAAATGAATGAATAGATGAACAAAACCAATGGTGCAATGGCAATGTTTATTTCTTACAATATTTTGTTCCTAATTTGTGATCATCATTATCTTCTAATTATCAACCAAACGTACGTTATATATTGTTTTATTTCAAAATACATAAATTAGCCATGTTTGTAAGAATAATGGTAATACTAGTCAGTGCTTTATTACAAGTACTTGCAATTTCCCTTCATTCCTGTAAAATTTATTTATTTATAGGAAACCGGAGTACCCGGGGAAAACCTGTGTAGTATGGTACAGTCAAACTGAACGACACTCTTCTTACTTACAGTGTGGTCAATAGTTGATTTTCCGGTTCCAATATGAGGACGTCGCTTATGTTGTTAGATTTAAGGAAATAGTGCCTGTGATTAAAGTTGGTGATTAGATCATGTCTTCTAAAACCAAATTCTAACTAGACGAGAGCAACGTGTGATTGAATCCAAATATCAGCAAAGAATTTCATGGTTTTCACACACATACACACACACACACACACACACACACACACACACACACACACACACACATACATACTCACACAAAAACACATATACAATGGAACCATTTTAATGTTGTAATCTTTGAGTAAAAAGCGACAATAAGAATTGACCAAGAATCCCTGTTATCTTTGTGAAATACACCACCAATTTAATGGGAATGCATTTAGGTATGTATGGATGAAGAAATATTAAGCATACAATGATTCCATGAGTGAAATACAAATTATGTGTCAAAATGTTCATTTTTGGTCAAAAACTTATATCTCAAAAAGTACTTGGTCAGTGAGTCTGAAACTTGTTGAGATGTTTCTGAAAGTGTTATTCTGCAGATTTTCTTCAAAACATTTTGACACAACTGGCCCTAGCAACCATATGGCAGTAATTTTTTGGTCAAATGACAACATCTGGTAGGCAAGTGAGTAAACATTAAAAAAATGTATGCAAATACACTAGCAACCATGACCACACCCATAGCAACAGCCAAACAGTCGTGTATTTCACAAAGATAACAAATCGAGTACTAGACAATTGAATAAACATTCAAAAAATGTATGTAAATGTGCCTAGCAACAAGACCACGCCCATAGCAACAGCCAAATAATCATGTTTAACAGGAATAGAAAGACAAATGAATAAACAAATGATCACATATATTGCGAAGATAGCAATGGGGATTAATAGAGAATTGAATAAACATTCAAAAAATGTATGTAAATATACCTAGCAACAAGACCACTCCCATAGCAACAGCCAAATAATCACTTATTGCAAAGATAATATCACGAATTCATACACAAGTGAACAAAAACATACAAAAATGTATGCAAAATATATCTAACAACATGACCACACCCATAGCAACAGCCAAACAGTCGTGTATTTCACAAAGATAACAAATCGAGTACTAGACAATTGAATAAACATTCAAAAAATGTATGTAAATGTGCCTAGCAACAAGACCACGCCCATAGCAACAGCCAAATAATCATGTTTAACAGGAATAGAAAGACAAATGAATAAACAAATGATCACATATATTGCGAAGATAGCAATGGGGATTAATAGAGAATTGAATAAACATTCAAAAAATGTATGTAAATATACCTAGCAACAAGACCACGCCCATAGCAACAGCCAAATAATCACTTATTGCAAAGATAATATCACGAATTCATACACAAGTGAACAAAAACATACAAAAATGTATGCAAAATATATCTAACAACATGACCACTCCCATAGCAACAGCCAAATGATAGCATATATCGTAAATATAGCAACATGGTTGGATAGGCAACTGGATAGTCATTCAGCAAATGAACACCTATTGTTAGCATTGTGCTACAGCGCCATTTGTGGTATTTTTTAATCTTGTCGATAAGAAAAGGAGGTTGTAAGGTGACAAATAATGTTTCTGCAATCAGAGTACAAGATTTTAATTGACTTAAATTCATATTTCGGCTTGACATTTAAATACTTTTTACACAAATTTAGAGTTTTTTCACAAACACTTGGTGTACTGCTCTGAGGATTAATAGTTTGCAATGGGATGTTTTAAGTCTTGTTACATAACTTTAGAAATATCGGTTCTAATGTTTCAAACGTTGCACCAACAATTAAACCTTTTATACTGCAACTTAAATGGTATCACTCGAAAATAAAGTTTGGGCCTCAAGAATGAACATTTTCGTTTTGCAAATTAATTTTCTACTGTAAAAAGAAAGTTTTTGTCACAGAAATTGTAGTTTTTTCATTTTTGCTTTGATATTTTTATTTTGACCCAAAAAATTAATGTCTTGTCATATGAAAGAAAAGTTTCATCCTTGTATTAAATATTTGCTCTCAAAAATCAATTATTTATTCCACAAAATATTTAGTTTTCCTCTGTCTCCTGTGGGCCACTGTACTGAAGCAATAAGTAAGCACCAGTTTTGTCGACGGGAACAAGTTCATGAAATCATGGCGGTCAAAGTTGTACGAAGCCATACACGTTGAAGTGCGCTAACACTGTAACAGATGGCGAGTATTCTTGGACGGCAAAATACTGCAATCAGATCCAAAATAATTTTTATTTGGTCTGGTTTATTGCATTTAGATTTGAATTTCTGGTGAATTGAACTAAATCATTTTGTTTCATGTGTTTTACTTCTCGTTTGGAATGAAAGTAACAATGGCAATGTATTGTTAGTGAGAATGCAAGCAGTGCCACGAGAAAACATGTTTTCTCAAAAATGTACATATGAAAGAATACAACCTTACCTGTTGCTAACTTGCTAACCGTCAAATATGCTTCTTTTGGACCTTTACCATGATGTTTGATTGTGGTGACATTATTTTGTGCCAACACCCATGGCTGTCACATGAAATCATTGTGGCAACTTAGCAAACATACACGTTAATGTAAAACGGTGTGTATTGCATGAGCGCATGTGCAGATGTGTTTTTTTATACGTATCATTCTTCCTTAAATAACATAATCTGGTAGGCAAGTGAGTAAACATTCAAAAAATGTTAGTAAATACCCCTAGCAACCATGACCACACCCATAGCAACAGGTGGTGTATTTCACAAAGATAACAATTCTTTGACAAGTCAACGGACATTCAAAAAATGACTGCAAATATATCTAGTAACATGACCAAACCCATATCAACAGCCAATTGATCGTTTATATTGCAAAGATAACAATAGGGTTGGACAGGCAACTGGATAATCATTCAGCAAATGAACACCTATACCTAGCATGGATCATGGGTAAATATTATTAAAAAGTGTACAGTTGTGCTACAATGTCATTGGCCCTATTCTTTACTAAAATGTTATTTGTCAGATATGCAACTTAATGTGTCATCAGAGAATCATACTATTTCATTGATAAAGAATATACACAAATAAGGTGTAATGTAAAGCAACGAAATGATATAAACGCAATTCCGATCCATTTCAGTTAAATTGATATTCATTTGACCATGCTCTGTATGTTCTTTTCTTCAGTTCAGCGATACTTTACGTCTGGCAAACCGTTTTAAGAAAGTCTCAATTCCAATCGAGTAAGTGTCAACTGATCTCTTTTTTTAATACGTTTTCATAGAATTCTTTTCTACAAGATTTCATGTTTGTCATAATATACCAGTAGTAAAGAATTTCAAAGTCTAGGAGTAGAGTTTAAAGTATGACCATCATGTCTGTTCTTAAAATTTTTGAAAGAGACTCTTGTACTTGTAAGTTGTAAGTTGAACGATGAGAGCACGTTAGTGTGTAGCGTAGTGTAAAATTATATGTATGTATCTATGGACAAATGCCCTCGAAGAAATGCTTAATTAAGGTAGGAATATGGCTCATGACTCAACCTAGAAAGGTCGTTCCCGAGTTGTTTTTTCAACTTTACACTATGCATTCTTTAAGTGCTGGTCGTGTTATACCATGCGTGTATGCCCTGCTGCCTAACAAACAACGTGAAACTTATCGACATCTTCTACAACAGCTCAACAATATCCATTTTTCCGGGGGGCGTTTGTCCTAGAACCGTATCTATGTATGTATGTATGTATGTACGTACGTACGTATGTACGTACGTACGTATGTATGTATGTATGTATGTACGTATGTACGTATATACGTATGTATGTATGTATGTATTTTATGTCAGTATGTATGTATGTATGTATATATATATATGTATGTATGTATGTATGTATGTATGTATGTATGTATGTACGTACGTACGTACGTACGTACGTACGTACGTACGTACGTATGTATGTATGTATGTATGTATGTAAGTATGTGTGTGTATGTATGTATGTATGTATGTATATGTATGTATGTAAGTATGTGTGTGTATGTATATGTATGAATGTATGTATATATGTATGTAAGTATGTATGTATGTATGTATGTATGTATATATGTATGTAAGTATGTATGTATGTATGTATGTATGTATGTATGTATGTATGTATGTATGTATGTATGTACAATCAGTATCAGTATCACAGTTCAATTACGTTGAAGAACCAATTTCTGACATATGATCAACGGAAGAGGAGGGCAAACAGTCCCTTAGTTCCACTGGATGGATGGGCAGAACTGATTAATAATAAACTATCAACATTTTTGCTTGTTATACTTTAACTGATACATAAGTTTAACTTCTATCTCCAGCATTAGGTGATTTCGCAAACCAAAATGAACTGTAGATGACTTCCAACCCCATGCCAAGATAAAAAGTTGTATGCTTCAAACAATTACATGATGGAATTGCTGTAGAGAAATATATTGTCAGCATAAGTGTTGTCAAAAACTACATTGAACATCTGAAAAGTCTGGAGAAAGTAAAAACACATCAGATCCAAACATTGGGAAGAGCAACAGAAAAAAAGAGAAAACAAGAATTATAATGACTATGTTGTTCTTGAGTGAAACTCTTGAAACTGAATGTAAAAGAGTTAGATAAATATCTAGATGAGCATAAATAACCAAAACAGAGAAAATCAAAAAGAAAAATTAGACCTAATATCCACTCACATAATAGGAACACCAGAATTTAGATCTAGAAAAATGACTGCAAATGAAATTAAAAGTAATGTCATGGACATGAATGAAACAGATAGTGACTGAGACTGAAAGTGACACTTCTGTAATGCATGATCTAGGCAGTGATGGGGACAATTGTGACACTGATAGCTCAGAAAATTCATGTACTGATGATAACACTGATTGTAATGAAATCAGTCTTGCCCCCCCCCCCCCCAGAAGTACAATCTGTACACTCCCTTATTAGTCCCCACCAGAGCCATTTCTTGGAGTTGCCTGGACCGTTTTTTTTTTCAAACTTGGTACAGGGGCAACATACAATGGCATACATATGCACGTCAATTTGTTTCATGATACAATCCAATATGGCCGCCTAGCAGCCATTTTGCTTGCAAATTTTCCCTGTCCAAAGCCATAACTGAGACATGCTTGAACAGAGCTCATTCAAAGTTGGTATTAGGACAGTGTTCTATGATATACATTGTGCATATCCATTTTCGTGGCATACATATGCACTTCAATTTGTTTCATGATACGATCCATTATGGCCGCCTAGCAGCCATTTTGTTTGCAAATTTTCCCTGTTCAAAGCCATAATACAGACATACTTGAACAGATCTCATTCAAAGTTGGTATAAGCACAGTGTTCTATGACATACATACATGTGCATATTCATTGTTGTCGTGATACGATCCAATGGCCACCTGACAGCCATTTTGTTTGTGAATTTTCCATATCCAAAGCCATAACTCAGACATGCTTGAACAGATCTCAATCAAAGTTGGTATGAGGACAATGTTCTATGACATACATGTGCATATTCATTGTTGTCGTGATACGATCCAATGGCCACCTGACAAGCCATTTTGTTTGTGAATTTTCCATGTCCAAATTTAAGCCATAACTCAGACATGCTTGAACAGATCTCTTTCAAAGTTGGTATTAGGACAGTGTTCTATGACATACATGTGCATATCCATTTGTTGTCATGATACGATCCAATATTGCCACCTAGCAGCCATTTTGTTTGTGAATTTTCCATGTCCAAAGCCATAACTCAGACATGCTTGAACAGATCTCATTCAAAGTTGGTATTAGGACAGTGTTCTATGACATACATGTGCATATCCATTTTTGCCGTGATACAATCCGATATGGCTACCTGGCAGTGATTTTGTTGGCGCAGTTTTCATGTCTAAAGCCATAACTCAGACATGCTTGAACAGGTCCTCCTCCCCGTACCCGACCCATCCTTTATTGTTGAATGGTTTGTTCCATCACATCATCTTGAAGAGTAGGCATGTCCCATGTCCAACGAGGAGACACAACATGAGTAGGCATGTTCCATGTCCAACGAGCAGATATGACATATCTAAGTCTATTTGATTTAGGTTCACAAGTATTGTTGCGTGATCAGAGTAGTGATATCAAGAAAATGACAACATAAACTGCCAGTTCCTTAAACCCAATCATAGCCGGACTATGTCATTCTCAATGACTTGTTTGAAATAATTTTAGCTTTCCTGACAAAACTAATCATTATTGTTATGCAAATAACATAAATAAATTATGCAAATGAGCCACCCTGCTATCAGAACAATAATAATAATAATAATAATAATAATAATAATAATAAT
The DNA here is from genome assembly GCF_964340395.1 of Glandiceps talaboti. Taxonomy (NCBI): domain Eukaryota; kingdom Metazoa; phylum Hemichordata; class Enteropneusta; family Spengelidae; genus Glandiceps; species Glandiceps talaboti. The sequence continues at coordinate 467,535 of NC_135552.1, forward strand.
AATAATAATAATAATAATAACAATAATAATAATAATGGGTTCTTATATAGCACTTTCCCACTCCGTGCTCAAAGTGCTTTACAATTATTACCCCTGGCTTGGATCAGAACGGCACAACGCCCCTTTAGTCTTCCTCAACTCCCTGGGGAGCATACAATCCATTGCAGCCATTTAAGCGCATAGGATTAAAGCCTTCACATTGCAACCTACATCTTACCAGGTCCCCAGTTATACAGCTGAGTTGACTGAGGCACAGTCGTGGTTCAAATCTTGCCCAAGGACTTTAGCCACTCAGAAACAAACAGCAGGCAGTGACAGGGCTCGAACCTGTAACCTGTAGATTCCAAGCCGGTCACGCTAACCTTTCACCCATCATGACAATCCTTTGATAACACTTGTATGTATGTATGTATGTATGTATGTATGTATATGTATGTATGTGTGTATGTATGTATTTATGTATGTATGTATGTATGTATGTATGCATGTGTATGTGTGTATGTGTGATGTAGTATAGTATAGGAAATTTTATTTGACATGAAATAATGTAAGAAATACATTATCTATACATACAAAAACAACAAGAACAAAAATACTAGATAAATATAAATATTGTAAATACAACACTAAACTACTGTATTGAATACAAAGATAATAATGAAATTACATAATTTTCCAAAGCTATTAGTGAGATAAAACCATCATTTGAGCTTATTATTTTTTTAAAGTATTCTTTTTTAGATAATTTGATTTTGTTATGTATGTTTGTGTGGGTTCACATTAGTTTAAGTATGAATGTGTATGTTCATTAAATATAAGTATGCAGAATTGCTTTTTGTGTTCGAAGGTCTCTCCAACAATCTGATCTGATTATATTCATTTTCCTTTAACAGAGAGGAGATAAAACGTCAGTTTGCCTTCGACCCAGCTGCGGTGAGTTTTCTCTGTGTGTACAACTATGACACACCAGAAGTGTCGTCTAAAAATTTGATATAATTGCAATCATCAATGTCTAATGCACCGCAGATATGACATCACGAGTATATGACAACTGCTCTTGCTTCTTCTTAAATTCTCTTTCCACATTTTAACACTTTCATAAAATTGTTAACTGTGCCAAACTGAACATGTGCCTAGTAAGGGAACCTTCAGTAATTACTTGGGGGGGGGGGGGGGCTTGGGAAATCAGGCCTGGGCTGTGACCCTCCCTCAATTTATTTTCTCTAAAATATTAGCCTCGATCCCCCCAGAATATTTAAAAAACATGGTTTAAATGTTGTCAGACATAGAGAAGGACACTAGTCCCAGAATCAATGGTTTAAAGGAATTAATCCCACCGTTGCCACCATGTTGAAAGTGTTAAAGGCATTATTTCCCCAACCACTACTACCACCACAATATAATATGTAAAGACACTTCATTATACATAATTGCCACATGGTTGTCAGCAGTGATTTGATGAAGTCTGATATTATGATACCCAGCCCTAACCCCAAGCCATAATTTAAGGTAACATTGGGCTGTTCATTGCCATGGTTACAAGGATGCTATAGTAAAAGTGAAACATGTTTCTGTTCGACTATGATACTTACCTGTTGGCAAAATACTGATGGGTAACCCGCATTAATTCCTCCAATCCATGCCAAGAAATTTTTGGCCCCGCCCCCTCCACCATACCTGGCTCCATATTTGGTTAGCTTAGTCTCCCGCCTAAGTGGCAGTTAGCGCATGCGTACTTGTGTCTTTTATCGCATGGCGTACAAGTGTGTAGACGGATATTGCTTTTGTCTTCAAGTACCTACCTCCAATTCCATTATACACACTGGTTTTTCCACTTGGTTGGCTCTTTGGTTACCCTAAAGATCCTAGGATTACAGCTAAGTGTCGATTTATTGTCTCTCTCTTTGCGATTGAGATTTGTTGTGTGTTTTTCTTCTCCGTGCAGACGTCCCTTATATACGGACGTCATTGCCTTACCGTGTTGTTGTTTTTTCAGTCATTCGTTTCGTCATGACTAAACCTAAGAAGAGAGGTGTGTGTGGTCATGACATGCCTAAGCAGGATTGTCATTCTGTTTGTCTGTCTTGTCGAACGTGTTCGCAGTCCAAACCCTGTGAAGTTTGTTCTAGTTGGTCCGATGAAAATTGGCGTAAACTAGGTAAACAGTCAGACAAACAACGGTCATCTAAGCCGAGTGCTTCTGTCACCACTCCTGCGAGTGTACGGTCTTCGACTTTAACGGTAAGTTCTTCTGTCACAGCGGAACCGAAGTCAGGTAAGCTTTCTTCTAGTTCTGTTGTTTTAAACTGTCCTTTTCAGGACGAACTGGGTAGTAGTGCTAGTGGTATGCGGTCCTCTCTCGGAGAGGGCTCGACGACCGTAGACACTATACAGCTATCACCCCCTAGTAACGTTCCTCGAGTAGCAGTCACTTCTCCCTCTCCCCTGGGGGAAGGGTTGAGTGTACTTGACGAGTCGTCACAGCACTGTGATTCTAATCGTCATAAGGCTACGAGTATTTCCGAGTCGAACGCTGGTCCAACTCGTTCAGTCGGTCGAGAGATCTCCTGTACTGACGTAACCGGGCCTGGTGTAGCTACTACCCACGTACCTCCTCGTTTTCCAGTCTCAGGCTCACCAGCTAATCGGACTGATTGTATTGAGGGTACGCAGACTGGTTTACATACCAATCTGGGTAATTTTTCGAGGGTCGATCAGAGTATGAATCGTCCTCAAATTGCCAATTCTAGTGATGTCAGTTCTAGACCAACGTTGTCTGCTGGGCAGAGAATACAGCGTGGTCTGGACGATTCCACTTTGTATAGGGGTGCGAGGGTTTATCCCCCTCAAACCAGAGCTGAATTTCGGAATCCCCAGTTCATGCCTATGCCTACTGGTGGTGTTTTTTCTGATCCACAGCAATTTTCTGGTGACTTTGGTTTGCCTCCTGAGACACCATGGGGTGTTTTTAATCCTCAGGTTGGTTGGCCACAGCAGTATTGGCAGTACCCCTGGCCATCCCTCCCTCCTTATTACACTGTTTTACAGGGCTGAGGGTTCAAGGCCTACTGATAGGAGGACACAGCATGATTTCATGTCTCCTACTAGGGATTCTCCCTCTCGTTCTCGCAGACGTTTCAGAACGCAGAGGTCAAGAGACAGTTCCCCTTCGAACCAACGGTCTCCGGTCCCTAGAGGGCGGAGTTTCCGTTCACGTTCAAAATCTTCTTCGTCCTCCAAGTCGAGTGAGAGTAACCGTTCGAGGTCACGTTCTTCTGAACGTTTTGATCGGTACTCCAGTGAGAGGTCACCCAGGCGTGAACCCAGTCGACAGGAGGTCTCCCCAGTTCGATCTAAGCGTCGAGCCAGGAGAGACATAGACGAAATGTCATTAAAGGCTCCCAGTGATGCCTCCTTTGGGGGAAATGAACCAGATACCCCCAGTGTAGTGGGCACTTTGCGTTCAACTTCCCCTACTCGTGATGAGGAGTTCTCCTTCCATGAGTGCATTCAATGGGTTTACAATCGGTACCCAGACCGTTGTCCTAAGCCACCGCCAGCTCCCACTATGAAGTCGGAGTTTTGCATGGCTTTTGAAGAAATGGAAAAGTCTCAACCGGTCAAGGAACCATCTACTCTTCCACTTTCTTCCATGTACTCAGGTCAACTGGACAAAATAACGTCAGAAGTTTTAGGCGAGGGCAATAAAGCTGCTGCGTTAAAACCTGGTCATTTTCCATGGTTAAAAAGTCGGTCTCGTGCATACAAGACTCACACAACCGACCCATGGATTGGTTACCCCAGCCTAGACACTGATGCCGAGGCTGTGGATGCCAAAGCCAAAACTTTCAACTCCGTGTCTATCCCTGGTACTCAGTTAAAGCAGTTAGGGGAGATGCACGCAGAAAGTATTCGTGCATGTTCTGTCATGGATTGGTTTCTAGCCGTAGCAACGTCTGAACTACAGCAAGAAACCCCGGAGATGCCTAAGGTTCTGAGGCTATTGCGCATTGCAATGAAAGGCCTCTACCATGTCTCCGAATCTTCAGCGAGAGGACGGGCAGCACTTATTTTGATGGAGAGGGATGCCTTCCTGAAACGAGAGTCTAACTCGTTAACACAGGAACTGAAACAGGAAGCAAGAGGCTCCTCGTTTTCCACTTCCTCACTGTTTGCTGGTAATTTGACTTCCCTGGCCCAGCGGGCCAGCGAAGCAAAGCAGAGAGAGCGGTTAATGTGGGAGTCACCACGTACAACCTCTACTCCAGCAAGACCAAAGGATAACCGTACAAGTACTAACACGGTGCCTGCAAACAGAAATTTCCAAGGCAACAGGAGTAAATCTGGACAGTCTAGCAGAGGACGTCCACGTAGTAAACTGCGTAGTCAACGGGGTAGAGGCAAGCCTGGCCCCAACAAGCCCTTATTTAGCAAGAGCAGCTTTAAAAAACCGGGCTCTGACTCGCAGCAGCATTCCTGACTCTCCACTCGGCAACACGATACAGGAACTCCCCATTCCAAGACTGGATATTCCAGTGGGGGGCAGACTAAGCCACTTTGCAGATGCGTGGGATTCAATCTCACAGGACAAATGGGTTTTGTCCACGGTAAGGGACGGTTATCTTCTGGAATTTGCCAGGCAACCGCCCCTCACTTCCATTCCGTTCGTAACCTCTCTACCAAGAGGCACGGAAAGACAAAGGGCACTCAAGGACGCGATCGAATCTCTTCTGGCCAAAAGGGCCATTCGAGAAATCGATCCAAGTACATGTCAAATGGGATTTTACAGTCATCTTTTTCTAGTCCCGAAAAAGTCAGGCGGATGGCGGCCGATTCTCAATCTAACGGCACTGAATACGTTTCTTTCAGTACCAAGATTTCAGATGGAAACACCAAGAGCAGTTTTAGCCGCTGTCCGACCAAACGACTGGCTAGCGTCCATCGATCTAAAAGACGCCTATTTCCACATCCCTATCCACAATTCGTGTTGCCGGTTTCTTCGTTTTACGGTCCTAGACCGAACTTTCGAGTATACAGCACTCCCGTTTGGGCTAGCCACTGCTCCCCGGGTGTTCACCCGGGTGGTAGCGGCGCCAGTAGCCTGGTTACACCGACGGGCCACCCTTTTACATCCATATCTCGACGATTGGTTGATACGGGATGCACAAAGGGAGGTGTTACTCGAATGGATTCAACAGATATTGTTGTTAATCCTTTCTCTGGGTTTTATCCCCAGTTACGACAAGTCAGCTCTCATCCCAAGTCAGGATACAGTATTCGTGGGAATGAGATTGATTACACACAAGGGAATAGCTTGCCCTACCCAAGAACGGATAGACAAGCTACTCTCAGTCATTCTGAACCTATGGCCACTGAGACAGATAACAGCCAAACATTTTCTGTCTCTCCTGGGTTTAATGGTGTCCTTGATCGATATAGTACAATGGGCCAGACTCCGGATCAGGCCAATTCAGTTGTATCTTCTCGCCCTTTGGCGACCCAGTTCGCAACCAATCAGCACAATGGTTCCAATTCGTCCAGTGCTGAGGTTCCATTTAGAATGGTGGCTAGACCAGAGCAACCTTCTAAAAGGCAAGTCCATTTTGTACAGTCACACGGATCTGTCCCTGTACACGGATGCGTCACAAGAGGGCTGGGGAGCTCACCTAGACAGTCAGATGACAGCAGGTGTCTGGAACCCCCAAGACAGCTCTCACCACATCAATTGGCTAGAGCTGAAGGCAGTTTTCCTAGCTCTGCAAGACTTCGAGATGCTAGTGACAGGGCACAGTGTTCTAGTCCACTCGGACAATACCACCGTAGTGGCGTACATAAACAAGCTAGGGGGAACCAGGTCTCCAACACTGTGTTACCTCTTATGGGAACTGATGTTGTGGTGCATAGACCGAAAGATCCTTCTGTCAGCACGTCATGTGCCAGGGAAGCTGAACGGCATTGCGGACGCTCTATCGCGTCGCAAGAGAGTTCTTCCTACAGAGTGGGCAATCCCTGTCAAGATTGCTCACCTTCTGTTTCTGCATTGGGGAGAACCGACTGTAGATCTGTTCGCCACCTTCATGAACAGAAAACTGCCTCTCTTTGTGTCTCCGATTCCAGATCCGAGAGCAATGGCAACCGACGCTCTGTCAATGTCTTGGAAAGGACTGAGCGCGTATGCATTTCCCCCCTTTGCACTTCTTCCAATTGTACTGAGGAAAATCCAAGAGGAGAGTTCCTCAGTCATTCTCGTAGCACCTCTGTGGCCAAACCGAAGTTGGTTCCCAGTATTGCTATCCCTTCTGGTAGACTTTCCAGTAGTTCTCCCAGATCAAGAGAACCTATTGTCTCAGGGAAGGGGTATTGTTCACCCCAACCCGAGCTTGTTCCACCTTCACGCGTTCAGATTATCGAACGATCCCTCCGTTCGCAGGGATTTTCTGAACAAGCTGCCTCAGTCATTGCCAGACCACAAAGAGACAGCACCCTCCATACCTATGGAGAAAAGTGGAAAAGATTCTCTGATTGGTGTCGTGGAGGGCAGAAGGATCCTCTCGATCCATCTCCCCAGACAATAGCAGATTTTCTCTTATTTCTGTTTGAGGAGAAAAAGTATGCAGTTAAGACTATTATGGTGTATCGCACGGCGATAGCCAATACGGTCAGAAGCATCGGGGGACCAGATTTTGGTCAGAATAAGATCTTATCAAACATGATCAGACATTTTCTTATTCAACGCCCTCCTAAACAAACGCCACTACCTCAGTGGAGTTTATCCTTGGTTCTTAGAGCACTGAGAGAACCCCCCTTTGAACCACTTCATTCCATCTCGCTTAAAGCCCTTACCTTTAAAACGGTTTTTCTCCTAGCCCTTGCATCAGGCCGGCGTAGGAGTGAGATCCATGCATTGGATACTCGTTCGGGTTTTATTCAGTGGAGAGGGGATCAGGTGATCTTGCGCACTGACCCTAGGTTTCTGGCCAAGAATCAAGTTCTAGGATCCTTGGCTCAGCCGATCATCATTAAAGCTATTGATTCCTTTGTGGGCTCAGACCGCTCAGAGCGTCTTCTTTGCCCCAAAAGGTCCTTACTTTGGTACCTTAAACGTATCAAACCTTTTCGAGGTAGTAGGACTAGACTCTTTTTGCCTATTCCTCCGTCATCCTCTGACATTTCTCCAGCCATTATATCCAAATGGCTGGTAGAAACTGTGAAGTGGACTTACAAAGTAAGTTCCAGCTCTGCTTGTAAGTTAGAGAGAGTCACTGCACATGAAGTCAGGGCTCTCTCGGCATCATGGGCTTTGTTCTCAGGGGTACCTGTAGCACAGATTCTACAGGCAGGAACCTGGCGCTCCCCAAACTCCTTTATAAGTTTTTATATCAGGGATATGACACAGGAAGCTAGCAAGCTTCAGTCATTAGGTCCCTTAAGTGTCGGGCAGTCGGTAGTTGTAAATCAAAGATTTTCAACTAGATAGGATATGGTGGTAGACTCCCACCTCCTTTCAGTCTGACACATTCGGGTTTTTACCCATCAGTATTTTGCCAACAGGTAAGTATCATAGTCGAACAGAATTGAAGTTTCTACCGAAACTAATTTCTGTGAGACATGATACTTACCTGTTGAGTTCCCTCCCACCTTCCCCACAGTCTCCTTGTGAAATTTTTGTCCTCTTGGAGCGATAAAAGACACAAGTACGCATGCGCTAACTGCCACTTAGGCGGGAGACTAAGCTAACCAAATATGGAGCCAGGTATGGTGGAGGGGGCGGGGCCAAAAATTTCTTGGCATGGATTGGAGGAATTAATGCGGGTTACCCATCAGTATTTTGCCAACAGGTAAGTATCATGTCTCACAGAAATTAGTTTCGGTAGAAACTTCAATTTGAGCACCTCATATAATATCAATGCAAAGTACAGTCTCAACAATCAAAATAATATAATTTTTGTGGGGTCACTAAAGTGTGCACCTACTGGCTACATTGCTATATAGTCTGTCAACAGTCGTCTTGACTTTTTTGTAATTTATCTTTAATACTATTGTTGTCGTTGAAATTAATAGAATAAAACATGGTGTGTGATGGACGTTCCAGTAAGTCAAGATGACTGTCCTAACTTGCCGTACTTTCATTTATATGAATTATTCATGAGTGCTAACATCTATTTGCATATAACAAAACAAATGTAGCATTTTTCTGTGTATGCGACTACACGTACATGATGCAGACCATGGATGACCGACATGTCGACAGGCAGGCCTAAGGTCATTTTAAAACATGCATTACGTTGTTTATTGACGTAACTCATGTATACGGTTTATAGCCTCAGTAAACAATGTTCAGTTCACTTCTAGAACGTTAGGTACATCCGTAGATAGTGAAAAGTCACATGCATGATGATGTGTCAATAGCTGTTTGGCTGTCCACCATGATTATGTAAATTATATGTTAATCATGAATAGAACGTCTTTAACTTGTATGCCTGGTTAACCAGTAGAGTGCGTTTTGGTGGAGATAGTACAGACGCTAGATTATTAGTCCCCACCGGATGAAGTCTGGGACGGGGACTTATGGATTGTGTTCCGTCTGTCCGTCTGTGCATCCTTCCGTCCGTCCAGAGGCCGTTTCTTGGAGATTTTCCCTGTCTAAAGCCATTTTCCCTGTCTAAAGCCATAACTCAGACATGCTTGAACAGATCTCATTCAAAGTTGGTATGAGGACAGTGTTCTATGACATACATGTGCATATCCATTTTCGTCGTGATACCATCCGATATGGCTGCCTGGCAGCGATTTTGTTGGCGTAGTTTTCATGTCCAAAGCCATAACTCAGATATGCTTGAACAGAATCACAAAATAATACTAAGTTAGACAACACAGTTTGTCAAAGTAAAATGTGACTCCCCCCCCCCCCCGCTAAGCCCATTTCCAGACCCTCCCCCAAGAACCAATTTGTAAAAAGTGACCCCACCCCATCATTCCCCTCGCCCTCCCCCCTTGTATTTACTGAGGACTCCCTAATCATAATTATTTGGTTCTAAATTATGGATTAGCTTACATGACTGAAGAAAGTTTAATGACATCTGTGAAATATTATTTTATGGAGCTCTAAAAAAATCTGAGTTGGTCAAACTCATTAATGTGTATGTACCTCAACTAACGATAAAATATTAAGTGAGTATAAACTACAACCATGCATTCACTAATTCATTAGAAATACGAATAGGAGTGATTACTTATTAGAGATTGTACAGCTGTTTTCCATGGATGTTGTCACAACCATACATCCATCCATTCATGTATATAATTCATCCACCCACCCATGGATGCATGCATGTTCCAGACCATGTATTTCATTATATATGTTTGGGTTTTTTATTCAAAGCTTGTAAAGGGAGCTTCTATGACAGATGTTTTCAAGGCTGAAATTCACGAAGAAGATTTCAATGATATTGTTGACCAAGATGATGACAGGGTTGAATCATTCGTTTCCCAGGTAAACATTAAGAATAATCTAACAAAGAACACGACCAGAGAAGCCTTGTCATCTCAAGTCGATGACAAGAAATAACAAAACCATGATGAAATGAAAAAAAAAAATGTTACTGCTATAATTGTACATTCGCAAGTACAATGTATGGATAATCGGGTAAATGGTGACATTGTCTTGACATATTTTGAGCTGCACAGTGTGAATGGCTTTAAGTGGCGTCACAATACATATGACCAGAGACTATAAATCTTGTATTTCGAACATGCATAGCTTGCCTTGCCGATGTACACATGCACAATGGTCCAGCGTAGAAGTTACTTATTTCAAGCATTTACAAATTCCTGTTTTCTTACTTCAATTACAAAAATACATGATGTGTTCACTGAACGTTTTATTTATACGTTTTATATAATACTGTGTATATATAGGAATTGGTTGGACAGATGGTTGAAAGTGAGCCATTCAGATTTTTTATTTTGTTTGTCATTGTCATCAATGCTATTTTGATTGGACTTCAAACTGACAAAGATATTGTAAGTATGCTATGAATTATTCATGCCACAAAGAGTCAACTAACCAAAATTGTCACAATTTTTGATAGCCCTCATGTTAGGTAGGCTGCAGTCACTTTCGTTTTCATTTTTCAAACAGTAACTCGGCTTTTAATTAAGGAACCTATGGACTCATCAATCATTTTTTCCTTCCATAAGGAAGATGTATTAGGGGTTGACAAATCTGTGTGTGCGTTTGTGTGTGTGTGTGTGTATAAAAACAACTGGCTCAATTCAAACAAAATTTTGTATATGTATTCAATAGGGTAATGGCAAGAAGTGATCAGGTTTTGGTAAATATCCCACAAATATTAATGAGCAATTTACGTAATTAATGGTTTTCGGTAATGTATGTCGCCCATCACACATGTCGCATACATGTGTGCCAAGGAAATTAAAGGCTGCCCTCAGTGGTCATTTGCTGGTTAGTCGTGCATGCAGTGTCAAGGTTACAGCACATCGCACGGCGTTCGTGCCAAGCTTGTCAGTGATATTCAAAGCATTGGGTAAGTAATCATACATCTTTGCATGTTTTGATGATGAATTTTATTTCAACTAAAATGTTAGATGGAGACTATTACATTGCTAAAAATTATGACACTGGCCATGTTCGGCACTCAGGGCCGGGGAGAAGTTCAGATATATATACCTCGCCATGTGAGGCACACCATTTTGATCTCTCAAATCAGATATGTTTGTAATAGACTACTTTTAATTTATTACAATAGGATGTTGCGATATGGCTATAGTATAAGTAATAAATGTCATATGAAATCAAAGTAAGTTCATTATTTTCCAACCTGGTTTGTTCATGTGATAAAGAAGAACAGTTGTTATTTTAGTCTACTGCGCTGTGTGTGACATCCTTTGCTTTCCGAAGTCCACACGGAGATTGTCATCCAGATCAAAAATTTAGTAAGCAAGTCTTCAATTACCCCCAAAATACTAACAGTTGGTAGAGGTAGCATAAGTTGGGTCTGATTACCAGAACCAGATGTGTTAAAAAAATACTGTGTACTATATGGACAGGTACTTTGCTAGAAATGTTGTACACGCCATCTCACATTCTGAATATTAGAAATTACTAATATTTAAATAACATAACATAACAATTAACATAAGTGTCTGTGTCCACTTTTTTAAGCCCAACTGAACAGAGGAGTTCAGTAGTGCTATAGGCATCGCCCCGTGTCATATCAAGACCTCCATGATCATACTGTGTTTGGCAGGTTAAATTTCCTGCATGTACCAATTGCCATGATATTTGATGGGTGTATTACCGTGGGTGTCTAGTTGGGAAATTGTTCAAATCAAAATGATCTTACTACCGGTGTGTGATTTGGGTCGGAAAATGTAATTTTTGGTCAAAAAAACTTACTCAAAAACTATTGGGCAGATCGCTATGAAATTTGGTGGGAACATTCTTAGGGGTGTCTGAGCATTCAAAATATGTTTGCAAATGTGCCTAGCAACAAGACCACGCCCATAGCAACAGCCAAACGGTGGGTATTTCATGAAGATAACCACTGGGATTAAAAGACAATTGAACAAGCATTCAAAAAATGTATGTAAATTTACCTAGCAACAAGACCACACCCATAGCAACAGCCAGGTCATCTCATATATTACAAAGATAACGAGGAATTGATAGACAAACGAATAAGCATTCAAAAAATGTATGCAAGTATGCCTAGCAACAAGACCACGCCCATAGCAACAGCCAAATGATCAGATATATTGCAAAGATAACAACATGGATTAATAGATAATTGAATGAACATTCCAAAAATGTATGTAAATTTGCCTATCAACAAGGCCACACCCATAGCAACAGCCAATCAGTGATGTATTTCACAAAGATAACCATGGGGATGGATAGACAATTGAATAAACATTCAAAAAATGTGTTATTTGCCTAGCAACAAGACCACGCCCATAGCAACAACCCAATAATCAAGTATATTGCAAAGATAACAATAGGAATTGATAGACAAATGAATAACCATTCAAAAAAATGTATGCAAATATGGCTAGTAACATGACCACGCACACAGTAACAGCCAAATGATCACATATTTTGCAAAGATAACACAGACACATTCAAAAAATGTATGCAAATGTGCCTAGCAACAAGACCACGCCCATAGCAACAGCCAAGTGATCACATATGTTGCAAAGATAACAGGGATAAATAGACAAATGAATGTATGGATAATCATTCAGCAAATGAATGCCTATACCTAGCATGGATCAGCATATGGGAAAACATTTTTAAAAACTGTACAGTTGTGCTACAATACCATTGGCGCTATTTTTACATTCACTAAGCCACTGCCGTTACATGTCCTAAATCGGAAAAACCAACAGTTTACATAAATTTTATTAATAGGTAGGACATGCTTTTCACTATTTTTGTAAGCAAGGTTATCAATTTTTGGCCTACAGTGTACTATTTGTAATTTTTATACACACCATGTTGTGGTGATTACATATACCATTGCCCTGCCATCCCCGATGTACTTCTTTCCCATATCTGAAATCATGAACTCATATTCATAACTGGTAAAATATGTTCAAATTTTGTTTAAAAATTAACTTTAAACAATAAGTTTTATGTACAACACTTAATTTTTTTTCTTCACGTTTCATCTTCAAATGTGTGTATTGCATAATTATCTGATGCACTCTCAACCATCATAATCAAATCTCCTTTCATATGTAACTACATAGTGCAATACATGACCAACTTTCACTGTACATTATTTTTCTACATTGTCACCAATCTTTGGCAAACAATATCATATCAAGCAAAATTTTGTTTTTAAGTGAAAGAGTTGTTCTCAAATCTGGTAATGCCATTTATTATCTTTGAAAGCTGAGTTTCCATAATTAGTGTAATTAGATAGGTCATTGTGCCCTGAAAGGTTCAATGACCAAAATCAACCAAATAAACATACATACATACATACACACAAACATACATACATACATACATACATACATACATACATACATACATCTTTCCGCAGCATTTGACACTGTGAACCATTCTATTTTACTGAATCGCTTAAGAGACCGTTTTGGTCTTTCAGATAATGTCCTCATGTGGTTTCAGTCCTACCTCTCCAATCGCAGTCAGTGTGTACTTGTGAATTCCACCCAGTCACCATTCTATCCGCTTGACACTGGGGTACCACAGGGATCGGTTCTAGGACCTATACTTTTTAATATGTACACTTCTCCATTAGGTGAATTAGTTTCAAGTCATGGATGTCTCTATAGTTTTTATGCAGATGACTCTTCACTTTATATGTCTTGTACTATAGATAATGAAGCTAGAATGGTTTCTAATCTTGAACTTTGTATTTCTGATGTCAGGTCTTGGATGTCTGAAAATTTCTTGTGTTTGAATGATGATAAGACTGAATTTGTTATTTTTTCTGCTACTTCGGGTGATCTGTCCACTAGAGCGATTACAGAAATTCGTGTTGGCGATGCTCTGATTCCCGTCCATTGTCAGGCCAAGAGCCTTGGAGTGATCCTTGACTCTTGTCTGACAATGAAGCCGCATATTGGACAGATCTGCCGTTCTGCCACTTTTCATTTGCGTCGTATTGCGCTTATCCGCAAATATTTATCTCAACCTGCTACTGAGCATTTAGTTCATGCATTCATTACATCTCGAATAGATTCATGTAATTCACTTTTATTTGGGCTTCCGAAGTACCTAATCAACCGTATTCAACGTATTCAATATATTGCTGCTAGAATTGTAACTCGTTCCAAAATCACCTTTCACATCACTCCAATTTTATATCAGTTGCATTGGTTACCTGTTTCTGAACGTATTGTTTTTAAGATTTTAGTTCTTATTTTTAAATCCATTCATAGGCTTGGACCAATTTATCTTTCTGACATGATAGAACTATACGTTCCACGTCGTAATTTAAAATCAGCTGATCAGTTCAAACTCTGCCCCATTCGATCACGTACTAATTCATATGGTGATCGTGCTTTTAGTGTTGCTGCCCCCACTCTCTGGAATAATCTCCCACTCAACATCCGTCAGTCACCTACCTTATCTGCTTTTAAATCCAATGTTAAAACTTTACTTTTTAAAACTGCTTTTTAAGTGATATTTGTATTGTATGAATTGCTTACAGCGTCTTTGATCACATTTTTTTTGTGGATACTGACGCTTTATAAATAAATTATTATTATTATTATTATTATTATTATTATACATACATACATACATACATACACATACATACATACATACATACATACATACATACACATACATACATACATACATACATACATACATACATGCATACATACATACATTCAAAATGATGCACACACATACACAATTTAGTTTGATTAGATATTGGTTGGATGTCAAATTCTTACAACTTTCATATAATTGTTTCAGCTTTCATTGAAATAAACAAAGAGTAACAATCCAAGATGCTTTGTTTCAAGCCATGATCTCAATATCTAACACTTTTTCTTTTTTCTTTTCTTTTTTGGGATGTCATGGATTCCCCTTGACCAACTGAAGATATCCAGGTGGAGAGGAAGACAACTGCAACAGACATTTCTACATTCATTTATTACCCTTACAAACCAACATGTACATCCTTACTGATACAACAAACATTCAAACACATTACATCAACTTTACCAACAAACACTGATATCAGAGTTAATACACTTGTGCAACACTCACTCATATACTCACCAACCCTTCAAACAAACACTAACATATTTACTCCAGATGGAGAAATCCCACTGATGGGAATTAGTTGAATCTATTGTGAGCAATAGAATTGACTGGTCAGATTCGATCAACTAGCAAAAAAATGGCTAAGACAAAAAATCAAAGGCAAAAATTAAAGGCAAACAAGATATTTTGTCAGAAGTCTTAACAAAGGAAATCATTATAGAACAAAGAATATCAAACAACCACAACAGAAAACAAAAACAAATGAAATAATGACAACACAAAAATATTTACATGATGATCTAAAGAGAGCATGTCTTGGGTAAGTTTAGAAATGACGTGATATTATTATATATAATCTCCCGGTATTCCGAATGAGTGCTACGTCATCGAGGACGCCTCGGAATGATTCCCCTCATGTTGGCCGTATCGGCGAGGAGGGATACTGACATGGGGAATCATGAGTCCGAGATGAGAAATACTGGGAAATTATTTATTTATTATATACATACACCCACTATTTTTTTCTATTATGATGACAATTTTAAACTAAAATATTCCGAAATGTACGCTGAACGCGCATCAATTTTATGAAGTGTTGGGGCTACAGCGCTCAACTGTTCATTCAGTTTTCAGAATGTAGACACCATTGCGATAGCTGCTGTCACTACTAACGTATATGTATAAATAGACCCTCGTATTCCCAGAGTGACGTCAAAGTATAGTAATATGAAAGCCATACATTTCATATTAATATACTTTGACGTCACACTATAGTAATATGGTCGGAACTACTTTGAATTATTTGTAAACATCATCAACCTGTACAGTTATGATGTTGTTGTTTGAAAACAGTTTCCTTGCTATTCATGGATTGCTGAACATCGACCATCAGTAGTAATAAATATGGGGGAGCTGAATCACTAGAATGACAACCCTTGAATTAAGGCATTTTAGCTCTAAAAAAATCGTCTAAGCTACATTAAATTTTTTAGTAAATACAACATGACCTTGTCATTTTATAGGAAAGCTTAACTATATTGTCGTTCCAGATACCCCCTGAATTAAGGCATTTTAGCTCTAAAAAATTGTTTAATCTATATTAAATTTTTGTTACTATAAAACATGGCCTTGTCTATAAAATAAGCCTCTCTTCCCACATAAACCCTTGAATTACGCAATCCAAAAAACTAGGTCATAGTGTCGTGGTTAGTCATTTATTATTTCCTAGGGAACAAAGGGAACAAAGGTTAACACACAGCTGAGGATGACGTCAGTGTCCTTCACCCCTTAGAGGACAACAACCTTTATTTATTTCAACACACCCTGCCATTGTTCAACAACGTAAAAATCCTTCACATGTCTAACGCTGGTTTTTAGCTAAGATTATATTTTATGATATGAATCTGAAGTCTACCTAATTCCTTTTTTTCGTCTTGTGATAATTCTTCGTATTTTTGTCGGTTTTCTAATTCTTTTTTTCTATCATACAACTCTTCTAAACTTTTGATTGCTGTATCAAGCTCTTTATGCATGACTATGTGTTCAGGATTAAGTTCATTCCATTCTTCAATTTTGTTTTCAACCTTAGCGATTTCATCCTTGTTAACTATAGTATCTCTTCTTAGATATTCTTGGTAGTCCCTTAAATGACCAACCATTGGTGGTGTGAGATCTCTAGTTTCAACTTCATCCAAATTTAAAGGCAATGCACTTGGAAGTTCTTGTTTATCAACATTTTTTGACGAAGTGCCTCAGAAAAACCTATTAGCAGCTTCAGTACCAATTTTATTTTTTATTATTGTATAAGCTAAAAGTTTATTGTTTTTTGTAATTCGTTGATTTTTTATTTTATCATGCTTTGTATAATTTAACTATCAATACATGTTCTACAATACCACTTAGTACAATTTAACTATCAATGTATGTTCTACAATACCACTTAGTACAATTTAACTTTCAATATATGTTCTACAATACCACTTAGTACAATTTGACTATCAATGAATGTTCTACAATACCACTTAGTACAATTTAAATATCAATACATGTTCTACAGTACCACTTAGTACAATTTAACTATCAATACATGTTCTACAATACCACTTAGTACAATTTAACTATCAATACATGTTCTACAATGCCGCTTAGTACAATTTAACTATCAATACATGTTCTACAGTACCACTTAGTACAATTTAACTATCAATACATGTTCTACAGTACCACTTAGTACAATTTAACTATCAATACATGTTCTACATTACCGCTTAGTACAATTTAACTATCAATACATGTTCTACAGTACCACTTAGTACAATTTAACTATCAATACATGTTCTACAGTACCACTTAGTACAATTTAACTATCAATACATGTTCTACAATGCCGCTTAGTACAATTTAACTATCAATACATGTTCTACAATGCCGCTTAGTACAATTTAACTATCAATACATGTTCTACAATGCCGCTTAGTACAATTTAACTATCAATACATGTTCTACAATACCACTTAGTACAATTTAACTATCAATACATGTTCTACAATACCGCTTAGTACAATTTAACTATCAATACATGTTCTAGTATCACTTAGTACAATTTAACTATCAATACATGTTCTACAATACCACTTAGTACAATTTAACTATCAATGCATGTTCTACAATACCACTTAGTACAATTTAACTATCAATACATGTTCTACAATACCACTTAGTACAATTTGACTCAATACATGTTCCACAATACCACTTTGTACAATTTAACTATCAATACATGTTCTACAATACCGCTTAGTACAATTTAACTATCAATACATGTTCTACAATACCGCTTAGTACAATTTAACTATCAATACATGTTCTACAATACCACTTAGTACAATTTAACTATCAATACATGTTCTGCAATACCACTTAGTACATTTTAACTATCAATACATGTTCTGCAATACCACTTAGTATAATTTGACTATCAATGTATGTTCTACAATACCACTTAGTACAATTTAACTATCAATACATGTTCTACAATACCACTTAGTACAATTTAACTATCAATACATGTTCTACAATACCACTTAGTACAATTTAACTATCAATACATGTTCTACAATACCACTTATTACAATTTGACTCAATACATGTTCCACAATACCACTTTGTACAATTTAACTATCAATACATGTTCTACAATACCGCTTAGTACAATTTAACTATCAATACATGTTCTACAATACCACTTAGTACAATTTAACTATCAATACATGTTCTACAATACCACTTATTACAATTTGACTCAATACATGTTCCACAATACCACTTTGTACAATTTAACTATCAATGCATGTTCTACAATACCGCTTAGTACAATTTAACTATCAATACATGTTCTACAATACCGCTTAGTACAATTTAACTATCAATACATGTTCTGCAATACCACTTAGTACATTTTAACTATCAATACATGTTCTGCAATACCACTTAGTATAATTTGACTATCAATGTATGTTCTACAATACCACTTAGTACAATTTAACTATCAATACATGTTCTACAATACCACTTAGTACAATTTAACTATCAATACATGTTCTACAATACCACTTAGTACAATTTAACTATCAATACATGTTCTACAATACCACTTATTACAATTTAACTATCAATGCATGTTCTACAATACCACTTAGTACAATTTAACTATCAATGCATATTCTACAATACCACTTATTACAATTTGACTCAATACATATTCTACAATACCACTTAGTACAATTTGACTCAATACATGTTCTACAATACCACTTAGTACAATTTGACTCAATACATGTTCTACAATACCGCTTAGTACAATTTAACATCAATACATGTTTTACAATACATGTACACTTAGTACAATTTAACTATCAATACATGTTCTGCAATACATGTACACTTATTACAATTTAACATCAATACATGTTTTACAATACATGTACACTTATTACAATTTGACTATCAATACATGTTCTGCAATACATGTACACTTATTACAATTTAACATCAATACATGTTTTACAATACATGTACACTTATTACAATTTGACTATCAATACATGTTCTGCAATACATGTACACTTATTACAATTTAACATCAATACATGTTTTACAATACATGTACACTTATTACAATTTGACTATCAATACATGTTCTACAATACCACTTAGTACAATTTGACTATCAATACATGTTCTACAATACTGCTTCGTACAATTTCACTATCAATACATGTTCTACAATACCACTTAGTACAATTTAACTATCAATACATGTTCTACAATACCGCTTAGTACAACTTAACATCAATACATGTTTTACAATACATGTACACTTAGTACAATTTAACTATCAATACATGTTCTCCAATACCACTTATTACAATTTAACTATCAATACATGTTCTACAATACCACTTAGTACAATTTGACTATCAATACATGTTCTACAATACTGCTTTGAACGATTTCACTATCAATACATGTTCTACAATACCACTTAGTACAATTTAACTATCAATGCATGTTCTACAATACCACTTAATACAATTTCACTATCAATACATGATCTACAATACCACTTAGTCCAATTTAACTATCAATACATGTTCTACAATACCACTTAGTACAATTTAACTATCAATATATGTTCTACAATACCACTTAGTACAATTTAACTATCAATACATGTTCTACAATACCACTTAGTACAATTTAACTATCAATACATGTTCTACAATACCACTTAGTACAATTTAACTATCAATACGTGTTCTACAATACCACTTATTACAATTTAGCTATCAAAACATGTTCTACAATACCACTTAGTACAATTTAACTATCAATACATGTTCTACAATACCGCTTAGCACAACTTAACATCAATACATGTTTTACAATACATGTACACTTAGTACAATTTAACTATCAATACATGTTCTGCAATACTACTTATTACAATTTGACTATCAATACATGTTCTACAATACCACTTAGTACAATTTAACTATCAATACATGTTCTACAATACCACTTAGTACAATTTGACTATCAATACATGTTCTACAATACCACTTAGTACAATTTGACTATTAATACATGTTCTACAATAATTCTTCGTACAATTTCACTATCAATACATGTTCTACAATACCACTTAGTACAATTTAAATATCAATACATGTTCTACAATACCACTTAGTACAACTTAACATCAATACATGTTCTACAATACCACTTAGTACAATTTGACTATCAATACATGTTCTACAATACTGCTTTGTACAATTTAACTATCAATACATGTTCTACAATACTACTTAGTACAATTTAACCATCAATACATGTTCTACAGTACCACTTAGTACAATTTAACTATCAATACATGTTCTACAATACCGCTTAGTACAATTTAACTATCAATACATGTTCTACAATACCACTTAGTACAATTTAAATCAATACATGTTCTACAATACCACTTAGTACAATTTAACTATCAATACATGTTCTACAATACCACTCAGTACAATTTAACTATCAATACATGTTCTACAATACCGCTTAGTACAATTTAAATATCAATACATGTTCTACAATACCGCTTAGTACAATTTAACTATCAATACATGTTCTACAATACCACTTAGTACAATTTCACTATCAATACATGTTCTACAATACCACTTAGTACAATTTAACTATCAATACATGTTGTACAATACCACTTAGTACAATTTAACTATCAATACATGTTCTAGTATCACTTAGTACAATTTAACTATCAATACATGTTCTACAATACCGCTTAGTACAATTTAACTATCAATACATGTTCTACAATACCGCTTAGTACAATTTAACTATCAATACATGTTCTACAATACCGCTTAGTACAATTTAACTATCAATACATGTTCTACAATACTGCTTTGTACAATTTAACTATCAATACATGTTCTACAATACTACTTAGTACAATTTAACTATCAATACATGTTCTACAGTACCGCTTAGTACAATTTAACTATCAATACATATTCTACAATACCGCTTAGTACAATTTAACTATCCATACATGTTCTACAATACCGCTTAGTACAATTTAACTATCAATACATGTTCTACAATACCGCTTAGTACAATTTAACTATCAATACATGTTCTACAATACCACTTAGTACAACTTAACATCAATACATGTTCTACAATACCGCTTAGTACAATTTAACTATCAATACATGTTCTACAATACCGCTTAGTACAATTTAACTATCAATACATGTTGTACAATACCGCTTAGTACAACTTAACATCAATACATGTTCTACAATACCACTTAGTACAACTTAACATCAATACATGTTCTACAATACCACTTAGTACAACTTAACATCAATACATGTTCTACAATACCGCTTAGTACAATTTAACATCAATACATGTTCTACAATACCGCTTAGTACAACTTAACATCAATACATGTTCTACAATACCGCTTAGTACAATTTAACTATCAATACATGTTCTACAATACCACTTAGCACAATTTAACTATCAATACATGTTCTACAATACCGCTTAGTACAATTTAACTATCAATACATGTTCTAGTATCACTTAGTACAATTTAACTATCAATACATGTTCTACAATACCGCTTAGTACAATTTAACTATCAATACATGTTCTAGTATCACTTAGTACAATTTAACTATCAATACATGTTCTACAATACCACTTAGTACAATTTGACTATCAATACATGTTCTACAATACCACTTAGTACAATTTGACTATCAATACATGTTCTACAATACTTCTTCGTACAATTTCACTATCAATACATGTTCTACAATACCACTTAGTACAATTTAAATATCAATACATGTTCTACAATACCACTTAGTACAACTTAACATCAATACATGTTCTACAATACCACTTAGTACAATTTGACTATCAATACATGTTCTACAATACTGCTTTGTACAATTTAACTATCAATACATGTTCTACAATACTACTTAGTACAATTTAACCATCAATACATGTTCTACAGTACCACTTAGTACAATTTAACTATCAATACATGTTCTACAATACCACTTAGTACAATTTAACTATCAATACATGTTCTACAATACCACTTAGTACAATTTAAATCAATACATGTTCTACAATACCACTTAGTACAATTTAACTATCAATACATGTTCTACAATACCACTCAGTACAATTTAACTATCAATACATGTTCTACAATACCGCTTAGTACAATTTAAATATCAATACATGTTCTACAATACCGCTTAGTACAATTTAACTATCAATACATGTTCTACAATACCACTTAGTACAATTTCACTATCAATACATGTTCTACAATACCACTTAGTACAATTTAACTATCAATACATGTTGTACAATACCACTTAGTACAATTTAACTATCAATACATGTTCTACAATACCACTTAGTACAATTTAAATCAATACATGTTCTACAATACCACTTAGTACAATTTAACTATCAATACATGTTCTAGTATCACTTAGTACAATTTAACTATCAATACATGTTCTACAGTACCACTTAGTACAATTTAACTATCAATACATGTTCTACAATACCACTTAGTACAACTTAACATCAATACATGTTTTGCAATACCGCTTAGTACAATTTAACTATCAATACATGTTCTAGTATCACTTAGTACAATTTAACTATCAATACATGTTCTACAATACCACTTAGTACAACTTAACATCAATACATGTTCTACAATACCGCTTAGTACAATTTAACTATCAATACATGTTCTACAATACCGCTTAGTACAATTTAACTATCAATACATGTTCTACAATACCGCTTAGTACAATTTAACTATCAATACATGTTCTACAATACTACTTAGTACAATTTAACTATCAATACATGTTCTACAGTACCGCTTAGTACAATTTAACTATCAATACATGTTCTACAATACCGCTTAGTACAATTTAACTATCCATACATGTTCTACAATACCGCTTAGTACAATTTAACTATCAATACATGTTCTACAATACCGCTTAGTACAATTTAACTATCAATACATGTTCTACAATACCACTTAGTACAACTTAACATCAATACATGTTCTACAATACCGCTTAGTACAATTTAACTATCAATACATGTTCTACAATACCACTTAGTACAACTTAACATCAATACATGTTCTACAATACCGCTTAGTACAATTTAACTATCAATACATGTTCTACAATACCACTTAGCACAATTTAACTATCAATACATGTTCTACAATACCGCTTAGTACAATTTAACTATCAATACATGTTCTAGTATCACTTAGTACAATTTAACTATCAATACATGTTGTACAATACCGCTTAGTACAATTTGACTATCAATACATGTTCTAGTATCACTTAGTACAATTTATCTATCAATACATGTTCTACAATACCAGTTATTACAATTTAACTATCAATACATGTTCTACAATACCACTTATTACAATTTAACTATCAATACATGTTCTACAATACCACTTAGTACAATTTAACTATCAATACATGTTGTACAATACCGCTTAGTACAATTTAACTATCAATACATGTTCTAGTATCACTTAGTACAATTTAACTATCAATACATGTTCTACAATACCGCTTAGTACAATTTAACTATCAATACATGTTCTACAATACCGCTTAGTACAATTTAACTATCAATACATGTTCTACAATACCGCTTAGTACAATTTAACTATCAATACATGTTCTACAATACTGCTTTGTACAATTTAACTATCAATACATGTTCTACAATACTACTTAGTACAATTTAACTATCAATACATGTTCTACAGTACCGCTTAGTACAATTTAACTATCAATACATGTTCTACAATACCGCTTAGTACAATTTAACTATCAATACATGTTCTACAATACCGCTTAGTACAATTTAACTATCAATACATGTTCTACAATACCGCTTAGTACAATTTAACTATCAATACATGTTCTACAATACCACTTAGTACAATTTAACTATCAATACATGTTCTACAATACCGCTTAGTACAATTTAACTATCAATACATGTTCTACAATACCACTTAGTACAACTTAACATCAATACATGTTCTACAATACCGCTTAGTACAATTTAACATCAATACATGTTCTACAATACCACTTAGTACAACTTAACATCAATACATGTTCTACAATACCGCTTAGTACAATTTAACTATCAATACATGTTCTACAATACCACTTAGCACAATTTAACTATCAATACATGTTCTACAATACCGCTTAGTACAATTTAACTATCAATACATGTTCTACAATACCGCTTAGTACAATTTAACATCAATACATGTTCTACAATACCACTTAGTACAACTTAACATCAATACATGTTCTACAATACCGCTTAGTACAATTTAACTATCAATACATGTTCTACAATACCACTTAGCACAATTTAACTATCAATACATGTTCTACAATACCGCTTAGTACAATTTAACTATCAATACATGTTCTAGTATCACTTAGTACAATTTATCTATCAATACATGTTCTACAATACCACTTATTACAATTTAACTATCAATACATGTTCTACAATACCGCTTAGTACAATTTAACTATCAATACATGTTTTGCAATACCGCTTAGTACAATTTAACTATCAATACATGTTCTACAATACCGCTTAGTACAATTTAACTATCAATACATGTTGTACAATACCGCTTAGTACAATTTAACTATCAATACATGTTCTAGTATCACTTAGTACAATTTATCTATCAATACATGTTCTACAATACCACTTAGTACAATTTAACTATCAATACATGTTCTACAATACCACTTATTACAATTTAACTATCAATGTATGTTCTACAATACCGCTTAGTACAATTTAACTATCAATGCATGTTCTACAATACCACTTAGTACAATTTAACTATCAATACATGTTGTTCAATACCACGTAGTACAACGCTTAAAAAAAACCAATTTTTTAATGATGGTATTGAGTACTGTATTCAAGTAGTCTCATTATCTCATTTGTAATTTTGTATTTTTTTAATTCAATATAATTACAGTCAGAGGCCAATGCTAGCATATTCTCTATTCTGGATAATCTAGTGTTAACGATATTTATCTGTGAATTGCTACTCAAGTGGTATTATGACTTCTTTATCTATTGGAGAGTCAGCTGGAATATCTTGGATTTTGTCATCATTTTAGCGCTAATTCTAGGACCAAGTGAGTTGATTACATTGAGTCATGTGGTGCTCAGATTTGAAATGATCAAATGAATATAACATTGTATCTAGTATATATTGAATACAAGAACTTTTTATAAATGCATGGAACTCTATTTAGTATAAATAATATAATAATAATGGATTGTTTTAGAAATATTTTGCAGTCACTCTATAACAATAGAGAGAAAGTGAGAGAATGAGAGAGAGAGAGAGAGAGAGAGAGAGAGAGAGAGAGAGAGAAAGTGTAATCTCAATATTTGTATAATTTTTATTAATATTGAATGTCAGTATAATTCTTTTATGAAGTAAATCTAGAGCAATTGATGCTGAGTGAGTTCACATTAGTTAGCATTACCGTAAAGAGTACATTGGTTTATGATAATATTA
Source organism: Glandiceps talaboti (assembly GCF_964340395.1). Classification (NCBI taxonomy): domain Eukaryota; kingdom Metazoa; phylum Hemichordata; class Enteropneusta; family Spengelidae; genus Glandiceps; species Glandiceps talaboti. The sequence continues at coordinate 493,055 of NC_135552.1, forward strand.
CTATAATTGTAGAGTCATCATTATAATAACATCTAATTCTAACACTATATCTGTCAATAATTTTCCAGCTCTGAAGTTCCTTGGCAGTAGTAGGAGTTTGAGAATATTGCGTGTCTTCAGGGCTTTTCGTAGTCTTCGAAGGTAAACATTGCAGTCAATCAAAACTACATAGAACTGCCCACATCAGACTGTGGACAAATGGAGCCTGTGTAACAAACCAGGAAAGAAAAAAAAATGAATTGGATAAATAACACTTGGCACAGCATGCTACAACGGCAGAGAATTGTATTACATTTAATTCCATCATTTGATAAGAATAGTTTTATGGCCACTTTACATTATAGTAGTTCACATTCACAACAAAATTTCCAGTTACCCTGGCATTTCATGTACACATAAAGAGGCCATACAACTGTTCTCATCTAAACCAAGTCTGCTGTTCTAACATGCTGAGCCAAATGTTTACTTTCCCTGTTTGTAACAGGTTCCCTTCATCCACAGTCTGATGTCAGCAGTTGTAATATCATCCCTACATTGCAATAACAGGCGTTGAACATGCTAACTGTTGACAACTCCATATTGAAAATGTTTAGGATAAAACAAAACAACCGCGACCAACGACTTGGCCCAATTACAGTCGGATACGTAATTATTTTAAAATACATCCTCTGTGTACATTACTGTCCCTGTCACCTTACACAACACACACTAATATTACCTTACACAACATAGTTTTTAGCACAACTGAACTGAGGTTCAGTAGTGCTGTAGGGATCACCTGGCGTCTGTCTGTCTGTGTGTGTGTGTGTGTGTGTGTGTGTGTGTGTGTGTGTGTGTAAACAACTTAAAGTCAAAAACCGCTGAACCGATTGCCATGATATTTGGTGGGTCCATTATCTTGGGTATCTAGTTGGGAAATTGTTCAAATCAAAATGATCTTACCACCGGTTTATGATTTGGGTAAAAAAATGTGATTTTTGGTCAAAAAAATTATCCTCAAAAACTACTAGGTAGATTGGGCTGAAATTTGGGTGAAACATTCTTCAGGGTATATTTACTAAGAATTCTTCATGGTGTGATGGTCCCATCAGTGATATGCAAATTAGGGCTAAAAATGTGTCTTTTTAGTCAAAAATCTATAATTCCAAAACCACTGAGCAAATTGGGCTGAAATTTAATGGGAATGCATCTAGGGATGTATGGACAAAGAAATATTAAGCATACAGTGATTCCATGAGTAATATGCAAATTAGGTGTAAAAATGTTCATATTTGGTCAAATACTTACATGTATACCTCAAAATATACTTGGCCAAATGAGTCTGAAACTTGGTGAGATGTTTCTGAAAGTGTTATTCTGCAGATTTTCTCCAAAACATTTTGACAAAATTGGCCCTAGCAACCATGACCACGACCTTAGCAACAACCAAATGGCAGTATATTTTGGTCTAATGACAACATCATGTGGTAGGCAAGTGAGTAAACTTTCAAAAAATATATGCAAATACTCTAGCAACCATGACCACACCCATAGCAACAGCCAAACAGTGGTGTATTTCACAGAGAGAACAAGGATTTGTTTCTCAGACAAATTCAATAAACATTCAAAAAATGTATGTAAATTTGCCTAGCAACAAGACCACGCCCATAGCAATAGCCAAATAATCACATATATTGTAAAGATAACAGGAATTGAAAGACAAGTGAATAAACATTCAAAAAATGTATTCAAATGTGCCTAGCAACAAGACCACGCCCATAGCAACAGCCAAATGATCACATATATTGTGAAGGTAACAAGATTAATAGACAAATGAATAAATGTTTAAAAATGTATGCAAATATGCCTAGCAACAAGACCACACCCATAGCAACAGCCAAATGATCACGTCTATTGCAAAGATAGCAACATGAACACCTATTGTTAGCATGGACGAGCATATGGATAAATATTTTTTTAAAATGTACAGTTGTGCAACAGCGCCATAGGCAGTATTTTGTATTTTTTTGCAAGAAAAATGGTGACCTCCAAAATACACCTCCCTGTACTTTATGTCCAGCCTAGTTCCTTAGGTTAGATTGATGACAGTTTTCTCATTTCCCCACAGTGTGAGTGCTCTAGCTGGTCTCTCTATAGTTGTTCAGACAATATTTCAATCAATACCAGGTATGTGGAGATTTTTGAAAAGACTACGGACTGTTTCACAGTCAATGCTTCATTTATCATGTTTATGTTGAATGTTACTGACACTACAATCACCACATCTCGAGGAAAAAAAGTACTCATCCTCCCCTTGGATGTGAATATGTGAATTGTAGAAGTTGACACATAACAAAATTGTTGTGAATCCATTGTGGTACTATATATATTGTCAAAAAATGATTTAGGGCCTGGTCAGATTCCCCAGCAAGGGGGGGGGGGGGGATTTTGCCATCAGGCTGACAAAAAGTCCACTGACCTCCTTATCTGTAAAACCAAAAAGACAGGCTGACCCCCCCCCCCCCCCCCATCACACTTAATTCTAAAACATGATGACCCCCCCTCCATCACTTAATTCTAAAACATGATGACCCCCCCCCCCCCCCCCCCCCCCCACTCGAGATATATCATATTCACATAACAGGTAATTTTTTAACGTGACTATATGTGGACGGCTTAACTGTCTGACAAGTACTTTAGAAGATCCTGGGAGAGCACTATCACATTATTATTGACAACACAGGGTAAATATATTCAAAATGGAGTTTAATACATGTAGCATCTAGACCATGAAAAATAGGGCGGAAAGCTTGAGAAGGGACTATGTACACCTCTCATGGAGGTTCGTGGGGGTCTTCCCTAGAAGCCCTGGAGCATAGGCAATTTTGAGACTATTCAGACACTTTCAGGCAATAATTTCCAAGCTTTACAAGACATGTAAAACATGTAAAAAGCAACTTCTTAGGGTTGAATTTTTAAATAAAGTTTAATAGCATCTTGACAGTAAGAGGTAGCGGGAAGAGCTTGAGACTGGGATAAACTATGTCCACCTCTTGTGTGTGTGTGTGTGGGGGGGGTTCTAACTAAGGGAGACATAGAAGTTCTGGAGGTTTTTTAGGCTACTACAACACTTTCAGGCAATAATTTCCAAGCTTTACAAGACAGCAACATCAAATATCACAAACTATTATTTATAATATAATAAAGGTCAGCACATCTTGATACTATCATTTGTAAGGGAGATTTGGAGTTTTAAGGCAATTTTTTGACTATCTTGGCAAACATTTCACATCTTAAAAGACAATGTCATCTCAAATTAGCATAGGGTGAAAATTCTTAAGAAAAGTTTAATACCATTATGACATTGAGGTAGGAGGTGTCAGATTCAAATTACGTCAACGACGCAACTTTTGGCACAGACTGAAACTCACGCTCTTGTCAACATTCGAACACGAAACAAACTTGGAAGTGTTTTGAAGTGAAGTGAAGTGAAGTGTTAGATGTTTTTCGAGCACTGTACGTACTCTTGGAGATTTCAGGAGTGAACGGAATGTAATCTCATATAATTGAGTTTCAGAAGTCCTTGCGTAGAAAATTAGCTTTACTACCATGCATGACTTAAAGAGGAGCTGTTTTATAAATGTTAGACTTGATGAAATGTATCATCAACCACACTCCCTACGCTATATTGCCGGTCTGGAAACGTGGCCCACAAACCATTCACACCTTTCATCTCTACAGAGGAAGTTATACTGTCATGAACAAAATTGTGACAGTTTTGTCAGTGTGAGTTTTTTGACGTGGGAAGGTGACATATTGACCACTATAAAATTATCTTTGGGATTTGATAATTTTCCATACTACACATACATACAACAATGGCGAAAAAATTGCAACAAAAATATTATTCAAATGTACGTAAACAGTCAATTCTCAGGTACCATAGAAGCAAAAAATTGGGTGTCTAGTTGGGAAATTGTTCAAATCAAAATGATCTTACTACTGGTGTGTGATTTGGGTCAAAAAATGTAATTTTTGATCAACATTCTTAGGGGTGTCTAAACATTCAAAATATGTTTGACTTGCAAGAAGACCACGCCCATAGCAACAGCCAAACGGTGAGGTATTTCACAAAGATAACCACTGGGATTAAAAGACAATTGAATAAGCATTCAAAAAATGTATGTAAATTTGCCTAGCAACAAGACCACGCCCATAGCAACAGCCAAATAATCATGTATATAACAAAGGTAATAGTAATAGAAAGACAAATGAATATGCATTCAAAAAATGAATGCAAATGTGCCTAGCAACAAGACCACATCCATAACAACAACCAAATGATCACATATATGGTGAAGATAACAATTGGGATTAATAGACAATTGAATAAACATTCAAAAAATGTATGTCAATATGCCTAGCAACAAGACCACGCCCATAGCAACAGCCAAATGATCACATATATTGCAAAGATAATATCAGGAATTCATATACAAGTGAGCAAAAACATACAAAAATGTATGCAAATATATCTAACAACATGACCATGCCAATAGCAACAGCCAAATGATAGCATATATCGTGAAGATAGCAACATGGTTGGATAGGCAACTGGATAGTCATTCAGCAAATGAACACCTATTGTTAGCATGGACTAGCATATGGATAAACACTTTCAAAAACTGTACAGTTGTGCTAAAATGCTATTGCCGATATTTTTGTCTTTTGGGAGCTGTATCATTTCTATTGCGTGGACTTTATCAGGGCTTGGTTTCAGTCCTTCTGGTATATATATCATTCTAAAGAAGTTATATTCTTTTGTTTTGATTGAGCATTTTTTTTTGTTCAGCTTGATGCCAGCTTTTCTGGTTTTCCCCATCTTCATGTAGGTGCCTGTCATGGTCTTTTTCATCAGTTCCATAATATTATACTTTTATGTCATCTGCTATGCTAATAGTGCCCGTACAGTTGCGATATGTTTCATCAATTTTGAATTGAAACACGTCTTGACTCTTGTGAAGGCCAAAGGGCATACGAAGGAATCTGTATCGACCAAATGGAGTGTTGAATGTTGTGAGGAGTGATGATTCTTCATCTATTTTAACATTCCAATATCCATTGCGAGGATCTAGTTTACTGAACAATTTGGCTCCAGCTAGTTTTGGTGTGATTTCTTCCAATGTTGATGTTGGATAGTGATCTCTCTTGATGACTTTGTTTAGGTCTTTTAAGCCTGAGTCCGATTGCTTTTCTCTTTGATGACTAGTGAGTTGAACCAATCTGTTGGCTGGTTTACTTTTGTAATTATGCCGCTCTGTTTCCGGAAAGATACTCACCTAAATATTCTTACAATAGGATTTGTTTGCAATTCCCGATGCTTTTCCAATAAAACTTTATTAACCCACCTCCTCCTACAATTACTGCCCTCAACGTTGGAAGACCAGTTGCTTTTTTTGGAACACAGTGTGAAACACATAGTGTTATCTAGTGTACCAGAAACCCGGTGTTTTTCCTCTGCTGATCAGTGAATTCTTGTGGTTTGCGGTTTCGTTGACAATATATTGTCTTGCAACCAGTTTGTAAATCTTTTCGCTGATTTTTCTTCACTTTTTCTGTGAAGATTTTCGTTTTCTAGATCGTGGTAGTGTTGGCGGTTTTATTACCCGCCTTGCTTATTATATATACCGTTTATTGATACATTGTTTTTTATTTCTCCCTATCATCATGCCTAACGGTAAGAAGAAAGGGGATTGTGGTCATTCTATGGCAAATCGCGATGACCATTCTGTCTGCCGGAATTGTCGGCAGTGTTCTAGCGATGCTCCGTGCACTGTGTGTATGTCGTGGGATCCGCTTATGGGCTGAGCTCGGTCCAAGCGTTGATCACGGCCAAGGTAAGGAGACACATCGCAAAGGTAGGTCCATTTTGTCGAGTACTTCGCCAGCCGGTGCAGGCCATGCTATGTCTTCCCTTTCAGATTCAACAACAGGTAAGACTCACCAACTGTGCAAAACCGTCCTTTTCAGGGCAAAACTAGTACCTCTACGTCAACTGGGGTGAATGGTGGTTCGTTAACTCAGCACCTTCACAACCAGTCTGATCGTAACAACTCTCCGTTAGGCAAACGCAAGTCTGACACTGGTCCAACGCGATCTGCCTGTGTCGGTAGTCAGGGTAACGGTATTGAACCGGCCCCCTGTTTGTCTACCAGTCCAGGTAGTGGCTCAAATGTCATGAGAACGGAGACTTTTCGAGAGCCATTGTTAGGTAAAATGCCTTGTAATACCAATAATAATGCCTTCAATGCCTGGCGATGAATGAGTGTCTGTGCTTCTTTCACCGCGGCATCGTTCAGTTTTATGTTCACATTCTCCGTCCCCAGTTAGGTGGAGGAGACGTGAGAGTCATGATAGTACGGTCTCGTCCTCTTCTCAATTGGATTACAGTCCTCGTCGCTATAAATGCAGGTGAGGTCAGAACGGAAGCATTAATTTTCTTCCAGTTCCGAGTCATCCAGTTCTAGGTCGTCTTATTATAGACGTTCAAAACGGTATCGACGTTGACATTCATCATCAACATCACCGTCGGGTGACAGAAGGCATTACCGATGTCACTATGACCATGAACGATGCATAGATTTGGATCGTCGACATACTATGACGAGAGCCGGCATGGGGTAGAGCGCCACCAACAGCCAGAACCGACAAGGCGTTCAGCTTATCATCAGCCTGCTTCTATTGATACAGAAGTCATTAGACAGGCAGTTTTAGAGGCTGTAGCGGCTCTCCACCCAGTTAACATGTGCTGGGGCACCCACATCTGATCCGAGCACAGGCGGTGCCACTCCTTTAAGTTCTCAACGTGTTTCTCACAGAGAGAGGATGACTGATCCTGATGCTATTTCAGTTGCAGCATCTCATAGCAATGATTTTGGTGAATCCTCAGGGGAGGAAGAGAGGTCAAGAGGTCACAGTCCAACAATCTCTCGAGCCTCTTCCCCATGTAGGGAAGAAGAACCAGTGTTTGCATACAAGGATTGTATTCAGTGGGTCTACTCACACTTCCCAGCTGAGTGCACCCCTCCTAATTTGGTTCTTCCTCCTTTGTCTGAAACTGGTGCTGCCTTACGGGCTAGCAATCCCAAGGACCAGTCAACCCCCTTGTTGTTGCCTTATTCATCCCAGGTTCAGCCTCTTCATGATAAGATTTACCAGGAAGTGGTCAGCAGTGGAAAGGACCATACAGCCTTACGAGCTGGGGCCTATCCATGGTTTCGTTATGGGGGTAAGGCATACCACACTCATTCATCGCAACCAGCATGTTCACACCCCCCACTGGATGGTAATGTGGATGCAGTGGATCAGGATCTATCATCGTTTACATCCGTCTATATAGACAAAGCTCACATTAAAAAGTTGGGTGATTCTGCACATCAACAACTTTGTGTAACGTCAACACTGAACAGGTCCCTAGCTGTTCTATTCAAAGAACTTCAGGCTGTAAATCTCAATAGTCCTAAAGTATCTTGAATTATAGAGATTGTGGATAAGGGCTTGTCTCATATACCAGAGTCTGCTTGCAGAGAGTATACAACTCTCCAATTAATAGTGAGGGATGCCTTTTTGAAACGCAAATCTGTTTCATTTTCTTCCGAGTTGAAACAGGAAGCTCGTTTAGCTCCTATTGGCATAACCAGTCTGTTTGATGGTCGTCTCACTGCACTAGCAGCACGTGCCAGTGAGGCTTAACAGTGAGAACACCTATTATGGGATAAACCTTCTACACCCCGTGTACAACAGTCTAGGGCAAAACAAGTTGGTAATCGACCGGTGCCCGTTTGACGAGGCAAACAACCCAGTGCTCCTTACAAGTCCAAGACTTTTAATAGGGGTCGGGGGCAAGGTAATGTGTCTAAAGCTAAGACTGACAACATGCCTAGACCGTTCTCAGATTCCGCAGGTAGGGGGTCAGAGAGTGCTCAGCGCTCCTGACCCAATAACCACTCTCACTGTCCCCCCACCAGCACAGCAAAGTCCAGTGGGGGATGACTCCGTTTCTATGCACAAAACTGGTCCGCAATATCATCTGACAGTTGGGTGCTAAATACAGTAAGAGACGGATACATCCTAGACTTCATATCACAGCCTCCACTGTCAACGAAGGTCATAGTTACCCCATTACCAAGGCAACCAGTTCGGGTTCTTGCCTTTATTAAAAATAAGAGAGGCCATTCAAGGTCTTTTAGAAAAGGCTGCTATTCGTACAGTCAACCTGAAGAACGAGGGACCAGGGTTTTTCAACCACCTGTTTCTGGTCCCCAAAAAGTCGGGAGGCTGGAGACCAATTCTCAACCTCTCCGTTCTCAATCGGTATCTAGTAGTCCCCAAGTTTCAAATGGAAACACCCAGAGCGGTGTTGGCTGCCATTCAGCCAGGCGATTGGATTGCGTCCATAGATTTAAAGGACGCTTATTTCCATATACCTATTCACCCTGCCTGCTACAAGTACCTCCGTTTTGCAATCGATGGACAGGTATACGAATACATGGATCTCCCTTTCGGTCTGGCAACAGCACCACAAGTGTTTACACGGGTGGCGGCAGTGCCAGTGGCGTGGTTACACCAACATTCAATTCTGTTACACCCCTATTTAGACGATTGGTTACTGAGGGGGAAGGAATGGGTCGTACTAGCCACTCAGGTGGCTGTGACGACAGATCTTCTCCAAAGACTAGGATTTATTCTCAGTCGGGAGAAATCATGTTTGACTCCCACCCAGGACATGACCTTTGTGGGAATGAGATTGCTGACGGAATTGGGAGTTGTTTGCCCAACCGAGGACCAAATCAGCAAACTATTAACCTTCATTCGGTCCATCCTTCTACAACGCTCAATAGTAGCAAGGAGTCTGTTATCTCTCCTGGGGCTGATGAATTCATGTATAGACATCCCCCCTTGGGCATGACTAAGAGCGCGCCCGATCCAGTTATACCTATTAGCGCTTTGGTGCCCATCCAGTCAGCCATTGCAGACTTCCATCCCTTTTCGTCCCTCGAATTTATTGAGGGGGAAATCACTAGTACCCCCCAATCCCGACATCTCCTTATTCACCAATGTGTCAAACGAGGGATGGGGGCGCATGCGGGAGGTAATATGACATCAGGTCAATGGAATTTAACCGAACGCTGTCACCGCATAAACTGGCTAGAACTGAAGGTGTTCCTGGCCCTCCAGAAATTAGAGTTTCTGGTAGGAGGGCATTGCATATTGGTACACTCAGACAACACAACAGTGGTTGCTTACATAAACAACATGGGGGGGGGGGGGGGCAGTCTCCCCAACTCTATGTTATCTGTTGTGGGATCTAATGCTATGGTGTCATGACAAAAAGATTACGCTAATAGCCAGACACCTACCTGGCAGGCTGAATGGGATAGTCGATGCACTGTCCCAAGGGCGTCGGAGACCCAAGGGCGTCGGATACGACAGACCGAACGGGAACTACCACAGTGTGTAGTAGATCTGATTTTCCATTGTTGGGGTCGCCCATCAATGCATCTCTTTGCCACATACAAGAACAGGAAACTACCACTGTATGTGTCCCCAGTACCAGATCCAAGGGCAATGGTGGTGGATGCTCTCTCCATGTCGTGGGAGGGGAGCATGGCATATGCCTTTCCACCAGTCATTCTGCTGCCCAGAGTTCTCAGGAAAATCCAGGAAGAGGGGCCAATGATATTTCTAGTGGCACCTCTTTGGCCCACCAAAGCATGGTTCCCAACCAATCTCAATCTGTTGATAGCTTCTCCTCTCAAAATCCCACTGAGAGAGGATCTAATGACACAGGACAGGAACATCATTCACCCAAACCCAGAGATGTTCCATCTTCATGTGTTTCGGTTGTCGAACAATCCCTCATGGAGAAAGGCTTTTCAAGAGAGTCTGTAGCCATTATTGCCACACCTCAGAGACCCAGTACACTGGCTACATACATTGAGAAATGGCAATTCTTCTGTAGTTGGTGTGACAGAAAACAGATTAGTCCTGTCAAAGTCACTAACAGGCAGTTAGCTGACTTCCTTCTTTTTCTTTTTGTCACCAAAAAGTACTCTCCCAATACTATTAAAGAATATCGGTCAGCCATTGCAGCCACCATTAAAAGTATTCGAGGAGACGATTTTGGACAGGACAAAATCCTCTCCAATATGATTCGCCACTTCCTTCTTAAGCGTCCTCCCTCTAAACAAACAGTTCCACAGTGGAGTCTGCCACTGGTTTTATGAGTGTTACAGGAACCCCCTTTTGAGCCCATGGGTTCTGTGTCACTGAAAGCACTTACTCTCAAGACAGTTTTTCTTGTTGCCTTGGCATCTGGGAGAAGGCGTAGTGCAATCCATGCCCTGTGTATTAGTGAGGATCATTCAGCAGTAATGCATACTGCACCAGGATTTCTGGCCAAGAACCAGGTTTTGGGGTCAGTGCCTAATCTAATTATGATCAAGTCATTGGATGACTTTGTTGGGCGAGACAAAGTAGAACAGACTCTGTGTCCAGTGAGAGCACTTCGCTGGTATTTAGACCGATCTAAGTCATTTAGGAAGGGTAGGACACGACTGTTCATCCTGTTTCCCCCTTCGGTTAAAGATGACTGCTCCCCAGCAGATATTTCTAAATGGATTGTTGATACTGTCAAGTGGGCTTACGTAGAAGCCCAACAGGATCACTTATCTCCTCACAGAGTCACAGCTCATGAAGTAAGAGCTATTGCTGCCTCATGGGCCCTCAGATCAGGCGTGCCTGTGGCTGACATTTTACAAGCGGTCATGTGGAGATCTCCTAATTCATTTATTAGCTATTATCTGCGGGGTATGTCTGACCATGCTGAGGATCTAGCCACTCTAGGTCCACTTAGCATTAGCCAGAATATCACATTAACAGGTCCTACAGAGACACCCAACACCTAGCTGGTGACAAATTCTGTATCCTATTGTAATATTTAGGTGAGTATCTTTCTGGAAACAGAATTGTCTCCCGAAACTAATTTCTGTTGAAGGAAAGATACTCACCTAACAGTCCCTCCCTCCTTCCCCACAGTCTCAGTATAGTTTGGTTTCTGGACTAAGATTTTGTTCCATAGCGCAACTGGTCTTCCAACGTTGAGGGCAGTAATTGTAGGAGGAGGTGGGTTAATAAAGTTTTATTGGAAAAGCATTGGGAATTGCAAGCAAATCCTATTGTAAGAATATTTAGGTGAGTATCTTTCCTTCAACAGAAATTAGTTTCGGGAGAAACGACAATTCTGTTCCATTTCATGCAGTTCAGATTTGAGTCGATCTCGTAGTTGTAATGGTACTCTGTGACTTGCGTGTACTACTGGTGTCACTTCTGGATCCAGTGTTATGTGGTACATGTACGGTAGGCTTCAAAGCATCCAACTATGTCATTGAAGCATTCTGGGTATATTTGTATTAAATGTTCTTTGCTTTTTATTGGTGGGTGGTCTTCAATTGCAGTATAGCCGTCAATGTATTCACTGTGTTTGCATGTGTCACTTGTTTGCTTTGTATTGGTGGACGGTCTTCAATGGGAGTATAGCCGTCGATGTATTCACTGTGTTTGCATGTGTCACTTGTTTGCTTTGTATTGGTGGACGGTCTTCAATGGGAGTATAGCCATCGATGTATTCTGTGTTTGCATGTGTCGCTTGTTTTCTTCTTATTTTACTGTCTTTGAGGTTTCTGTTGTTATTGAACAGTTCAGTGTAATGAGATTAAGTTCTCTTCACGCCTGTCGACCCACGATAGCAGGACCTGGTGCATCAGTTATATAGAAAATACATGTTAATTTTCCTTCCTTTATACTAGGACGGAATGACTCTGGTTCCTAGCTGCTTGATTCTTGAACCACCATAGGCAGTTAGTTGAGCCTCGTTGCCTTGCAATACATTTGGTTTCGGTCTACCTTGTTTGTCTACTCTGTCTGGATATATTATACAAAACAGACCGATTGGTAGAACATTGCTTTGTGCACCAGTATCTACTTTGCATTTGAGGTCTTTTAATTTGTAGCTTTGTATATACTTCATCTCGTTTGTCTTCATTGTTGTCAGTATTGACATTTATGGTACCTATACTAAGGTTTTCTCTTTCTTTATCTGTGGTATCACCATCAGTGTCATATGACATCTCATGGTCTTGTTTGTCTCTTCCACGTTGCTTTCTAGGTTGCATGTTTGCCTGTCTTGAGTTGCAAACTGAACCCCAGTGGTTCGCTTTGCCACATCTTAAACATGTTGAACCATATGTAGGGCAATTGCCTCTTTCATGGGTTTTACCACACTTATGGCATTGGCTTGTTTTCTGGCTCTTTTGGGGTTTCTTCTTTATTGTACTCACTGCTCTGCTGTTGCTGTCTACAAGGCCTGTTGATAGGTTGCTAGTCAGCTTTTCCATGTGTGCCCCTGTCACTTCATGTACTTTTACTGTGTCTATTGCATTGTTGAGCTTGAGTAGGTCTCTTTTTCCAATTAGCTTTCTGTGTACTTTTTTATCATTCATATAAGTTGGTCCACTAACCGGTCTTCTTTTTCATGGTCAGATCCTAATTTGCGTTTATCTGCAAAGTTTTTCAGTTTTGAAATGAAATCATCTACTGGTTCAATGGTTTCTGACGCATTTCTTGGAAATGGTATCTTTGGACTCTGTGATTTGATTTTGGTTCCAGATGGTTGGCAAACATGTCTAGTATTTTGTTTGGTTTCAGCTTATCTGCCTCGTTTCAAAGGTCCATCTGTTGTATATGTCAAGTCCATTATCATCCACCCATTGTAGTAGATAATTTGCTTTTTCTAAAGCACTATTGAATATTAACTCACATTTTTGTTGGAATCTGGCAAAGGCGTTGACCACATTAGGGACTTCCCAGTCCATTGTGGGTGTATGATTCAGTGCATGCTTGGCCATTTTTCCAGAGTTTTGCCTTACTTCAAAACAATGACTTTTCTTGTTTTCTTTGGAGAAATATTGTGCTCAACGATCGCTAGTATCAATAAAGTCAATAATGAATATTTACGTAGATATCTGGTTGGAGATGTCACGGAGCTGGACAACTGATGAAGATGGCTTTTATTGTTTTTTACAACATGGTTTCCTCCACTGATAACAAACGAACAAACCTAGTGACTAGAGGGTGCTGTGTCTTGGTCTCCATCGTCAATAAGTGATTTGGTGTAAGCGGCTCTGGAGTACCAGCTTCAGAGGGGTGGCCAGTGGTGATTGGTCGTGAATTTACTATGTTCTGCACTTCAGCTATGAATGTATGGAGAGGTTCATAATCTAGTTGAGGACCAGCCTGGTGAATGAGAGGTTCTAGAACACTGTGCACTGTTCTGATTTGCCTTTCCCAGATTCCCCCCATATGGCTGCTACTACGAACGTTGAATTTGATTTCAACCCAATCACACTGTTGGTTTAGCAAGAAGTTAGCTATCTTTCCCTGGTCCATCTTTTCCAGTGCTCTGATCATTTCATTGTTTGCACCAACTATGTTTGTTCCACAAATGTGCCTGGTAGGACCACAGATACTTAGATACTTAGTAAGAATCGTCTTACTGAATTTATGAACGAGTCTGGTTCTAGGGAATTAGCTGTCTCTAGATGAATTGTCCTGGATGCCATGCATACAAACAATACACCATACCATTTCAATTCACTCCTCTCTTTGATCAGGAATGGACCAAATAGATCTACACCTGAGTGCGTAAATGATGGAGCCTCCTCCATCCAATCCTTTGGTGGGTCATCCATCTTTTGGGTTTGAGATGCTCCTCTCAACCTTTTGTAGACAACACATTCATAGATCAGGCCAGATACTGCACTGGAGCCATTGACTCCAATGTCCATGTTGTCGGATGTGGTTGTGTGTGCAGCCTCTTCCCATGTGGTTGATTTTCTCATGGTAGTATCGTACTATTAGTGTTGTAATGTGACACTTCTTGGGCAGGATTACTGGATGATTGATCTCAAAGAACTCGAGAAGGAAAGCAGATTCCAGAAGTAAGTCCGTATAAAATCTGAACAGTGTGCTATGCATGAGATGGCATAAATCTTGAAGCAGAGGAAGTGTTATCGGTAGGCGTGGATGGGCGTTGTCCTCTTGTGTATGACGGATGCTGCAGATGACGTGCTGAAACTGCAGGAGTGGTTGGCCAGATGTAGAGAGCAATGGGTTCTGAAGCCCTGCCTGAACGTAGTGGTTGCGAATTCTTGTACCCCAGGGCAGATAATTGGTATGATAAGTTAGCCTGGTTTAGGTGAAGAGCACGTTGGAGGGTAGAGGGCACGGTACTACCTGTCGGAAATTCTGCATCTGAAAATGAGAAAGAGAATCGGCATTTGTGTTAGTGCTACCGAGGATAAATTCTGCAGAATACACAAAACTGAAGGTGGCAGCTACTAGACCCAAACAGCGCATGTGCATCATGATCATTTTTGACATTGATCAGCCTTTGTTAATGGTACGCACTGTTGCGAGGTTATCGGAGTGACAGTGCGCTTTTTTGACCAACTCTCCTCCCACAGCATGCTTGCTACCACAATCAGGTATAATTCCTGAAAGGCAATGGAATGAGAAGAGTTAAAGTCAAGCCTGAGGTCATGTGACCAGTGCCCCTGGAACCAGTGTCATTTGTAGTATCCACCATAGCCATGACTGCTTGCATTGGTGTAGAGATCCATGCTCCGTGACGGGGTTGGAGCATCATCGAAAAATAGCGAAACACATTCCATTGTGATGTAGAGTGGAGCCACATGCGGATGTCTTCCTTGCAGTTGTTTGTGAGCTTGACATATGTGCTTGACTGATGTAGACAGTTCAGTGAGGTATGAGACAAATGTGCACCCTGGGGGCACCACCCGTGCTGCGAAGTTCAAGTGACCCAGAAGACTGAGAATGTCTCTCTGCATGCATGAAGAGCGTCTGAGAAATAATGTAAGGATCAGTGCTCGCAAGCAATCTAGTTTGTCAAGTGGAAGGTGGGCTTCCATGAGTTCGGTGTCCAGGAGAATGCTGAGGTATTCAAGGATGCGTGTAGGACCTTATAACAATTGACCAAACTGACTTGGGGATACCTGCAAAACTGAAAAACTTTATTCAAGATCAACACTTATACACACATTAACATACATTAACATTGACGTCTTTCAAAGCAAGTATACTGTGGTGTTTAGTGACAACTGATCACTACATCTGCCTCCCTTTGTAAACGAGTCTGTAACTCTAATGAACATTAAAATATAATTGTCGATAGATTTATCTCAATGTTCCAAGTGACTTCAATTTTGTATTATTGATTAATCAGGTGACGTCATTATACTTGCTGACCATACTTCACATACATGCATCACAACATCAAACATCAAACAACAAACAAAGTATCATTGATCAAAGTTCCTAACTATTGAAGCATGGGATGAACTATCCAGCTTCAGGACAAGTTGAGGATTATTCTGCCCCATTGTAACTCCTCCAGTTCAAAGTTCCTATGAAGAATATTCAAAAAAACCAAATCAGTCAGGCTTTCTGATGATGTGTCCGCTTACACGACAGGTGACTGGTTGCATCGTTGATGTATTGTTGAGATATTGTGATGGTGAAGTTTCTTTCTTTGATGAACCATCCAGTATTTATTTTGGAGAATGCCGAATAGGAGTAAGTGGTAACAAAGCCGATGTACTGTCGTCTGGCTATTCACACTGTGGTACCAATGACATTTCTTTTGGTGTCAAAAACAGGTCTCTCCGGTTTCTCCTATATTGTCTTTCTTCAGCTTTCACAATATATGACCGAGGTTTTGTTGTAGGTTTTATTAGCAAACTGAACTGAGGTTCAGGAGTGCTATAGGGATCACCCGGCATCTGTCTGTCTGTCTGTCTGTCTGTCTGTCTGTCTGTCTGTGTGTGTGTGTGTGTGTGTGTGTGTGTGTGTGTGTGTGTGTGTGTGTGTGTGTGTGTGTGAACAAATTAGAGTCAAAAACCGCTGAACCGATTGCCATGATATTTGGTGGGTCCATTACCATGGGTGTCTAGTTGGGAAATTGTTCAAACAAAATGATTGCATCACAGGTCTGTGATTTGGGTCAAAAAATGTAATTTTTGGTCAAAAAACTTAAACTCAGGAACTATTGGGCAGATTGGTGTGAAATTTGGTGGGAACATTCTTAAGGGGGTATATATATCTTCTTTATTACCTACTTATTAAATATACATTTGTAGATAAAATAAATAATACATTTTTGAGGTAGGTAAAAGGAGACCAGAAAAAGTAAGTAAGATTTGTTCATGACATGATGATTCCATCAATAATATGCAAATTAGGGCTAAAAATGTGTCTTTTCGGTTAAAAATCTATAATTCCAAAACTACTGAGCAGATTGGGCTGAAATTTAATGAGAATGCATCTAGGGATGTATGGATGAAGGAATATTAAGCATACAATTATTCCATGAGTGATATGCAAATTAGGTGTAAGAATGTTCATTTTTAAACTCAGAAACTATTTGGTGCGAAATTTGGTGAGAACATTCTTAAGGGGGTATAAAGTAAGATTTGTTCATGACATGATGATTCCATCAATAATATGCAAATTAGGGCTAAAAATGTGTCTTTTCGGTTAAAAATCTATAATTCCAAAACTACTGAGCAGATTGGGCTGAAATTTAATGGGAATGCATCTAGGGATGTATGGATGAAGGAATATTAAGCATACAATGATTCCATGAGTGATATGCAAATTAGGTGTAAGAATGTTCATTTTTAAACTCAGAAACTATTTGGTGCGAAATTTGGTGAGAACATTCTTAAGGGGGTATAAAGTAAGATTTGTTCATGACATGATGATTCCATCAATAATATGCAAATTAGGGCAAAAATGTGTCTTTTCGGTTAAAAATCTATAATTCCAAAACTACTGAGCAGATTGGGCTGAAATTTAATGAGAATGCATCTAGGGATGTATGGATGAAGGAATATTAAGCATACAATGATTCCATGAGTGATATGCAAATTAGGTGTAAGAATGTTCATTTTTAAACTCAGAAACTATTTGGTGCGAAATTTGGTGGGAACATTCTTAAGGGGGGGGGGGGTGTAAAGTAAGATTGTTCATGACATGATGATTCCATCAATAATATGCAAATTAGGGCTAAAAAAGTGTCTTTTTGGTTAAAAATCTATAATTCCAAAACTACTGAGCAGATTGGGCTGAAATTTAATGAGAATGCATCTAGGGATGTATGGATGAAGGAATATTAAGCATACAATGATTCCATGAGTGATATGCAAATCAGGTGTAAGATTGTTCATTTATATCTCAAAAAGTACTTGGTCAATGAGTCTGAAAATTTGTGAGATGTTTCGGAAAGTGTTAGTCTGCAGATTTTTTTCTTAACATTTTGACAAAATTGGCCCTAGCAACCATGACCACGCCCTTAGCAACAACCAAATGGCAGTATATTTTGGTGAAATCATCTGGTAGGCAAGTGAGTAAACATTGAAAAAATGTGTGCAAATACACTAACAACCATGACCACGCCCATAGCAACAGCCAAACGGTGGTGTGTTTCGCAAAGATAACAACAGGGTTTAATAGACAATTGAATAAACATTCAAAAAATGTATGTAAATTTGCATAGCAACAAGACCACGCCCATAGCAAAAGCCAAATAATCATGTATATTGCAAACATTACTGGAATAGAAAGACGAATGAATAAACATTCAAAAAATGTATGCAAATGTGCCTAGCAACAAGACCATGCCCATAGCAACAGCCAAATGATTACATATATTGCGAAGATAACGGGGATTTATAGACAATTGAATAAACATTCAAAAAATGTATGTAAATATGCCTAGCAACAAGACCAAGCACATAGCAACAGCCAAATGATCACATATATTGCAAAGATCATATCAGGAATTCATACACAAGTGAAGAAAAACATTTAAAAATGTATGTAAATATATCGAGCCACATGACCATGTCCATAGCAACAGCCAAATGATAGCATATATCGTAAAGATAGCAACATGGTTGGATAGGCAACTGGATAGCCATTCAGCAAATGAACACCTATTGTTCACATGGACTAGCATATGGATAAACATTTTTAAATTTTTACAATTCCAGGTTTCCATATATTTGCTGATGTGTGGAAATGCACCTGATCACCTGTCTTTAAATCTTCAAGTGGTTTTGAATCTCAATCATAGTAAAACTTCTGGGTGACTTGGGTTTCTCTTATTTTATGTTTTATTTTATTGTCCACTACTTTGAGATCAAGGAGTGATGTCTTTGTAGGAACACTGTCTTGGTCCGTCTACTCATAACAGCTGAACTAGTGACCCCATTCTTTCAAGGGATGTGTTTCTAAGTGCTAGTAGAGCAAGATATGGATCTTTATTATCATATTTCGCTTTCTTTAGTAACTTTTTCACCGTCTGTACTGCTCTTTCCACCATGCCATTGCTTTGTGGGTATCTAAGAGATGATGTTATGTGTTCAAGTTGTATTGCTGAGCAAATATCTGAAATTCTGCACTGTCATACTGTGGTCATTATCCGATATATCACTGTTTCAGGAATACCATGTCTAGCAAACTGTTCTTTGTGTTGTTTTATGGTGGCTTTACCTGTGGTATCAGTGATTTCTGAAACTTCTACATATTTTGAGAAATAATCTATGAGCAATAGATATTTTGCTTTGTTGCATTCCAAGAGGTCGGAGCCTACCTTTTGCCATGGTCAGTCTGGTATATCATGGTTTATGAGCAGTTCTTTTTGTTGTTGATTTCTAAACCGGTTACATGTTGCACACCTGGTTATTACATCTGTTATTTGCGCACTCATTCCATCTCATTGCATTGGGTTCAAATAAACCTGTGGTATTGTGTCAGATGTAGGTAATGGGCACTCACAAAAGAATAAACAATAGTAAACGTAAGAGCTAGAAAGAAATCATGCCAATCGGATATTAATCAGATTGTTCTCTGATTGATTTCATTATTGATTGACGAGATTGCCAATGTTGATAATGAGCTATCGGTATACAGCAATCTGATTGAAATTCGATGTGGTGAAAGTGGCTAAATGTTTATTTACCTCTATTTCCATCACTTTGTGTCGTTTGTTTTGTTCTGAGTGATCGCTGCCTTCCCACATCTGAACCTGTGTAATATTAATAGACAATCGTGTTTGAATCTCACGCTTTCGACTGGCTGATCAGGATGAGTGTTACATTGGCAACTGCACACACGGGAGAAATTGAAGCATGCTGATTGGTTGTGAAACCTTACAATATTGTCAACATTCAATGGGATTGTCTATTACACAGGTTCAGATGTGGGAAGGCGGCGAACAAAACAAACGTCACAAAATGATGGAAATAGACGTAAAATAAAGGCATCTAGACGCTTTCACCACATCGGATTTTAATCAGATTGAGTATATAGGTTCCTTTAATATGTTAAGGGGGGAGGTGTCAAATTCAAAAAAGTCGATAGATTTTTCTTATACTTTGCATACTTAAACATTGATATCTGAATATGTAAAAAATGCCAAAAAAATACTATGTCACCACCTTTGTTTTCAAGATAATTACCGTTTCTTGTATCTACACAATTTTTTTTGAGTCAAAATAGTAGATTTACAACTATTAACTACACCACAATTTTTGATAGTTAAAGATTATCCCCGGAGCACTTAATGAACTTACATTTTTTGTGTGCAATGTATAGTATGTCTAGACATATTTTTTTGTAATTTCTTTTCATTATTTCATAAAATATTATGTTATTTTATCCCCAACTGCTTTATTATTTTTTAAGAAAAACTCAAGAAAACTGCAAAAAAGATAAAAGTCTGTGATAGATTTTTTTTATATGCTGTATGTGTACAATGTATTATTCCAGCTATTTATCAATGACAAAAAAGTAGGGGGTCACCACGTCCGTTTAAATTGTAAAATTGAAATTGTAACCCCATACCCCATCTAAATTTTGACATTTTTGACAGAAATATCTTATGAAATTTTGTTGAATTTTGAAAAAAAATAAAATGAGCTTGTTTATCTTTGCTCATATGTATAATGTACCAATGCCCCTTCATAATTATACAACAAAAATCATTGTGTGTATGCTAACTTGAAAATGCCAGTAAAAAATGTGACCCCCCACCCCATTAAAATTTCAACATTTTGAACAAAAATCACGTGAAATTGTGCAGTATTGGAACTCACAGGCACCAAGGGATATTTCTATTAGTACATATGTATACTAAATGAACTGAACTAATCATATATGGAGTTTATTTCTTTCTCCAAACGCCAAACTGCTCATAATGTTCACAATTGTAACCCCCCCCCACCCCTTCAAAATTTCAACATTTTGGCTAAAAATCACATGAAATTGTACACAGGCACCAAGGGATATATCTATCAGTACATATGTACACTAAATCAACTGAACTATTCATTTGCAGAGTTTATTTATTTCCCCAAAAGCCAAAGTGGTCATAACATTCAAAATTATAACCCCCCCCCCCCCACACACACACACACCCAGCCGATCCAAATTTCAACATTTTTGGACAAAATTCACATAAAAATGCAAAATATTGGGACACATAGGCACCAAGGGATGTTTGTCAGTACATAATTATGTATGATAAATCAACACATTAGGGGCTAGGTCAATAGTTCAATGTAGGATAAATAGCTAAAACTTTTAGTTACCCCCCCCCCAACTTAATTGGCCAAAATTGAAAATGTCCATCCAATCAAATCAATAAGTAGTAATGCTATGAATACAAAGCCATTATGTAGTTAGGAAAAACAGTTCTTTTGTTGATACTTTATTTTAGTGCTGTTCTACAGTGTCCATTTCTCAATTTGGGGAAATTTTTTAAAAGAAATAATTGCATGTTTAGGGATACAAACAGACCCATTAAAAGTAAAATCGTTTCTCTGGATGAGAGCTAGCTATAGACAGCTAAAAAAAGTCCTACTTACAGACGGTGTACGCTTGGAAGGGACGACCTCTGCCGTATGCAAGCAGGACTACTAGACCCCTAGCGAAACCAAACAAGTGCACACCATCGTGGGAGAGCATAATACCGACAACAGAATAAGTTTTGGAAGCCTTTTACAAAAGAGTACTGTTATCAATTTGTTATAGGGTGTTTTTAAGGCCGGTAAATGATTGCAATTTTACTGGAGTTCAGGGACTGAAGTTTCTCGATCACCGACGCTACGCTACGTGACCACTGATTACTAAGAAAGTAGCGACGGAAAACATATAAAATGCTAAATGATGTTTCAACTAATAAAATGGCAAATTTGCTTCGCAAAACATCTTCAGTGTGCGAGAGGTTTTTGAAAAACTGCGTAGTCCGATGATTTTATGTTTTGCTTCTATGGTACATGAGAGTTGATTGTTTACGTACATTTGAATAATGTTTTTGTTGCAATTTTTTCGCCATAGCGTAGGGAGTGTGGTTGATGATACATTTCATCAAGTCTAACATTTATAAAACAGCTCCTCTTTAAGTCATGCATGGTAGTAAAGCTAATTTTCTTCGCAAGGACTTCTGAAACTCAGTTATACGAGATTACCTTCCGTTCACCCCTAAATCTCCAAGAGTACGTACAGTGCTTGAAAAACATTTAACACTTCACTTCACTTCCGGGTTTATTTCGCGTTCGAATGTTGACAAGAGCGCGCGTTTCAGTCTGCGCCAAAAGTTGCGTCGTTGACGTAATTCGAATTTGACACCTCCTACCTTAAGTACAAGCTATCTGTATATAGGTGCAAAGTCTTTTGGTTTATACATCCTTAAAAAGGCTAAAGGTGGAAGTATAGTGATCGTGTGTACAGCACAGCAAAAAAACATTGAAGAGCTCGAGCATAGACCATAGCTGCTTTAATCTCCATTCTTATTTTTATTTTTTTTGTGATAGACATGTTAAACATTGGTCTTTTGTTGGTCGTTATTATGGTGGTTTTGAGTGTTGCTGGTGTGGCTTTATTTGGCAGTGAACTACCACAACACTTTGGTAACATGGGATCAGGTAAAGATGATTTTTCGTTTGTACAAGTTATAGATCTATTAAAACTTTCCTTTAAACACAAGTTTAGTATAAATGTTGACATTAATTTAGTACATTAACAACTTTACTCTACATGCCTTAATTAAACACTATAACCGTTACATTTAATAATATTGTTAATTCAATTCAGACGATACTTTGCATCAGTGTTTATCTTCTGTATAATAAACTAAGCCTTTAGTTGCTAGAAAACATTCAGTGACAGCCACAAAGGAATGCGTATGTAATAGCATGATGAATGACATTTTAGATTTCTCACATAAGTGAAGATATCAATGATAATTGTACAACCTTGAAATAAAATGCAACATTTTGATCTTCCTTCCTTTCCTTCCCTACTACAGCAATGTTTTCTCTATTTATTTGTGTTACACAAGACGGCTGGATGGGGATATTCAATGATTTCAAGGAAAAGGTGCAACTAAGTTTAAGATTGTTTTAGCTCTCTCAACCTTTTCTTGATTTTTGTCAACAATAACGTGATAGAATCGTATAAACATCCCTCAGTTCAAATGATCATATTTGTGTATGAATGTCTGTTTGCTTTGTGTTGTTAGTGTACATGATATTATAGTTGTGCGATAATGTGTATGTGTGTGAGCGAGCGAGCGAGCGAGCGAGAGAGAGAGAGAGAGAGAGAGAGAGAGAGAGAGAGAGAGAGAGAGAGAGAGAGAGAGAGAGAGAGAGAGAGAGAGAATAATCACATTTCAGTAATGATTTTAAAAGAATCAAGAATAAGCTTTCATATTGCAAAGTTTTGGGGTGATTTGAGATACTTTTGATTTTCACAACTAATTGGTGTAAGTATGATTAAATCATTGCTTCTATGTATTTCTATTTTTTTGCAGAGTGGTGAGGAAGACGTTTTTTTCTCTGTTGTAGGAGGAATATATTTCTTCATTTGTATCCTTATTGGTGCTTTTGTTTTTGCAAATCTAGTAGTTGCTGTCATGGTAACAAATCTGGTAGGTATGATCTTGAAGCCACTGGCAACGTAACACTTCAAATTGTGATGAATATTAACACTTTTATACGTTGCAATACAAAATAAATATCAAATCTGTCTCTTCAGTCTTGAAGACATGTATAGCGGCAGTTAACAGAAAACACTAAGAGAAATAAATATTACAAGACACACATTTTGAAAATTTAAAGGGAAAAAAAGTGACTGAGTCGTCCTTAGTAGAGAGAAGTTTCGGATGCTGATACCTTGACATTCATTCAGTCAGTTTCATTCATTCAATGGGTATCCTATCACAGTCAGTTTCATTCATTCAATGGGTATCCCATCACAGTCAGTCAGTTTTATTAATTCAATGGGTATCCCATCACAGTTAGTCAGTTTCATTCATTCAATGGGTATCCCATCACAGTCAGTCAGTTTTATTAATTCAATGGGTAATCCCATCACAGTCAGTCAGTTTCATTCATTCAATGGGTATCCCATTACAGTCAGTCAGTTTCATTCATTCAATGGGTATACCTTTCCCATGACCACTACACCTTTTGAATTTCATAGAATTATCTTCTGTATAGTATTGACAATTGACTGGTAGTAGTCATGGTCGGCTTCCTTATAAATGAGATCATGTTATTTCCTAGAAGCCTAATAGATTTTTATATCAGTATTGTATGTCATCGGCTGACAACTTTTGGTCTGTTGGTGTAAGCATAATAATGAATGGGTTTTACTTTCTATGCATGTGTTATATAACAACCTGGTGTGGAGGCTTTCCCAGACACCCAACACATTTGTACCCAATATAAAACTCCACCAAAATAATTTTAATGGCTTCATGGAAAAAATAGGTGAATTCATGTAGTATTATTAGCTTATGTAGGCATTATACTGTATAGACGTATAACATCAGTGCCTTTGTCTGAGTTAGCTGCAATAATTGTAGTGTTTGCTGTGATTTTGAAGGCTTTTTCTTCTGTTTTTGTGCCTTTTTTCGTTCCGATGTTTAACCTGAAGCGAACGCTACAATTCCTGTAACGTAAACGCAAATAGACAAACGATTCAGATATAAATCACAAAGTTGTGTGGATTTTTCAGCTAAGTTATGCTTTACCTTCCAAAAAATTGGATATTTCCTAACGCCAACATTAATTACAGAGCCTTCAAGACCCAAGAAGTGTTCAGAGGTACCCCAATTCCATCAAAATCGGCAAATGTTTAGCAACACATGCAGCGTTTTGAAATGGGCAGTTTGACATCTCGCTCACATATTCAATGCGATCTTGTCAAATTGCTTCAGGTTAAACATCGGAACGAAAAAAGGCACAAAAACAGAAGATAAAGCCTTCAAAATCACAGTACACCACATCCTCCAAAAAGAGAACTACCAAACCACTAAACTATAGTTTCAACAAATAAAGTCTTGAGAATAATCTCCCGATATGGATAGAAGAAAATTTTCAAGACAAAAACACGAAACACACCTTAAACACCTTGGTAAATTACAAATAAATCCAAGAGAAAATACAAACGGTGGTTTTCCTCTAGTAGCCTCTGTTTGTAGATGTCTACAAACAAACATGGGCTGACCAGCTTCTCCAGAGATACAAAGTGTAGCTGACATCGCACTCCACAAACTTGAGTGGTACATTATTGAAACATACATGGTCCAGGATAAATTTTGGCACCCTTTCTCTTTATAATCCTTGTTGACTACTTGTTAGGAAAGGCATCTGAATCTGGCACAGGAGTTGAGACCCACCTCAGGCAGTCAAGAAGATATCCGGCTAAATTTCTGAATGATTTGGATTTCGCCGATGACATCGCTCTCCTTGAGTCATCAATGCCACGTGCACAGCTGCAGCTGACCCGAACCTCTCAGGCAGCTGCAGACCTTGGTCTCATTATCAGCGCACCCAAAACAGAGTTCATGACTGTCAACTGTCATCCACAGCCTCCCCTCCAAGTGTATGGTAATACAATCAACCATGTAAATGACTTCAGATACTTGGGTTCCATGATGGGATCCAGCGACAGCGACCTGAAGCAAAGGAGAGCTCTTGCTTGGACAGCTTTCTGGAAATTAGAGCATCTCTGGAAAAGTTCCAGCATCCCAATATCAACCAAAATTAAGCTGTTTAATACAACTTGTGTCACCATATTGTTGTATGGCTGTGAGTCATGGATAATCTCTAAGGATATGGAGAATAAAATCAACTCCTTTGGCACATCATGTTACCGTATAATGTTAAACATCAAGAGGATTGACAAAGTAACAAATGTTACTATCTACAATCTTACGGAGACTGTGCCCCTTGTCAAGAGCCAGGAATCGTCAACTGAAATTCCTTGGACATGTACTGCGCATGCCTGATGGGGAGCCTGTCAAGGAGTATGCATTGTATGTCCCAAAACATGGAAAGAGGAAACCTGGAAGGCAAAGAACCCTGTTCTCAAAATACATCCACTGTCTTCTGGGAGATGCAGATGGCATGCTGAATCATGGTCAACTGTCAAAAATGGCTCAAAACCGTTGTGGCTGGAGGAAACTTATGGCCGACTGCTGCGCAGCCGAACGATGATGACATGGATAAAATATCACTTTGGACACATTTCAGAGATGAATTATTCGTGCTATGCCATGGCACACAAAGTGAACTCAATATTCTGAGTGAAAAGATAAATGAAATGCACCCAACATTAAAATTTTTGTTGGTCAGCTCAGAAACGGAAGTGGTATGCCTTGATTTGGTGATTTACAAAGGTCATAGGTTCAAACAAACCAAACGCTTGGATATCAAGACGCACGGTACCAAACTAGTCTAGTTCCTATACAGTATCGATCGTAACGATTTATATAATGTGTGGTTATAGAAACCACATTCTGGTCATCCAGATTACACCAAACTGACTGACACTTTTCAGTACCTCCACAGACAATCATGTCACCCAAATTCGGTCTTTAATGGTTTTTTATTAAAGGGGAAACAATGAGGTATGAACATGCAGTAACAAAGAAGATTTCCAAAACAAATTTTGAAATTCTAAATTGACACAAAGAGGATACAACAAATCAGAAGTGATTCGCTCGTTACATGTAGGTCCGTTATGAGAATAGGGAGACTTATCTCCAAAATCGGACACCAACTCTACAGATTCCTCTAGTCTTCAAAACAACATATATAGTTCCACCATCAAAGCGTCTAAACTAAAAGATGCATTAACAAAACGTTGGGAACTGCTAGAAAATAATGTAACCTTGAACCAACTCTACCCGACCAAAACAATCATAGCACAGACAAGAGCGAAACAAAAATCTTAAAGACATACTTGTCACAACTTAAATGAAGTCCTCTGAAGCAAGGCTGAAAATAGCCTTGCTGATCATAATGTGATTGAAATACTATGATTCGAATGTGATAACTGGGCGGCTTCAATAAAACTTAACACCATTTTTAAAACTATTCCGCTTTAGAATCTCATGTCATGTGTAAAGGCATAGATGTCACCAGTATGTGCGTCATCAAAATGTTTTATTTTTTTTCCTTTGATGTCTCTCGATGTATCCATGATAGGACAAAGCAATGAAAGAGGTGAAAGAGGAGAAAAAGATGCAGGAAGACACGTTGGCCACAAAACCCTCCGGAGATGAGGGCGGTGAGACAATTACAACATAATCCAGTTACTAACCAAAACAGAGCATCGTCTAACTCAACAAAATATTGACTAGCCAATGCTACATTTTATTTCTATATTTTCTTTGGCTGATCTTGTTGACCCACACCTTGAGAATTGCTTAAAATGCAATTGTAAAGTTAAAGATTTGTTAGGCAGACGATAAAATGTAGCAAGTTTTATTTCTTTTTTTTACCAAACTTCTGTTTCAAGTTAAATATCTTACGTTGTATAAGTTGCAATATTACAATGCGAACCTCTACATATCTCTCCACCTGAACTAAATTATCTTTGCGCGCTGTTTTCTGGCACACCTTTTTATTTATTTTACACTATATTTTCAAACATTTTCACTGAAAACAGGACCTCATCCCTATACATGTGAGTGCCGTGAGTGTAATCCAACAAACAGATGAAACAGATAAGCGAGAATATTTTTTTTATAATTTTAATGTGACACAGTACTTAATCGACATCAATCCGTAAGAATGATTCATTAATTTTTTTCAAAATATCAAAGTACTTATTGTATATTTGTATAAAAAACTACTATACAACATTTTCTAAAACTCGCACATGCCAACAAATGAATATTTTTTCTCTTTTTCTTTCATGTTCTTTTCAGAGAGTAGTCAGGACAAAGACATTCCCATAATAAGTGTTGGTGACGTCATTAAATCTGTTGAGCTATCGATGCAAAAGCCTCTCCACTTCGGAGTGAGTTTTACGTAAAATGTTTACGTATTTAAAATGTTTCAAAGGTTAAAATGGCATAAGCGAATTTATAAGCTTTTTACTCGAGTGAAATACGCAAGTCAATATATTCTAGTATAATGTTAATGTCCATGCATGCCTTCTCTGACATTACATTTTATGTTCTGGCATTGTTAGAACTATTGGTTGCATATATATATGGTTGCATTGCATATCTATAGGGACTTCCTGTATATGTTTTGATACGTATAATAAATTGTGTCATGGGATCGTTCATAAGTTATATCCTAATACCAGGACTGAGTTCAGTCAATTGCAAGTGTTGGTTAAGTAAACATCAGTAAGTAGAATACTTTGAGTATCTTTTAATATGCAGACAAAATTTATATCCTAAAAAACATTTAAAATCAGCTTGTGCCTCTTTAATCTTTTCAATTTTGCAGAATGGTATGTGTGCTGCCATTGATGCTATGTATGCTGCCATTGATTGCATTAGAATGGTATGTGTGCTGCCATTGAAGCCATGTGTGCTGCAATTGCCGATATGTGTGCTGCCATTGAAGCTATGTGTGCTGCAATTGATGCTATGTGTGCTGCCATTGATTACATTAGAATGCTATGTCTGCTGCAATTGACACTGTGTACGGCCATTGACACTATGTATACTGCCATTGATGCTATGTGTACTGTCATTGATTGCATAGAATGCTGTGTACTGGCATTGACGCTATGTGTGCTGCCATTGATCTGCCATTGACGCTATGTGTGCTGCCATTGATGCTATGTGTACTGCCATTGATTGCATTAGAATGCTATGTGTACTGCCATTGACGCTATGTGTGCTGCCATTGATGCTATGTGTGCTGCCATTGACGCTATGTGTACTGCCATTGATTGCATTCGAATGCTATGTATGCTGCCATTGATTGCATTAGAATGGTATGTGTGCTGCCATTGAAGCCATGTGTGCTGCAATTGCTGATATGTGTGCTGCCATTGAAGCTATGTGTGCTGCAATTGATGCTATGTGTGCTGCCATTGATTACATTAGAATGCTATGTCTGCTGCCATTGACACTGTGTACGGCCATTGACACTATGTATACTGCCATTGATGCTATGTGTACTGTCATTGATTGCATAGAATGCTGTGTACTGGCATTGACGCTATGTGTGCTGCCATTGTGGCATTGATGCTATGTGTACTGCCATTGAGTGCATTCGAATGCTATGTGTGCTGTCATTGACGCTATGTGTGCTGTCATTGACGCTATGTGTGCTGCCATTGATGCTATGTGTGCTGCCATTGATGCTATGTGTACTGCCATTGATTGCATTAGAATGCTATGTGTACTGCCATTGATTGCATTAGAATGCTGTGTACTGCCATTGACGCTATGTGTGCTGCCATTGATGCTATGTGTGCTGCCATTGACGCTATGTTTACTGCCATTGATTGCATTCGAATGCTATGTGTACTGCCATTGATGCTGTGTGTGCTGCCATTGATGCTATGTGTACTGCCATTGATTGCATTAGAATGCTATGTCTGTTGCCATTGATTGCATTAGAATGCTATGTGTGCTGCCATTGATTGCATTAGAATGCTATGTGTGCTGCCACTGCCAATGACACTGTATGCTGCCATTCATTGCTATGTGTGTTGCATGCCATTGATTGCATTATAACAGTTGATACTAATAAATGTAATCATTTTCGTTGTTTTCGTTTCTATTTTCGCTTTTGCTTTGTTTTCTCAAAATTAATAATTTCTTTGTCCAGAAAGGAAAGTAATTTTTCCATCAGTTCGTTTTATTAGCCCCCACCAGGTGACGGCTTAGATTGTGCTCCGTCCGTGCATCCACAGCCATTTCTTGGACATTCAATGACCAATTGCTTTCAAACTTAGTAAATGGATAACGAAATATGACTTAAATATGCAGGTCACTTTGTTTTGGGATATGATGCAATTTAGCTAACTTAGAGCCATTTTGGGGTCAACAAATGTGATTTTTGGTCAAAAACTTAAACTCCAAAACTACTGGGCAGATTGGCCTGAAATTTGGTGGGAATGGGCATGTTAATTTAGATTTGTTTATTACATGATGATTCCATTAGTGATATGCAAATTAGGGCTAAAAATGTGTCTTATTTTATAGAACAAAGACTAAACACCATCAGTATCAGAGAGGGATTTTACAGGTGAACCCAGGGTACGGTCATGTGACAACCATCCCCCTGAGTAGCGCGTGCAAACCCCTGAGAGCGTACACAATACATGATATTGTATGGAGAGACGCACAATGCATCTTGGAACCGGCAACAGGTCTATTACTGTAATACCAATATATGACGATTCAAATGAGTTTGTACAGCTTGTACAAAAAATGTCGATGAAATTTCCTTCAGCAATAATTTTCTCTGTTTTTGTCTGTTTTTCTGTTTCTCTCGCAACCTGACCGTGTCTCCCTCATCATCGTCATCGTCGCCATCATCATTGTCACCATCTTTTAGGATCTTAACAAACTGACCCATGAAAAACTAGAAAACTTCTTGTTAGCAATAACAGCAATAGAAGAGAACATCACACACTACAAGAAAATGAGGGTTGAACTTGATGAGGTAGGAAATGCATGGTTATGGCCGCAGTTTATTCGATCAACTGAGAAAATACACATGGCAATGATATTCCTATTAATGTTCAATTTCTTAATTCAGAAGATAGCTTTCAGTTTGATGTCACTTTTTATCATAATAATTGTGGTAATAAACAGGATGTGGACTAATGGAAACTACATGTCAAGTGTTTCTTACTAATTACTTTTACTGAGTAAGAAGACAACCTACTAGCTTTAGCTTTTGATCAACTTGTTTGGACCAAAAACAACTTCTGTAATAAATGTGTTGATATTATCTCACTGAACAGCATCAGAAGTATGACTTCTTACCATGTACAATTGTTGAGTTCTCAATCTTTGATTTGGGGGTTTCTTGAAAATTTTCTAGGCACGCCTAGTTTTTTTTTAACAAGCCGTCACTTTGATTACATTTCATTCAGATTTTCAATGTGATTTGGGAGCTCAACTTAAAGGCTTTTGAAGATGATAACTTCGATTCTGATGATGATGATTGGTTTGAGTCTAGACCATCAACAGCGGCTGGCACCACACCACTGCCTCCAAAATCACCGAGTGCGATTGATAACATAGGAGTAAGTAACTACAGATTAGCATTTCAAAAGAAGTCATTCCCTGATTAAGCACAAGATGTGAATATTATTTAGTCAAACAGTTAAAAAGGGGTTAAGAGTTCCAAGGCCATATATCGTAAAAGTTGCATGATCAGTGTTTAAATCAGTGTTTTATTTTTTCCTCACAGAGACGTGGTGATATACTTTCAAACTTGCTGTCATTGGAGAAAGACAAGGGGATAACATCAACCGGTGTATCTTATATGGGAAATGTCATTCAACAAAGTGCCCTTCTCATTGATCAGAGTAGGTTTGGTCCTATGCCAAGTAGACGTCCTAGTTTTATCAATCGAGCCAGAGTTGCCATGAAAGGGAACCAGGAAAAGAAGATGTCAAAAGTAACACCACCACCATCACCATTGCCGGCATCATGAACTCCATTTATTTCATGAAGATTGTACATCATTTTATATAATTTAATGTCAAATCAACTACCATGTTGATACGTGACTGCACATTTCGTACTTTAAGCTTCAAAATGATGCTACATCTCAGAGAAATTAATTTGAGACAGATTATAGGTGTTTTCCAAGTCCAATTAAGAACATGACACCCTATTTTATCCTTTTTTCTTTGTTGAAGCCTGAATCTGTTTACAAAATTCTGACATAGATTTTAGAATTTTCTGTGCCCGCTAACATTTACAGTCACATTTTCAACAATATTGTTATTCCAAAGTTGCATTAAGAAAGATCTACTATCACTGACTACTTTTGTTGAGTCGTAATCATACACGCACGTATACATTTGTTTCACAAACATTGAAATTGAAACAACAAGAACCTATAAATTTTAAATTTCACAAAATACCATCTTTGCTAATTCATTGCTAGGAGCAATTTTGATATCTCCATGAAATGCTAACCATGATATCCAGTGTATTCTAGATCCATATGTATGTGCTATGTGTACATAGTGTAATGCATCAGTAAATCACAACGAGGAATGAGTGCTTTACAAGATCAAGCATGTAAAGAGGCTTGACAAGGCAATATGGATATTAGAAAACAGGTATGTCATATTGGCAACAAATTCTTAAACAGTGTTGAAATCAGTGCACATGAGGCAGCATATTTAGTTCTTCAAATGCCATTGACACATGCTACCAGGGAAGTGATATTTATCAATTCATCACCACCAAATGGAAGGACAGTAGACAAGTACTAGAAAAGATGGCAATAAATTCTACAGATATTGAGTCTGGCAATACTATAAAACAATATTCAAACAGACCCACATGCTTAGAACATTGATGTCTTGCAGATTATGCGTCAAAGCTAGATATTAAAGGTAAATCAAACACATCTACAGATGATGGCCAAAATGATGATGATCTACAGACAAACTCTGACAGTAACAAGACAAACAACAATTCTACTGATAACTCTGAAACGTCTTGATATTTCACTTACAAATGGTAAAATCAAGGAACGCATTTAATATTAGTTATTCGATATTTAAACTATAATCACAATGGATGTTTGTTTGTTTGTTTTTTTTGTGTGTGTAAGCAACAAAGTCAAAAACCGCAAGACTAATTGCCATGATATTTGATGGGTGTATTACCTTATGTGTCTAGTTGAAAAATTGTTCAAATCAAAATGATCTTACCACCGGTGTGTGATTTGGGTAAAAAATGTGATTTTTGGTGAAAAAACTTAAATTCAAATGATGGTCAAATTTGATGGGAACATTCTTAGGGGTGTTTAGATTAAGAATTGTTCATGACATGATGATCCTGTCAGTGATATGCAAATTAGGGCTAAAAATATCTTTTTGGTCAAAAATCTTTTAATTCCAAATCTACTTAGCAGATTGGGCTGAAATTTAATGAAGATGCATCTATGCATCTGTGGGTGTATAGATGAAGAATTATTAAATATAAGCATATAATGATCTCATCAGTGATATGCAAATTAGGTGTAAACCTGTTAATTTTTGTCAAAAACTTATATCTCAAAGATATCTCAGAGATGTTTCTACATTTTCTTCACAATATTTTGACACAATTGGCCATAGCAACCATATGGGACCATGCCCTTAACAACCAAATGGCAGTATATTTTAGTCAAATAACATCATCTGGTAGGCAAGCGAGTAAACATTCAAAGTATTGTATGCAAATATCCCTAGCAACCATGACCACACCCATAGCAACAGCCAAGCGGTCGTGTATTTCACAAATATAACAGGGGTTAAGTGGAAATATAACCTTCCAAAAAGCAACAAGATCACGCCCATAGCAACAGCCAAATAATAACGTATATTGCAAAGATAACAGGAATAGAAAGATAAATGAATAAACATTCAAAAAGTATATGCAAATGTGCTTACAACAAGACCACGCCCATAGCAACAGTCAAATGATCACACATGGTGCGAAGATTACAACAGGGATAAGTAGACAAATTGAATAAACATTCAAAAATGCATGTAAATTTGCCTAGCAACGAGACCACGCCCATAGCAACAGCCAAATAATTACGTATATTGCAGATAACAGGAATTCTAAGAATTGAATAAACAGTCAAAAAATGTATGCAAATGTGCCTGGCAACAAGACCACGCCCATAGCAACAGCCAAACACCGTTTGAATGTTTACTCACTTGCCAACCTGATGATGTTGTTATTTGACCAAAACACACTGCATTTGGTTGTTGCCAGGGGCGTGGTCATTGTTGCTAGGCACATTTGCATACATTTTTTGACTGTTTATTCAGTTGTCTTAGAATTCCTGTTATCTGCAGACATACACATACATAGACTTTTCCACCCCTAATATAAAACCTTCCTTATGGAAGGTAAAGACGAATCTCCATTGTTGAAACAGTTTAAATGTTTATTTCATGTAAGAAAATTGGAAGTGTTTATTACACAGTGTGGTCAATGTGAAAAATCGATATGCATGTTCTGAAATAAACCGATACACCAACATGATCGTACAATGTACATGCAAATACGCGAGATTTGTACATGTTCGTCAGTATTATTGATTATCAGTTGTCCGGGAGGGGGGGGGAGCCTTATAGATTCAGTTTCGTCCGTCCGTCTGTCCATGTGTGTGTCAGGAGTCGCATCTTAGACATTCATTGACCGATTTCTTTCAAACTTAGTAAATGGATAGTGAACTATGACTTACATATGAACGTCAATTTGCTTTGAGATATGATGCAATGTACCCGACTTAGGGCCATTTTGGGGTAAAAAAAACATGATTTTTGGGCAAAAAAAGTTAAACTCCAGAACTACAGGCCTGAAATTTGGTGGGAATGTTCTCAGAAGTGTTATTCTGCAGATTTTCTGTAAAACATTTTTGTCCTAACAACAATGACCACACCCATAGCAACAACCGAATTTTGGTCAAAAAAGGTAAACTCTAAAAAACTAATGGGCAGATTGGCCTGAAATTTGGTGGGAGTGTTCTAAGAAGTGTTATTCTGCAGATTTTATCTGACGGGTGTTCATAGAATACAGTGTGTAACATGTAAATATGACTTTTAAGTAACTTTGACATGGTTTTATAGGCAGTAAGTATTAAGCCTACCAAAACACGTGTTTACCCATAGCAATACATGGTATTTCGGTTTTCTCGCGATATAACAAAATGCCCAGGGGTGCGCGAGTGGCACCCGTCAGATATGCTAACAGGACACCTTTCTGAGGTGGAATCTGCAAAAAAATATCATATAACTCACATTGCAAGGTTAACCCCCCAAAACCACCTCTGGCAACTGGACTAAGAACTGATTAGGTTTTGGTAAACACATCATGAATATTAATGAGCAATTTACGTAATTAATGGTTTTAGGTAATTAAGCTATATCTCAAGAGTACACACTTCAATATTATTTGGTACATACATTTGCGATACCTAAGAGCATCTGTCCTGAAAATATTATCGGTGTAGCTTTCAATTTTAATAACATATTGGCATTTTTCGGTAATTAGATGTGATGGCCACACAAAAGAAAGTTGTCGTTTCTGGTCAGGAAACGTTGCCTAAAGTGGTGTGACGACGCAAATTTCTTTAAGTGTTCATGATTAGTTCTACAGTTGTGAATTACGGCCGTAAGTTAAATCATCATGCCGACATTTATGAATGTATGAATTTATCAATTATCACAGATAACAATAGAGTAAAACATGTGAATGTAGTGAGTACAATGTACGCAAGTTGCGGCGGTAAGTTGCCGACGGTGACTTTTTAATGATTGACAAACCCGTTCATCTGTAATACTAGTTTTTTTTTCGTTGGGGGGCAGTAGTCCGGGGGGCAGTTGTCCTTCGGGGGCAATTGTCCGGGGGGCAGTTGTCCTTCGGGGGCAATTGTCCGGGGGGCAGTTGTCCTAGAATCGCGATCAGCATCGAGATGGGAGGGGGCAAGGTCAAAAGGTCGCACTCATACAGAATGAACGTACACATATACGCTGCATATTACACTTATGTTACATGCACTCTCAGACAAATGAAACGTACCGTACTACATAGAAAACTTTTTAATGAACTGTACTTATTTAATACTAAAACTAAACAAAGAGTTGAATATAATAGGAAAACGACATTGTGAATTGAATATGTGTAGAAGAAATAAAAAAATTGTATTTACAAGAAAGACGACGACATGGACAGCTGATAAGAACGCACTGTTGTCATTGTTGCATCTATAAATAGTGTTCACTGACATGTAAATGTAATCAAATTGTATCAATGTGTACAAACGATGTGTCCGCAATTTAGCCACTCAATGAGAAAAAAAATGAAGTTCAGAAAAACGAAGTAAGGGGTTTCTGTTTCATTGCACGGCTGTCTGCTGCTTTTCTGTGTAAACTACGGAGTAAACAACCGGGTAGGTTCTCAGTCAGGCTGCTACCCTAGCCATAACAAACACAGAGAAAACATAGCTACCGCTTCGCTGTGCGATGATACCGGTTCACACGGGACATCGTTTTCTTTATCTTCAGCTTCAGTGTCAATCTTAGCATCGTGTAATATCTCTTCATCATCAAAAGTTTGGTATCCGGTCTGCTTCATTCGTAGTATAAGCCAGTCCGAAATTTCCTGTCTGTCAGTGATGGGAGCGATCTGGTCAATCACACCAGAGTGTTTTCGTTGTCGACGTCATCTGATACTGTTTCACCACTACGATCGGTTCTGTAACTACTTCATAAGGGATGTTCAACTTGAGTTTGTGCCATGCATTACGGAGAGTGTCTGCTGTCAATGCATTCCAGGATTCCGAAGCTGAAAAAGTTTTACACCTTTGAAAATGTTTATTGGAAAAAGGAACGAAACTCCTTTCACTTCTGACCGACAATCATCTTTTCGGTATTACAATCAACAATGCCGCAACAGATATAGAGCTAAATTTCTTGCATAAATCCTTACCGAAGGCATTCAGTTTAAATCTGGTTACTTTTTTCTGAAAGCATGCATGAGGAGATCGTTGACGTCGATCAAAGCAGGTCAGCTTCAACTTCCAGGTGAAATCACCAGCTTTCTACCGAAAATTCTTGATGGAGAATTCGCCAAGATAAATACATACCATCTCTTCTTTGACCAAAATTGAAAATCTTCTCTCTTTTTTTTAATATAAATATTTCGATACTAAGGGCGAGTTTGCTGCCAGAACACGATACAAGTCTTCCTGATCGTTTAAATGACTTTTAGGGAGTGATCAGTTTTTATGGCCTGGGGTGGGCCGGTGACTTTTTGTTGATGTTGTACTTAAAAATAGCGACCCCCCTGCAATTCATTCACAAAACAATCCAACCCCCCAACCCCTCTGACAAATAAAAAACACAATGAAACCCCCCCCCCCCATCTGTTGACAAGAAACAGTCTTTTTGTTCTTGCAAAAGACACACTATTCGCAAAGCATAATACCGCACACTGCACAGTTAATTTTACATGTTACATTTTCAGTAATTTTAAGTGTATCTGGTAAATTGCTATCCGAAATCCATTGCTTCACATGTATAAAGCTCTTTAGATAGGAACCCTATGAAAAGTATGAATGTCTGTTCACGGACATACAAAATATTCATGGTTTAGTAACCAAAAGTTCTAGGATATCTCTTAGATTGAGTAAACTATTAATATTTTTAATTCAGCTAATTATCAAGTACAATATTATAAATGGAGTGAATATACTTGTAAACCCATGTCCGTAACTGTCTCACATAATGATGTTCTTGCATCATATAATGAATTGTTTACATCATATAAAGATATGTTCACATCATATAGTCAATATATTGTTTTCTTTAGACTTAACACAACTGCAGCTTTCCATACATGTACACGTTTGCACTCCTGACTCAACCCCCCCCCCCCCTCCATTCATTGACCACGCTGATAATTTTAAAAGGTTTTGAATAATGAAATGTGATAAATGTCATTGGTTTCAAAATAGAAATTAAAAAATGTCATAAAAATGTTTTCTGTACTACAGCAGTTTCTAAACTAGATTACTAATTCAATTCACTTACTATACTGGCTATGTTGTCCAGTATATTGCTGGCAACATGATAGCCTTGAAAATAAATACACTCTAATACCAAGGAAATGTAACATTATGATCTGCTGACAAAATTTTACTCTCAGTATACAGTCACTCAATGTGGATACTAGATATTCCAGAGGAGATGTAAAATCTAATTTTCCTCATAACTTTGCACCGTGTCAGTACTATAGAAGTTCTGGCTACAGTAAATAGCCCTTTACTAGATCATCATCAAACAAGTCTGTGTTTATAACTTTGTTAATCAGTCATTCACATAATATATATTCTCAGAGAATCCGATTAATATTGTGTTCACCTTGGAATATATTTCTTTCTTGGTAGTTTATGGTGTAAAACAATAGCAAGACAAAGGGGGGTTTCACATGTAGCCTGGTAACATGTATTAAACTTGGTGATGGTCACAGGTATCAGAGAAGAAGTGAAACACAAACACAGAAAAGTTATTTTTGATAAGACATGTAGTTCATACTATAGCTATGCCAAGTAACAGTTCAATAGTTTGTACATGTATGATAAATCAACATACATGTATTAGGAGTGAGATCAGTAGGTAAAAACACTAATTCTTTTAGTAAGGCCTCAGAACCCCTTCCTCACCCCTTCTAACTAAATTGGTAAAATTGTTGCAGACAGCACAATCAATTTCAAATCAGTATGTAGTATCATGTAGTGCTATGAATACAAAGCCAGTATGTAGTGAGGAAAAAATAGCTTTTTTAATGGCACAATAATGTATTTTAGGGCCATGCATAACCAATTTTTTTCCCATTTTTCAATTTGACATTTTTAGAAATGTTTATATTGGGGTACAAAACAGATTTCATAATAAAAGACCTCTCACCCCACCCCTCACTAAAAGAATTTAGTTTTTACCCTACATTGAACTATTGATCTCAACCATAAATCAATTTGGAACTTCTAATGGAGATGATCGTAGTTATCATACATTATATGTACAAAAATGTATAGGAACTAGACTAACTATATACATGGACACTGAATATCCAACATCTAGACACAGGCTGGGTCAGGCACTTTCAGTCACAGTGTTTTGCCACATATTATTTCAAAGTGTCCTAAATTGGTTATGTTCGTACACAATTCCAAATGTTCAGGTCAATGGAGGAACAGATTTTAGAGCCAGTAAATCTTAAGGTATTTCATTTCTTATGTTTTACACAAGCAAGTTTTTGTACCACAAGATGACACAATGCAACTCATGGCGTGCAATAGCGAGAAGTCAATTTTCTAACAAATAACTGTTGCTTAAAGGTGGCCATGGTGCAGTGTTGTGACGCCATACCATATGCATTGGATGTATCAAGAGACAGAGTTTATGTTATATTTGAATGTATATTTATAGCTATTTGTTTATGGTTTATTTTATGCACATACATTTTTTGTTTAATAGCTTGCACAGCGCCCACAAGCGGCAGCATAGCGACTCAATGACTAGTACGCATGCGTGTCCTATACACTAAGCGATGTTTTTTTGGTGGTTTTACCCAAGGATGCATTGCGGTACAATGACTACGCATGCAAGTTCTACATGTATGTACGATGTGCAATCTCCACGCCAAGGGTGCTATCTATGTTATCATTGTGAGGCAGCCGGTCACATTTGAATCTACCCAGCTGTGCGAGCTTAGGGGCTTTGGCCTAGTTATGATATTAAATGTATGGACATTGAAGTACAGGAGCATGGCTCATGAATTGTTTAGTTGAAAATAAGGTGACCCCCCCCCCTTTATTCACCTCGTAAAAATGATGACCCCCCCCCTTCTTTGAGTCCCAAATTGAGGTGCCCCCCCCCCCTCTGATTTACCGGCCCACCCCCGGCCGTAAAAACTGATCGCTCCCTTATGCTCATTTTGACAAGGTGAACTTAGATCCCCCCTTACGCCTTGATAATAACAACGATGACACACCCTTTACTAACCTCGGGTCTGATGTACGCAAGTGTTTTGCGAGTGTAAATGTACGCAAAGCAGCAGGTCCGGACAATATTCCATCTCGAGCCCTTCCTCACTGCACTGAACAGCTGTCGAGTGTATATGCGGATATATTTAAAATCTCACTTTCGCAGTGTGTCGTGCCATCCTGTTTCAAGAAATCTACAATAATTCCCATACCGAAGAAATTCGTTGCTTCGAACACATAGTCTTACACCATATTTCAAGTCTATACTACCAAAGGCTATCGACCCATATCAGTTTGCATAGAAGATGCTGTCTCAGTTGCACTTCATTCGGTATTAACTCATCCAGATACACGTAATTCATATGCTTGAATACTCTTTGTTGATTTCAGCTCTGCGTTTAACACTATTATTCCATGCAAGTTTCATAAAACTTTCTGACCTTGGAATTAGCCGTTCCATGTGTAGGTGGATCTTAAGTTTTCTCTATGATAGGCCGCAGTTTGTTAAAATTAATAGCAATGTATCTTCTACCTTAGTTCTTAATACAGGAGCTCCTCAGGGTTGTGTCCTAAGTCCTTTACTGTACTCCCTTTTCACCTATGACTATACTCCCTTGTATAATGAAACGTACTTGTAAAGTTTGCCAAGGACACCACAGCCATAGGTTTAATTACTGATAATGATGAGTCTAGATAGATGTATAGGAGTGAAATTGCAAATTTGGCAAACTGGTGCAGTGTCAACAATCTTGAAGTGAATATGAACAAAACAAAAGAAGTAATCATCAATTTTAGGGAGGGCAATATGACTCGTGCTCCGATTAACATCAATGATAAAACAGTTGAAATTGTTCTATATGTAAGTTTCTAGGCATTCAACTTTCCAATCGTTTGTCTTGGCAAACTAATACTGTTTACCTGGTAAAGAAGGCACAACAACGTCTATATTTTCTAAGGCGTTTGAAGAAAATTGGCATGAGTTAATCCATTCTAGACAACTTTTATCGCAGTGTTATAGAGAGTATTTTAACATATGCTATCACAGTCAGGTTCAATAATATATCCAAGGACTAATTAAATACACTTGAGCGGGTTGTGCGGACAGCACAAAGAATCATCGGCACAGAATTGCCATCATTACATTCCATTTATAAGTCACGTACTATGCACAAAGCAAAAGCCATTATTCAGGATTCTAGCCACCCAGCACATGATTTCTTTAAACTTTTACCCTTTGGTAGGCGGTAAAGGACCATCAGAAGAAGAATAGAACGTTTTTGGAAGAGTTTTTATCCATCTGCTATCCGTATTTTAAACCGAACATAGACATCTACCGCCTGTTTTATATAACTTGTCTTAATATTGTATTTTAGTATCGTGTGTGTTTTATTGTCTGTTGTGTCATTCTTTTATATTCTTAGTTTTAGTCCCGTTAAGTTTTTTTATGAGCTCGTGTGAAAAATCAATTTCCAATGCTTTGTTAGCATATGGCAAATAAAGTTATTATTATTATTATTAGGTAGAGGACATTTGAACAACTTTTCGACAACTAACTTTTACTGGGACTTCAAAAATCACAGATATAGAGCTAAAATGCATTATGTTCAAATGATACCAATAAGCAATCCATACATTTGTTCTGTATGCATGGGTAAATGTACGTATGTCTGTATACGTATCCCTGTAAATTTGAATAATTTCATTTCAAAAATCAATACACCTGTGTTCCACTACATACATAGTTGATGTCGCAAAGTCATTTCAGATTTCTTATAGTTTGCCACACCTTTTTGTCAATTCAAGGTTGTTGCATTCCAGCAATTATTAAACTTTTTGTTATAAAACCTTAGCATTTGGGTGTTTGAGACACACACAATTCTTGTTCGAAACACACACAATCCTTGTTCGAAACACACACAATCCTGGACATAAGTAAGACCTTAGCATTTGCCGTTTTGTGCAACAATTTACTCTAAAACAGGACACATCAAAATATGCGTCAGTTCCAGGCGACAAAACAAACACTCCAGTCGAAACCACACCAACTTGTGTCTGCATCAACTCTCATTGACGGAACCCTTGATGTCTACTGTTTTAGAGTAAATTGTTGCAGAAAACAACCAAATACTAAGGTCTTATGACCAGAATTGAGGTGTTCGAAACACACTGAATCCTGGTCATAAGAGTTTAGAATTTGGGCATTTTCTGCAACAATTTACTCTAAAACAGCACATATCAAAGGGCCGTCAACACGGATTGACAGTTCGGGTAGTCTACAGGACGGGGGTTTTCGGTGACCAACACCCTGTACAATTCTGACTCTCCGACGCGTCGCGACGCCCCAGCAGTGGCAGTCGCTCGATCATGGATTGGTGGGTACCCCGGCTTGTTAGCGAAAT
Source organism: Glandiceps talaboti (assembly GCF_964340395.1). Taxonomy (NCBI): domain Eukaryota; kingdom Metazoa; phylum Hemichordata; class Enteropneusta; family Spengelidae; genus Glandiceps; species Glandiceps talaboti. The sequence goes on from NC_135552.1 coordinate 534,636, forward strand.
TTCATATGTACCCCCCTTTTCCAGTTAATATTTCAATGAAAAAGAACCATCGTACCCATGTTCTCGGAGGGTGATCTGAAAAAGTACCCCCTTTTTACGATTCCATGGACCTACATGGCCGACGAGATGCGAAACATCCATCGGACCGCGACCAAGAAAACAGGTCGTAAATTGTGATATTGCGATTCTGAAGAGTCACTTTCACGGTAGTCATGCTCGCAGACGGTGTACGCGTTTCGCTCAAGGGACGACTTACTCCGTATGCAAGCAGGGCTACTATCACGGCAGAGTACCATCTAATTTGGATGAAGAATCATTGAAGTTTGAGCGTATCATACACCACTTTTTAAAATTTTATGTAGACACTGGACGTACGTACTCTACGAAAAGACACAGCGAGAGAGGGGTGAAAAAGGAGACACGAGAAACATCAGTGGAAAGCGGGATGGTCACCGAAAACACTGGACATCGCGTAGTCACCTCCGACTAACGCATCTTTTGATGTGTTCTGTGTTAGAGTAAATTGTAGCATAAAACGTCAAATGCTAAGGTCTTATGACCAGGATTCAGTGTGTCTCAAACAAGGATTGTGTGTGTCTCAAACAAGAATTGTGTGTGTCTCAAACACCCAAATGCTAAGGTTATATGACAAAAAGTGTATGTGTATTAACAAAAAACTCAATATTACCCTTACAATTGCATTCAGTTTAAAGCTGGGTTGCTCATGTTTTGAGTTGCTTAGAAACGTGTCCTCCCCACTTGTGGTGTTAATGTTAGCTACAAGTCGCTTTACAGATGTAATCTTGCAGGGGGTCATTTCAGTGGCCATGGAAAGTATGAGTGCATGCACAGATTTCGAGTTAGCATCTTATCTTTCCTTGAGAAAAGTATAAAGGCCAGACTCTTAAAATTGTGGCCAGACTTTTCAAAACACTGAAGGTGTGTTTGCCTATAAATGACAGCTTGATTTTAGAGGGATGAAATAACTCTTTTGGGAAAAGAGTATAACATGTATTTTAATTGATGAAAATGAAGTATATCTATGTGTTATTATGGGGAGAATGTTTTTATATTCTTGCTCTATTTTTGTACACTTACTTTTGGCGATCGTTTTAGTCATGTACGTCCAAAGTACTTACTTTTGTCCACCCCTATGTAGACAATAGATGAACCATTGTGCAACTGTGCGCATAACTTTGCGCAGTGGATTTGTCAAGCGTCTACTATGAGAATGAGATCACAATGATACTCTAACCCCCCCCCCCCCCACTTGATCTCAATTCCTTTATCTAATGCATTTTTCATTACAAAATTCAAACACGTGGTCTAAGAGGTATATGAATCAACTTATGCATATATTGTTTCCATCTGAGAAAATCTCTATATTTTCCACTGATATCGTGTCATATTTTTTGATACAATATATAGTTATCTAAAAATATAGTCTCTAGCAGTCGGTTGTTTCTTGGACTTCCACGAAATTAGAAGACCCGTTTTAGTTAAACTAAAACAGTATCTTCTGGTACGTTTATCATCTGTAAATGATGCCCAATTTGCATCACTATAACCGATTAAAGTAAGACCATCATCACACTTCTTGAAACATTATTGGTAATCAGGAGTACCCTTTAAATATATCATCAATGTGTTGAATCTGTCAATTTTTTGTCTTTGCAACAGTTTTTGGCAAATATATATCCTTTAATGGTGAATATGACTGTATTTGCAAATCTGACATTGTCTGAATACTGGAAGGTTGCTATGCAAGATGAAATGAATTCTCTGAAAGAGAACGATACGTTTACTTTATCTACCTTACCAGAGGGTACACAAGGCAGTGTGTGTGTGGGAGGGGGGGGGGCGTTGGGCATATACTTTTAAAGAAAGTTCTGTTAGTCCCCAAACTTAATAAGCTCTAGGTATGTAGCAAAAGGGTATAGTCAGATGAACGGTATAGATTATAATGAAACTTTCGCTCCAACTGCAAGAATGACTTCATTACGTACGTATTCTCATGCAGATAGGTGCACAGTATGATTTGATTTTTACATCAAATGGATGTTAAAACAGCATATCTCAATGCTCCAATAGATTGTGAAATATACATGGAGCAACCTGAAGGTTTTGAAATGATGGTATAAATAAACTGGTGTGCAAATTGAACAAATCTTTGTACGGATTGAAACAATCAGGGAGAAATTGGAATAGAGTGTTGCACAGTTACTTAGGGACCGGACAGTTTCTTTGACTGGGGGTGGCAGTAGGGGGTATCATGTTGTTTTGAAAACTGTGGTCATTGAGTCAATGTGTTTTGGATTGTGATGGAATGAAAACAAAAACCCTTTCTACAATGGCATATAGTCTTGTCTGAAATGTGGTACATGTCAATATTTGTTCTTGTCCCTGTTCCTTACATCAATTCTTTAATATTACTTCACGTAAGAGTTCAAACATAACTATACATACATGTATTGCACTAGTTACAGAAAATGTCATGTAACTACTTGGCTGTTTCCCAATCACTTTTATTGCACTTTGGGGCAAACGTGAACTTGAACGTTTCGTAAAGGTAATGTTCATAGTTTATAAAAGAAGTTAATCTAAATTGTTCCCTACTCGTCACTATGAACTTGTCAGAAGGGATTAATACACTTTCTATTTGGACACTACATGTTATTGACACTACAAATCACATCTCATCAAATTCCAGTTTCTATTATGCACTAGGTATGACCACCCTGTTCTCTAATATACCAGTGACTTTACTATACATGCAATATTTATGCCCCTATACCAATGTTACAGGTCCATTTTTATGCCACATGGAGAAAATCATTTAAAACTTATATTACGTTAGCTTTTCAAAGCTTGGAAATATTACCTCAAAGGCTATGAATAACCTAAACATTGCCTTAATAATAGAAACAAAAAACTCCAGATCTGCCAGGGGAAAACCCCAAAGACTCCCTCACCCTTAAGGAGGTTACTCATGCATTCAACCTTAAATATTTTCACCCTATGATAATTTGAGCTGATATTGTCTTTTAAAGATGTGAAATGTTGGCCAAGATAGTCTAAAGTTGCCTTGAAACTCCAAATCTCCCCTACCAATGATACTACCATTAGATGTGTTGACCTTTACTATAATGATGCCATTTAATTTTTTTGAACATATTCCAACCCTATGTTAAGCTATAAAGAATAGTTTCCGATACTTGATGGTGCTGTCTTTTAAATATTGCAGGTTATTGCTTGAAAGGGTTTGAATAGCCTAAAATTGGCTTTAAGAGTAAAAAACCTCCAGGGCTTCTAGGGGTAGACCCCTAGGAGCCCGCCCCCCCCCCCCCATGAGATGTACACATCCCAGTCTGTAGCTTGTCCCCTATCTCTTACTGTAAAGATGCTATCAAACTTTATTTCAAAAGTATTTCAACCCGCTTTTTACATGTTGGTACTGTCTTGTAAAGCTTGGAAATCATTGTCTGAAAGTGTCTGAATAGTCTCAAAATCGACTTTTAAAGGCATGACTTCCTGGTGCCTTGCACCCTATTTTGCATATGACTGACCGACTGACTGTATGTTTTGGAGGTGGAGAACTTGTGGTGACTCACTGGCAAGTAATCACCAAAATATAAACATTCCCTATATGGGTTGTTCACATGCAAATGTCGCATATTTGAGTAATCCTGAGTGACACACAATCTAAACAGTTGTTTGCAGGATCTAGGAGAATTTGTCTCATTTTGAAAGGTTTTTACATTCTATGATACAAACTGATTGATTTTCAACTAATTAGAGTATCAAGTTACCATCCTACGACATGCACAAACAATGTGTACATGATTCATGACCTGTGAGTTTCTTGGAGTACAGAAAAAATGCTGAAAACAAGACCCAGAAACTAGTGCTCTGTACAGCAGTTTGAATTTCCCACATTTGCGTAGATTAGCCATAATTCTTTTTATATAGGGCAGTTCTGTGTTTAAGAGTAAAAATCCTACAGAGCTTCTAGGGGGAGACCCCTAGGACTCCCCATGAGGGTGTACATAGTCCCTTCTCAAGCTTTCCCCCCTACCTTTCACTGTCAAGACGCTATTAAACTCCTTTTGGAATATATTTACCCTGTGTAGTTAATAATTATATGATAGTGCTATCCTGGGATCTTATAAAGTATTTGCAGGACGGTCAAGCAGTCCACACTGAGTCACGATCAAAAAATACAGGTCATGTGAATATGATATATGGGGGGGGGGTCATCATGTTTTAGAATTAAGTGATGGGGGGGGGTCAGCCTGTTTTTGGTTCTACAGATGATGGGGGCGGGGTCCCCCCCCCCAGGCTTGAGGAAACAGGCCTGTCCCTTCGTACAAATGGGGTTATTTTTCATTATATATTAAATAGAACTCAAAACGACCAGATAATAGCAGAAAGGAGGTATTTGGCTGATTAACGATTTTAAGAACCTAAATTTGTCAGACTGACGATAGAGAAGGACGTTAGAATGTTACGCTTTGCAACAATTCAAACCAGATTTAAAGTGAATGCCTTCCGTAGGGGCAAAGTTTTGAGATTGTCGTTCCTACAGACAATTGTTGGAATATATGCAATAAGTTATTTTTTCTCATTGATTGCTAATTGCCCATTGCTGTTAGTGATCTCCTGGCCAACCACAACATGTAATGTGAAGCTTTATAGAACGTTGTTGCATAGCAGTCACCGTAGAAAGAGTTTTTTGTTGTTGTTTTTTTAAGAGAATTGTTTCTGGTCAGCGCCCATCACTTAAATACCCCCCATCCCGCGTTAATTTTTTTTCCATGTTTTTCCAGCCACTTCAGTATGCAGATGAAAGGGAAAACACAAAAGTAACTCTCCCTACATTCCCACGAGCAGTGAAGACAACTGCAAAACTAATCATGAACTAGCCTATGACATCTTCCCCACATACACACTTGCTGTAAAGTACTAAATAAAAAGAGCAGTAACTGCAATGATAAGTAGATTGATTAACATTTGTTGAATGTAAAAAAAATCGCATCGTCGCACCACTTTAGACAACATTTCCTGACCAGAAACTATATTTTCCTTTTTTCATGGCCTATCAAAATATACCAATAACTTATTAAAACTAACAGCTACATCAATAATATTTTCAGGACATGTGCGCTTTGGTATCGCAAATATATGCATCAAATTATATTGAATTTGAAACGTATTCTTGAGATATAGCCTAATTACCGAAAACAATTAATTACGTAAATTGCTCATTAATATTCATGGATGTTTACCAAAAACCTAACCAGTTCTTGCCATTACCCTACGGAACGTGTCTACAAAATTTCGTTTGAATTGCGCCAGTCGTTTTTTACAAAAGGGTGATGCAGACACACACACACAGACACACACAGACAGACAGACACACACACACACACACACACACAGACACAGACACAGACACAGACATTTCAGACAACTGAGGGATTAAGAGACATCTTATTGACAGCAAAATATCGCAAAGACCAAACACAGCCAGATATATGAGAATATGACTTATATGTGCCTAAAAAGCTCCAATTGATCAAATTTATAAAAAGTGAAAATATTTGTGCCGATACTAATTGAAATTACATAAATCGATCAGATTTGTTGATAAAGGATGTGTCAAAGTATTCCAAGAATCCATGCACCGTGGATGGAGGGTATATGGCTTATCAGACTGGCGAAAAACTGTTTTTAAACTGGTCGGTGTTCCAATGTCTAAAAAGAGTCAGATTTGCAAATAAAATACTTGCAATGCTTAAATCCAATTGAAAGCGTTGTCATGACTGAACATATTAGTATTTTAAAAGATAGCATGTCTGGAAAACAATTGTCCTCAAGGCATCCCTTTGTTTCAAATTCACGGACGTAAGCGTCATTCACGTAATTTACATATTGCCATGTTTAGACAATAGACATTCGAAGTCTTTCTGTAAAGTAAATTTAGGGCAGTCAAATGTTGGCTTTGGCCTTGGACGGAGGCCACAGGCCGAACTCAGGGCTTTGATAAACAAGTCATTGAGAATGACATACTGCCCACTATGATTGGGTAAATTACAATTCGATTTCTTGATATCACTATGATCACGCAACAACACTTTGTGAACCGAAATCAAACAGACTTAGATATGTTGTGTCTGCTTGTTGGACAAGGGGTCAGGTTTTTTCCTTTGCGAATTTGCGTCGTTATTCCCGACTCCATTCGTGTTGTTGCTTCCACTTTGTCGGGGAATGTTTGTTCTGCCTCGACTGGTGAGTCGACTAACATTTCCGATACGTTACGAGTATTCGGCTGCTGGGTATACTTTACCGTTCGACTATTTCTTTTGTTCTTACCGTCCGCCATGTTGACAGTGAAGGTTCAAAATTGAGTCGGGCGACAGTGAGGGGTGTAATATTCAGCTAGCTTGTGTATCTGACCGGGTCTACCATATCCAAAATACGTTGAAAGTCTTCCAGGTGTTGTTATGCTCTACAGAGACAGGTGTGTAAAGCATATATCGGTGCGAGAAGTGTTGAAATCAATTATTTACCCTGCTGCGGCGGGACGTACGTGATGGGGGGGGGGGGGGGGCTGTTCAAGCACGTCTGAGTTATGGCTTTGGACATGAAAACTGCGCCAACAAAATGGCTGCCAGGCAGCCATTTCGGATTGTATCACGACGAAAATGGATATGCACATGTATGTCATAGAACACTGTCCTAATACCAACTTTGAATGAGATCTGTACAAGCATGTCTGAGTTATGGCTTTGGACAGGGAAAATTTGCAAACAAAATGGCTGCTAGGCGGCCATATTGGATCGTATCATGAAACAAATTGACATGCATATGTATGCCATAGTATGTTGCCCCTGTAAGTTTGACAAAAATCGGTCCAGGCATCTCCAAGAAATTTTAAACGGCTCTGGACGCATGCACGCACGGATGGACGGAACCCAATCCATAAGTTTCCGTCCCGGACTAATAAAGTCTATGTTCCAGTTCACACCACATATATATACCGTCTCGTATGCAGTTTATCATTTTACTACAAGTCTTGCTGATCTTAAAGATTTGATATGGAGGAGAATCCAAACCCCTGTTAAAGGTTATTGGTGGTAGTTTACCTCTCGGCAACCAAGCGAGTGTTTTCCCCAGACATCTAGCAGATCGAAGAGTTTCCCCGAAGACAAGCAAGTTCCCCGTAAAAAAGGCTAATTTCCCCCAAAGAAGACCTACCAGACGAAGGAACGAGGCTATATCTGACTCCGAAGAAATATCGACCTAATTTAGAAAACTGATAATGATGAATCCCTAGGAACTGTAATGGTAGAGTAATTTTCCAGAATCGAAGGACTTGTATATGGACCAATATGGACGTTAAAAAGAGGTAAGTGAATATTTACCAGTAGTCTGATGCGGAAAAAGAAGTATTGCGAAATTCTATCTGTACGGACAAAGAACATTTGCGAATGTGTTATGCTGCGATACTCAGATGTAATGATTACCAATTCAAGACAACGCGTCATCCAGGAAATCAAATATGAACTCAGACAATAAAATCTGTTGTCAAGAGATTTAAGCTTGTTTGAAGACGTATAACCATGAGAATGAAGAACTAATCGAACTCTTTCGGAGAGTCTACTTGACATTTTGAACATTTACTTTGGACTTCTATAGACTTTCCTAAATATCTTAACCGAGTTACGTGTTTCTTTGGAAAAGATGTCTGTTTAGTAATTTGTTTTCGGTATACGTAGTTATTGAAAGAGAATGTCATCTACCGAAAGTCAACTTCCAAAGTGTGTAGAAACTAAAACTAGGTTGACTTCATTATTATACTGTATATATATATTTTCTTGTATTGCTAATTTAGTTTAGTGATAAGATTTTCTTGTTGTCGAAAATGTTAATAATCCATGTAAATCGGCAAAATCATGTAAATACTCGTATATCGTATGTCTTGTGTTTTCTGACAAGCTTTGACATGCCTGCCTAAAATGACGATTTTCGCTCATGGTTGATTGTAGCGGGGCGGAGATACGGCCGGCTCTGTCTTTGCTCGGAACCACGTGTGAAAAGTCTCGTTCAGAACGACATGCTATCAAAGTTTCCCTCGAACCACATTTTCCTCATTGTTCTTTAGCTCACCGGCAGCTACTTCCATGTGTGCTAATTCTAAATGTTTCCTATTCTCTAAACATACTTCTTGATCATACTAATTTTTCTTAGCCCCATAGGCATGCTATTTGGCTATACAGTTCAGTTGCACATGATCTGAAAAAATTAAGTTTAACGAGTTTATCAATGTTAATTAATGTCTTGTTGCATGCTCCAGTGGTTTGATTTTAGGGACCGGTCAGTTTCTTCAGCCGGGGGGGGGGGGCGGTGGATTCTTAAATTGGGCCGACAAAAAGTCACTGACCCCCCCCCCCCCTATCTGTAAAATAAAAAACATGCTGAACACCCCCCCCCCCATCACTTAATTCTAAAACATGATGACCCCCCCCCCCCCCCATATATATAATATTCACATGACAGGTATTTTTTTTATCATGGCTCAGTGTGGACTGCTTGACTGTCTTGCATCTACTTTATAAGATCCTGGGTTAGCACTATCATAATTATAATTATTGACTACACAAGGTAAATACATTCCAAAAGGAGTTTAATAGCATCTTGACAGTGAAAGATATTGGAAAGCTTGAGCAGGGAATATGTATATCTCTCATGGGGGGTCCTAGGGGGTCTCCCCCTTAGAAGCCCTGGAGGTTTTTTACTCTGAAAAGTCAATTTTGAGACTATTCAGGCCCTTTCAGACAATAATTTCCAAGCTTTACAAGACAGCACCAACATGTAAAAAGAAAAAATATATTTGAAATATTAAGTTTGATAGCATCTTGACAGTAAGAGGTAGGGGGAAGAGCTTGAGACTGGGATGTGTACACCTCATGTAGTGGGGGGGGGGGTTCCTCCCCCTAGAAGTCCTGGAGGATTTTTACTCTTAAAGCCAATTTTTAGGCTATTCAGACCCTTTCAAGCAATAACTTAATCCATGCTTTACAAGACAGCACCATCAAGTATCAGAAACTATTCTTTATAACTCACACAGGGTTGAAATATGTTCTTAAAAAGTTAAATGGCATCATCATTTACATGTAGTAAAGGTCAGCACATCTAATGGTAGTATCATTGGTAGGGGAGATTTGGAGTTTAAAGCAATTTTAGACTACCTTGGCAAACATTTCACATCTTTAAAAGACTATCATCTCAAATTAGAATTGGGTGAAAATATTTAAGAAAAGTTTAATACCATTATGACTGTAAAGAGGTTGTTGGTGCATCTGAGTGTTGGTTGAATGCTTGAGTGACCTCTGGGGGTGAGGGAGTCCTTGGGCGTTTTCCCCTGGCAGATCTGCAGTTTTTTGCTTCTATTAAGGCAATGTTTAGGTTATTCATAGCCTGTGAGGCCAAGCTTCGAATAGCTAACGTAAATGTAAGTTTTAAATGAGTTTCCCATGTCACATAAAAATGGCCCCGTAACATTGGTATAGTGGCATTAATATTGCATGTATAGTAAATAAAGTCACCGGTATGTTAGAGAACTTTAGGTGGTCATACCTATAGTGTATAATAGAAACTGGAATCTGATGAGATGTGGTGATTTGTAGTGTCAATAACATGTAGTGTCCAAATAGAAAGTGTATTAATCCCTTCTGACAAGTTCATAGTGACGAGTAGGGAACAATTTAGATTAACTTCTTTTATAAACTATCTATGAAGATTACCATTACGAAACCTTCAAGTTCACTTTTGCCCCAAAGTGCAATATAAGTGAAGCACTGATTGCGAAACAGCCAAGCATTTACATGTTCTGTAACTAGTGTGGTAGCTGGGTAATACATGTATATGTATATTTATAGTTATGCTTGAACTAATAAGTAAGAAACAGGGAGAAAAACAAATATTTACATGTACCACATTTCAGGCAACTTGCTATATGCCATTGTAGAAAAAGGAGGCGAGGTCATTTCACCGTCGAGTACCCAACAATACTATAAGATAAGGTCGTCTACTTTTCACTGTCTTCCCGTTTAAATATACTGGGGGAAAAACAAATTGATAATTATGGTTGTTTGCTCCAGTGGAATTGAGTCGGACAGTTACACTGTCGAGTACGCATGATTAAAAATTTTGTTTCATACTCTTTTCCACGTGTTACAATTTGTTATCTTTTATAACATTTGTCGCATTTCTATGTTTAAACGCTGTTTCCTTTGTGTGACCTGCACTCTTCCTATTCGCGTGTAAACTCTTGAAAGCTCTCTAGCCATTGTTAAATTTAAACTACACCACTATTGTAGTTCAAGAACACTCCCATGTCCATCGATCATGCAAAGCGTGTCATTGAGAATTACCGTCGTCGCATTTCTATGCTTAAAAAAGGTATAAAGCATGGAGATTTCGATTTTCGTTTTAAGTACAGTGTTGTTGAGAAGAAATTATCGTTCTCCAAAATTACGAAACTTAGTATTACTCTCGCATTCGTGTTTTTATTCTTAAATATCTGTAGATTGATAGAACCACTATAGCCAGTCGAAAAGCCCACGAGTGTGGCTCTATAAAAATGTTATTGTTTAGTGTAATAGAGATAACGAGATGACTACCAACATAGAATATTATATAAGGTGCCTAAAGCGCAAACGAGACAAGAGAATTCACCCTGTGCTTTTAGGCACCGGTCAGTTTCTCCAGCCTGGGGGGCCGGTGGATTCTTAAATCGGGCCGAAAAAATTGACTACACAGGGTAAATATATTCCAAAAGGAGTTTAATAGCATCTTTGACAGTGAAAGGTACGGGAAAAGCTTGAGTGGAGAATATGTACATCTCTTATGGGGGGGGGGGGGGTCCTGAAAAGTCAATTTTGAGACTATTCAGACATTTTCAGAAAATAATTTCCAAGCTTTACAAGACAGCACCAACATGTAACAAGCAACTACATAGGGTTAAAATATTTTTGAAATATACTTTGATAGCATCTTGACAGTAAGAGGGGAAGAGTTTGAGACTGGGATATGTCCATCTCATGTGGTGGGGGCCGAGGGGTCTCCCTCTAGAAGCCTTGGAGGATTTTTACTCTTAAAGCCAATATTTAGGCTATTCAGGCCCTTTCAAACAATAACTTAATCCATGCTTTACAGACAGCACATGTCTTAAAAAATGGTAATATTTCACAGCTTCAAAGTTAATGTAAATTAGAAATGAGTTTCCCATGTCGCATAAAAGTGGGCCCGTAACATTGGAATAGGGGCATTAGTATTGCATGCATAGTCAAGTCACCGGTATGTGTGAGAACCTTAGGTGGTCATACCTAGTGTATAATAGAAACTGGAATCTGATGAGATGTGGTGATTTGTAGTGTCAATAACATGTAGTTTCCAAAACAGAAAGTGTAATAATCACTTCTGACAAGTTCATACTGATGAGTAGAACAAATTAGATTAACTTCTTTTATAAACTATCTATGAAGAGTACCATTACGAACCCTTCAAGTTCACTTTGCCCTAAAGTGCAATATAAGTGAAGCATTGATTGTGAAACAGCCAAGCATTTACATGACATGTTGTGTAACTAGTGTGATAGCTAGGTAATACATGTATATGTATATGTATAGTAATGTTTGAACTAATAAGTAATATTAAAGAATTTATGTAAGAAACAGGGACAAGAACAAATATTTACATGTACCACATTTCAGACAAGGCTATATGGCATTGTAGAAAAGGATTTTTTTTCTTCTATCACAATCCAAATCATAATGACCCCCCCCATCCACAATTTTCAAAACAGCATGACCCCCACCCCCCACTAACTGCCAATTTCAAAAAACAGAGTGCCCCCCCCTACAAATCCACCCCCCCTCCAGGCCGAAGAAACTGACCGGTCCCTTACTCAATAGGTAGACGTAGAAGACGTCGGAAATGTCCTGTCGACAGTTCACAAGTGTGTCTCTATAAGTGTCATGATCTCTCACCTTTCTTTATCAGGGTAGACTCTGTGTCGCAAAAAATCCTCAAGTAAAAAAATACAAAAAAAGGAAACGATTCTAATTGACGTAAGGTAGGCAAAGCACTCCTAAGAATCGTGATCAATTAGGAATCAAGTATTAACTTCTACTTTTGACTAAAGGTCGGCAGAAAGCCATAATAGCATCCTGGTAGTAGCGTTATTGTTTTAAAGTTTATATTGTATAAAATCTACTTAATTAAGAGACCCAGCATAGCCCCTCCACCAACGTTGGTGGAGGGTCTATGGACCCAGTAATGCGAACATTGAATTGTCATACCTCATTTTAATGTAAATAATTATGTAAAGTTTAATACCAATCCATCACACGCCAAGCATAGCTGTTGGAAGGGGTACTAGTTGAAATGTATCTTTTATCTCATTTCTATGACTTTCCTATTATCAATACAGCTAAGTAACGTCTGTATTCATCATTTACTCTTCATCTATCTCAGTTTACAGAGCAATCTTTTATTAAAGTTGATTGTTGACGAGCTATGTAGTCTTATCGATATACAAATGTCTTGTACTCAACGTCTAGCTGTTTTGTACTATTGTGTCTGAAAATTCTATTATAGTCGTCCATGAGTATATGCTATGTGCTACGATATCAAATGTTTTGCATATGACAGAATTGTATCTATGTTTTACTTTTAATTCTCATAAAAGAGGGGAGAATGTTATGGGTGTCAAGACAATAATTTAGACGTGCTTTTATAAATTTAGGACATCTTGTTTCAATAGGTATTGCTATCATTTTTCCTGAGAATAAGAGACTTTAGTGATTAGGGCATCACATTTTAGATAAGACGGAAGAATGTCATGACTCTATATGTTTAGGATTTTAAAACATAGCCTGTCTGGAAAACAATTGTCCTCAAGGCATCCCTTTGTTTCAAATTCACGGACCTAAGCGTCATTCACGCAATTTACATATAGTCATGTTTAGACAATAGACATTCCAAGTTTTCCTGTAAAGTGATTTGTAAAATTTAGGGAAGTCGATTGCTGGCTCTGGCCACAGGCCGAACTCATGGCTTTGATAAATAAATAAAGTTTATGTTCCAGTTCACACCACATATATAGTCTCGTATGCAGTTTATCATTTTACTACAAGTCTTGCTGATCTGAAAGATTTGTCATATTCACCATTGTTAATATCTTGGATGAACAAGCAGCATTTCTATCACTACGTCTCTGTATCTATTCTATCCAATTCAAACACATTCTCACAAAAAATATCCACCTGACAACACAATTATATTGTTAAAACTTTTATACAGAATCGTTTATTTTGTATGAATGTAATACAATGTAATGCAGACAAGTTTCAATAAGCACAGTTGTATAAAAATTCAAGTTTAAAAGAAAGGTTTTTTTTTTGTGTATTTCAGTATTACATTGATACAAATCAGTTGGTGCCACCCAAGTCTGTCACAGAAACATTTGTTGCTATGCCACCTAAGTCTGGCAAAAAAACAGTTGTTGCTATGCCACCTAAGTCTGGCAAAAAACATTTGTTGCTATGCCACCTAAGTCTGGCAAAACAGGTCTTTGTAGAAGACACACTCCCATGTTAACTTGTACTAAAAAGTCTCTCTTATGGAGGAAACATATGAATATTGATAGTTTATCCTGAAGGTCAAAGTATAGGTCAAAGATCAATATCTCAAAAGAAAGTTTACACCTATGATGTTTGGCAATCAGATTAAATCAGATGTAGTGTACACAATGCAATTTCTTTTTGGCTGTTACTGTCGTTTGTTCTTTTGTGATTTTTAACAAAAAAAGACACATTTTAGCCTTAATTTGCATATCACTGATGGGATCATCATGTAATGAACAATTCCTAAACTAAAGACACCCCAAGAACGTTCCCACCAAATCTCAGTAAATGTGGAATTACAGACTTATGACCAACAATAGCACCAGTGGTGTTGTAGTACAACTATACAGTTTTTAAAAATGTTTACCCACATGCTGATCAATGCTAGTATAGGTGTTCATTTGCTGAATGACTATCCAGTTGCCTATCCAACTCTGATATCTTTGCAATACTCATGGTTATTTGGCTGTTGCCATGGGCATGGTCTTGTTGCTAGGTATATTGGTATACATTTGTAGAATGTTTATTCATTTGTCTATTAATCCCTGTTACCTTTGCAATATACGTGATCATTTGGCTGTTGCTGTGGGTGTGGTCTCGTTGCTAGGTATATTTGCATACACTTTTTGAATGTTTATTCACTTGCTAACAGTCCCTTTTGTTATCTTTGTGAAATATACCACCGTTTAGCTGTTGCTATGGGCGTGGTCATGGTTGCTAGGGATATTTGCATACATTTTTTGAATGTTTAATCACTTGCCTACCAGGTATTATTTGACCAAAATATACTGCAGTTGGTGCTAAGGGCATGGTCATAGTTGCTAGGGCCACTTGTGTCAAAATCTTTTGAAGAAAATCTGTAGAATAACTTCTAGAAACATCTCACCAAATTTCTGTCTCATTGACCAAATACTCTTTGAGATATGAATTTTTGACCAAAATTCACATTTTTACACTTTATTTGTATATCACTGATGAAATCATTATATGCTTAATAATTTTTCATCTGTACACCCCCAGATGCATTCCCATTAAACCCAATTTGCACAGTAATTTTGGAATTTTGCTTTGAACAATTTCCCAACTAGACACCAAAAGTAATCTCCCCACCAAATACCAAGGCTATCGGTCTGGCGGTTTTTGAGTTTAAGACACACACACACACACACACACACACAGACAGACAGACAGACAGACAGACAGACATCTCACCATGCCTATAGCACTACTGAACCTTATCACTTCAGTTGTGCTAAAAAGTTATATGAGCACAACACCAATCCTTGTGTATATTCATGTTCCTCTATATTATCTGTAGACATGATTTACAACAATTACTACAAAGTGTGTGATTTAGCTTGAAGAATTAGCTTGATTTTGATAACTGACCTTGAAGGTCAAGGTTAAAGATCAATGTCTCAAAAGAAATCTTGCAGCTAATAGATAATAGGGATAGACACTTGAATGGAGTCTCTAGTTATACAAATTTTAAGTTACGTCATAAATATTGACTTTTAACAACAAATGTGGCTGTCATTCAGTTATGTTTGCATATGTCATGAAACAAAATGATATGCATATGTACCATATGACATGTCACGTTTGTGTAAGATTTGAAAGAAACTGGATATTGCTGTCTGAGAAATGACGTATTACAGACACATACATGGACAGAGCTGTGGCAAGTCTGGCACAAAAGCATGTGATTGCAAAGGTAAACACTACTGTATAGAACATTAATATGTTTTGGCAATAAAGAACAATTAATAATTAGTAAATAAAAAGTTTTCTTCCCAAATGTACACAATCTGCATATGGTTACTTAACACAAAACTTAACTTAAAGTTTGTGTTTTTTACAGAGCACCATCAAAAACAATCTACAACAATTTGTAATGATTACATCTCATTTTTTAAAACAGGTATAAAGAAATATTCAGAGCATAATAGGTTTGTGGTAGGGGATATTGTTTGTTTGGCATTTTCAATATCTACTGACACAGAACCGTGCTTTAGAAATGCTTCTTACCAAATATCATATGAAATTTCCTCAAATAAAATGTTAACATAGGTGACAAACATTTATGAAGGAAGCTGGATGTGATAAAAATAATATCAAGCATTTCTTCACTATTGGTATACTCTTTTTTTGCAAATCTTACAACCCATAAAAATAGCACCAATGGCATTGTAGCACAACTGTAAGTATAGGTGTTCATTGCTGAATGACTATCCTGTTGCCTATCCAACCGTGTTGTTATCTTTGCAATATACGCAATCATTTGGCTGTTGCTATGGGTGTGGTCATGTTGCTACATATATTTGCATACATTTTTTGAACGTCCGTTCACTTTTCTTTTAATCCTTCATGTTATCTTTGCAATATACGGCTGTTGCTATGGGCAGGGTATTGTTGCTAGGTATATTTGCATACATATTAAAATGTTTATTCATTTGTCTATTAATCCCTGTCATCTTTGTGAAAAATACCACCATTTGGCTGTTGCTATGGGCATGGTCATGGTTGCTGGTGATATTTGCATACATTTTTTGAATGTTTACTCACTTGCCTATCAGATGATATTGTTATTTGATAAAATATACTGCCATTTGGTTGTTGCTAAGGGCATGGTCATGGTTGCGAGGGCCAATGTCAAAATATTTTAAAGGAAATCTGCAGAATAACACTTCTAGAAACATCTCACCAAGTTTCAATCTCATTGACCAAGTATTTTTTGAGATATAAGTTTTTACCAAAATTCATATTTTTACACCTAATTTGCATATTACTGATGAGATCATTATATGCTTAATATTCTTCATCTATACACCTCCAGATGCATCCCCATTAAATTTCAGCCCAATCTGCTTGGTAGTTTTGGAATTAAAGATTTTTGACCAAAATTTGGCAAAAAGACACATTTTAGCCCTAATTTGCATATCACTGATAGGATCAGCATGTTGTGAACACTTCTTAATCTACTAAACATCCTTAAGAATGTTCCCACCAAATCTCAGACCCATCTGCCCAGTATTTTTTGAGTTTAAGTTTTTTGACCAAAATTTACATTTTTTGACCAAATCACACACGCTAGCCAGGTAAGATAATTATGATTTGAACAATTTCCTAAGTAGACACCCAAGGTTATATACCCACCAAATATCATGGTTCAGCAGTGTTTGACTTTAAGTTGTTTACACATACACACAGATAGCCAGCCAGACACTTTGCCATGCCTATAGCACTACTGAACCTTATCAGTTGAGTTGTGCTAATAACCTGAGAAAATGTGTGAAACATGGAAGAATATGGAAGAAATGTTACATTTGACACATAACAACATAACAGTGTTTTTACAAATGTAGTTGAAATTATCACACTGGACTGACCATGTACGAACTTCACTATAAATGCACAGAGAGGAATTCATACTGTGCTGAATTCCACCAGTTACCAACAAGTCATTGAGAATGACATAGTCCCCGCTATGATTGGGTTTTAAGGAACTGGCAGGTTATGTTGTCATTTTCTTGATATCACTACTCTGATATGCAACAACACTTGTGAACCTAAATCAAACAGACTTAGATATGTTGTGTCTGCTCGTTGGACATGGAAAATGCCTACTCATGTTGTGTCTCCTCATTGGACATGGGACATGCCTACTCCTCAAGATGACGTGAATCAAACCATTCAACAATAAAGAATAGGTCGGGTATGGGGGGGGGGGGGGACCTGTTCAAGCATGTCTGAGTTATGGCTTTGGACATGAAAACTGCGTCAACAAAATGGCTGCCAGGTAGCCATATCGGATTGTATCACGACGAAAATGGATATGCACATGTATGTCATAGAACACTGTCCTAACACCAACTTTGAATGAGATCTGTTCAAGCATGTCTGAGTTAAGGCTTTGGACATAGAAAATTCGCAAACAAAATGGCTGCCAGGCAGCCATATTGGATCGTATCACGATGAAAATGGATATGCACATGTATGTTATAGAACACTGTCCTAATATCAACTCTGAATGAGATCTGTTCAAACATGTCTGAGTTATGGCTTTAGACTGGGAAAATTTGCAAACAAAATGGCTGCTAGGCGGCCATATTGGATCGTATCTTGACAACAATGAATATGCACATGTATGTCATAGAACACTGTCCTAATACCAACTTTGAATGAGATCTGTTCAAACATGTCTGAGTTATGGCTTTGGACATGGAAAATTGGCAAACAAAATGGCTGCCAGGCAGCCATATTGGATCGTATCACGATGAAAATGGGTATGCACATGTATGTCATAGAACACTGTCCTAATACCAACTTTGAATGAGAACTGTTCAAACATGTCTGAGTTATGGCTTCAGACAGGGAAAATTTGCAAACAAAATGGCTGCTAGGCGGCCATATTGGATCATATCATGAAACAAATTGACGTGCATATGTATGCCATTGTATGTTGCCCCTGTACCAAGTTTGAAAGAAATCGGTCCAGGCATCTCCAAGAAACGGCTGTGGACGGACGGATGGATGGACGGAACCCAATCCATAAGTCCCCGTCCCGGACTTCGTCCGGCGGGGACTAATTATAGCTCCACACTCAGACTCCATAATAACATTTTTTGATATTCAATACCTCCTTTCTAATTTTTGTTTTCAAATCTATGTTTACAGCTGGAAACAATTCGTTACAATTTTCTTTAAAATTATCTTTTGTTAAAAAAAATGCATCTTTGTATAATTTTCTAAATGCAAAGTAGAACAAACCAAGCCAGGTTAAATAAATCTAAATATCTGGTCCTATGATGGCATGTTCTTTAAGTTTGAAATTTCACATAATTACATGAGTTGTATGGCTATTCAAACAAACTGGACGTGATTATTCCTGTATCATATTTACTATTCTTGTACTAAAATCATGATTGCATAGCTAGCATTACTCTTATAACCATAACAACAGCAACCTAGTTACAGGGTTCTCCACATGCTCTGAAGTGTTTGGGCGAGGTCTGTACCAGTTAACACCCACAAAATGTATCCTGAGCAGTATACTTCTTATTAAAGCTATTGTTTCTGCAAATTATGCATGTGATCCCAGCTTGGAAATTACATCTTCAAATACTGATTTACCTATAGGAATATGAATACATGTACTAATGAATATTAATGAATAACCAGTACTCCTTTGGATTGGGGAGAACCCCTGCTAGTTTTCTGTCTGTATCTATACACTGGAGAATTCCATATTGGCATATATTTAATTATGAATGAGTGTACACAGCTACAATTGTATTACATTGCGTGTTCTAAGCAGGAACATGTCAAATCCTATTACAATGTCTGCATACTTCCTAATAGAATTCTCCTAAGTGGCCATCGCCTCAGATTCAACGTACAAACAGGTTTAAGTTTAGTTTCGCAACAAGATCAATTCAACTCATTAATCCCACGTAATCACTGTTATATGTATTTATATGTATGTATTGTAATCATGGATTTATTATTGAAGTAAATGTAATCTTTGTGGCTATGTAGTTCCTGTCAATGCAAAAGAAATTTCATGTTTTTCATGACAAATAAAGTAATTATTAGTTTTATTATAATTATTACCACAAAGTACATTAAAATCCCATGCAGCAAGTCTTCATATAAAAATCATGCTAATATTATTTTTTCGTATAAGTCTGCTATCGTAAATAAAAAAACTATTATCAAAGACCTCCTAAAAAAGTTTGCAGTATGGGAAGACTTTTGTTGTCTTATCCTTCATTCATAAATCTTGGAAGTGCAGTTTTAGCTGTAAGTCAGTTAACAATTTAAAAGATTGAGTAAATGTGCTCAAATATACTTCACAGACTTTACAATCACAATCTCTACAGTTAAAATATAATCCCATGCACTTGTTACTTGAAGTCATGTCTCTAAACCTAGCTCTACAATTAGTCCATAGTGGTTACTACAAAAAGTTTCACTTTATATACATGGCAAACTAAAACTACTTTAACTTTACAAAATACCCAACTGTACTTGTTTAATCTTGCTTGGCAATTTAAAATTCACAATGGTACTCACTACGGAGTACAATAACTACATAGGTAAAGCTCACACTTTAAAATATGTTTAGGTGAAATTTAAAGGACATGATTTTGTAAGTCACATTTGTTTTTGTGTTTCAATATCCTGTAACCTAAATCATTTGATAAGTTAAATGCTAAAATACAAACTTTGCCAAACATCCTAACTGGACAATTGAGTACATCTGCCAATGCTATAAATGTGTCTTTAGAATATAATTACTAATACTATCAAAACAAAAAGACAGCAGTTCTGTCAGACTTTATGATTGGATATACAAGTCATTTACGTGTTGCAGGTTCTACACCAATCAAGTCATTTACGTGTTGTAGGTTCTACGCCAATCAAGTCATTTACGTGTTGTAGTTTCTACGCCAATCAAGTCATTTACGTGTTGTAGGTTCTACACCAATCAAGTCATTTACGTGTTGTAGGTTCTACGCCAATCAAAAAGTGACATTCATATTTAAAAGATAAAAAATATCAAAACATGAATGGATCACATCAATATGTACACAATGGTTGTGTTTGGGTGCCTTAACACTGTGATAGTGTAGCAGTCTATAAACCAATCAGTGACCATCGGTGATAATTATTCATGAGATTCTACAAATGAGAAATGTGTGTACATCAACTTGTGAGGCAAAGTATGACTATTGATGCAGTCAAGTCACTTTACTGTCTGAGATTCTTTTTATACTAGTCACTCACAAGAGGGTATTCACCCAAATACAAAAGACAATATAAATTATCAAGTTTTATCAGCATTCCTACTGTCACTATATTATTTTGAATATTGGACTAAAAATATATAATAGCTTGGCTTTCATCTTCAACCACTATTGTAATTACAAAACATTGAATCCATAAGTCTCCCATCAACCCACTTTCGAATAAATCTCATAATAGTATCTAGCTCAAGATGATAAAAGTACACATTACACACTACAGATATTGCTTGACTTATAACTTACATATTTATATCAAGTGCCTTCCAAGGAATCAGGGATACCATAGCATTATGGAAGGTCTTCACACTTTTTTTACTTGCTTAAAGCCACAGTAGCTGGCTATTTTGATAGGTTTTGTAAAGTCAAAGAATTTTTTTATTACACTGTGGTCCAACTCTGAACCTGAGAAGCTTAACACCACTGTGAGTTTACTGTTATGATAATTTTAGGCCAATGCCAATACGTCAGAGTAGATTTTTAATCTTGATAATCAGTGGGAATGTGTTTTACTATTAAACACACTGTATTGCATACAAATGCTTGTTGGTACATAAAAGCCTCGTTCTGAAAGCCTCGCCACCCACTAGCACTATATGCAGTAAAGCTGGACACTTGTCAAGCATGTCTGAAAAATAAATCTATTGAATTTTGGTCACTGGAAAAAACATGTAGTTGTTACTACTGTGGCTTTAAGCATGTATGGAGCAGTAATCACAAATTTTCAGTTACACTGTAACTTCTATAGCATGAACATGTTAAGATATTTGACCACAAAATGTTCATAGTAGTACATACTGTAAGCATGCATCCTTAAGGTAACAAGATAGGAATAGTTTAAAACAAAATGTATCACAATGTGTTCATTATCATTTTATGAATGACTCCCTATACTAAACCCCTCTTTAGAGAAGAGTCAATATAAAAAGTGACTGGTCAACGACACTAAAGAAGTCAGACACTGTAAACTGACCTGTCTAAGTCCAAGGCACAATACACATAGAATAGGCCAGAATACAGAATACTAGTACATACACTATCATAGAAACCCCATCAATAAAAGACAAATAATTTATACAATAGAAAAAATTAATTCTACAGTAAAGAAGAAACATAACATGGCCTATATTATATGTAAACAACAAGTCTTGATAGGTAACCACTTTTAATGATGAACTGGTGCACAATTATACTTTACAGAAATTACATATACTTAGGGTTAAGAATTCACTTCAAAAGTTCACCTCTGTTATAACTTATCCCCGTTAGCTTTGAATATGTAGTAATTCTGCAAAGCGTAAAATTCAATTTTCCCAAACCCTGACAATTTTAGTACTTTTGTTAGCTATTTTTTATAAAAATAAGACAGTTGTGACCCAACCCTCTTAAACTGTTAAACATCTCCTTAATTGTAACGTTCCTCTTGATAAGCTGTTTCATATTTATAAGATCTCTTGTCCATGCTACCATTTCTGGAATGCCTTGATGTGCCTCGAAAACTGGCTTTGTTCTCTCCCACTCGTTTCCGTTTGAAGAATCCGCACTGTAGGAAAAATGAAAAAAGAATATGAAGACACACAATGAGGACACTTATTAAAACTGAATCTAAGAATTGTACAATCAGGACAGTCTTAAAATGAATTGTACAAATGATTTGGGCTGTATAGCATTTTAGTGAATACTGGAAATGATAAAGAGAGTCATTACATTCTGTTCACAAAAAATAGTGCCAATTGCATTGTAGCACAGCTGCACAGATTTTCCAAATAGCGACAATGGCATTGTAGCACAACTGTACAGTTTTTAAAAATGTTTACCCTCATGCTGATCCATGCTACATGTAGTTATAGGTGTTCATTTGCTGAATGATTATCCAGTTGCCTATCCAACCCTGGTGTTATCTTTGCTATATATGTGATCATTCGGCTGTTGCTATGGACAGTTTCATGTTGCTAGGCATATTTGCATACATTTTTTGAATGTTCATTCACTTGTCTATGAATCCCTGAAGTTATCTTTGCAATATATGTGCTCATTTGGCTGTTGCCATGGGTGTGGTCTTGTTGTTAGGCATATTTGCATACACTTTTTGAATGTTTCTTCCCTTGTCTAAGAATCCATGTTGTTATCTTTGTGAAATACACCACTGTTTAGCTGTTGCTATGGGCGTGGTCATGGTTGCCAGGGATATTTGCAAACATTTTTTGAAGGTTTACTCACATGCCTACTAGATGTTGTCATTTAAAGTTGTAAAATTGTTTAAAATTGCCATTTTTTCAATATTTCAAATACGGTAAAAGATCGTGTAGAACCAACCTTTACCATGTAATCAATTGCCTCGTCCACGAATGCAAGTCAAATTGACCCTTCTAACGACGTATGGCTTCAGAGAATAATTCGATCGTAAACAAAATGTTTTGAACCTCCCGCCATTACCGCACAAATTGCCACGTCATTTAAGAGACGAGATAACGCGAGAATTTGGGACGCGACTTCACTATCATAGCTGACACGTTCGAAGTATCTGCCTTCCATAGCGTAGGCAAACGTAGAGCTATGTTTGTTATCCTTGAAAGTTGAAAGCTATAATTATTGTGCAATTGTTGTATATCGTTTCTGGTTGTATCGGCAAGTTCATTTTACATGACGTACAGAAGTGTCACATTGTCACTTTTTATTACTTCCGTGCTACTTTCTAGCTATTGATTTTTGCCCCTGAATTGAAAATAAAACCAACAGAAGTTACCGTACATCGTCAATCACCGGTAGTGAAAACAATACATTGTACATGTCGAAATCGTTGCCACAGCCACAAAGGAATCACAAGTCACGGTGGTTGTGTCTGTAACATTTATAAGTATTGATATTTGGAACTACAGATGAAGAAACCTGTAGGCCCGTTTGCATACAGTGTTCGTCGTCCTTTCGTACGAGTTGAACCCTGCATGCTGCACCGTCTGCAAATAGGGCTATCTTGGCAGTAATGTTTGTTCTGATGAGCGTGAATGTCACATTGAGTGATCAGTTTTACCCATCCATGTAACCTACTTCACTTCAATGTCATCAGACGATCCCACAAAAATTTACCTCTTCAGGTGACTGTATAAACTGCTCAATGTGTGACTGGTGATGGTATTTATTCAAATGCAATGAAACATGACGACGTGATACATTGTTCAATGATAATGCATGGCTGGGTCGCGTTAGTCGTCGTGACGTGATGGGGCTAGTGTTCACAGGGACAAGGTTCTCGAGATATGCCGTGGAGTATTTTTTATCAGAATACAGTAAAATGTCGATAATATAGACGTGTTTAGGCAAATACCACTTGTTTTTACTAGCGGAATGGAGCAGTTCCACATTACCGTTGATCATGTTCGACGCCATATTGTCTATTAGCAACAATATTGTGCGCATGTACGAATGATACGTCACGCGTCAAGTACACATCTTTCGACTATAACATTTGTGTACGTACACAAAAAATATTTTTACATTTTTTAAAAATTACAATTTTACCAGCAATCAATATCAACCAAGTCAATGCAGAATCAATGTAACTTAGTGCACAGAATATGATACTAACGGCAAAATTTGATTTCAAAATATTGAAAAAATGGCAATTTTAAACAATTTTACAACTTTAAGCAAAATATACTGGCATTTGGTTGTTGCTAGGGCCAATTGTGTCAAATGTTTTGAAGAAAATCTGCAGAATAACACTTCTTGAAACATCTCACCAAGTTTTAGTCTCACTGACCAAATACTTTTTGAGATATAAGTTTTTTACCAAAATTCACATTTTTACACCTAATTTGCACATCACTGATGAGATAATGATATGCATAATATTTCTTCATCTATATACCCCCAGATACATCCTCATCAAGTTTCAGCCAAATCTGCTCAGGCATTTCAGAATTAAAGATTTTTGACCATAAAGACACATTTTTAGCTCTAATTTGCATATTACTGATGGAATCACGTCATGAACAAATCTTAATTTACACACCTCCAAGATATTCCAACCAAATTTCAGACCAATCTGCCCAGTAGTTTTTGAATTTAACTTGTTAATTTTTACCAAAAATGAAATTTTTGACCCAAATCACATACCTGTGATGCAATCATTTTGCTTTGAACAAATTTCCAAGCTAGACACCAAAAGTAATCTCCCCACCAAATACCAAGGCAATCGGTCTGGAGGTTTTTGAGTTTAAGTAGTACACACACACACACACACACACACACACACACACACACACACACACACAGACAGACAGACATACATACATACAGATAGACACACACACCGTACCATGCCTATAGCTCTACCGAACCCTATCAGTTCAGTTGTACTAAACATATAAACCCATAAAGAAGCAAATAGTCCAATTATGAGTAAAACAAAAGATTATACAGTTTAAGTTTTGATACTGGAGGCTCTATTCAGGAAATGAGGGTCTCAATCGTTGGGTCCTGTACTTTATACAACAGTAATCAATGATATTCTCTTCATCACTTCACTTAATTTTAACTTTTGGACTTTCCATGATGTAATTCCATGGAAGTGACTTAGCTCTTGTACACATATTTTGCTGACTACTTAATGTATTGCAAGCTAATTGGTTTGAATAAATTACATTCCAGTTCAGTTCTCATTTCCCAAATCCCAACAATCTTGTGTAACATGTGGATAATGACTGCAAACAATGTGATGAAGTTTTTGTGATATGCCTCCTGTTGTTGTCTCTATCTCAAATTTTACAATGCACTTTACATTTGTAGATATTATGTTTCATCTTTCTATTTGTTTTTGTTATGTAATAATATAAATGTACTGATGAGTACCATTAACATCTATCAACAATGATCACTTGTTCAATTCATGAGTTCATAACTACAACATAATTCATAAAGACTATCTAATATATAAACAGTCAACCGAATTACATCCATCAACAGTGACTGCTACAAGTATGTGCGAAGAAATACATGCAGAACATAAACACTAGAACATTGCAGTTTTAAAGTAGTTTCCCTCCTACTAAGAGTACCCCTTACATCCAGACTGCGAGTACCCCTTACATCCAGACTAAGAGTACCCCCTACATCCAGACTATGAGTACCCCCTACATCTAGACTATGAGTACCCCCTACATCCAGACTAAGAGTACCCCTACATCCAGACTATGAGTACCCCCTACATCCAGACTGCGAGTACCCCTTACATCCAGACTAAGAGTACCCCCTACATCCAGACTATGAGTACCCCCTACATCTAGACTATGAGTACCCCCTACATCCAGACTAAGAGTACCCCCTACATCCAGACTATGAGTACCCCCTACATCCAGACTAAGAGTACCCCCTACATCCAGACTATGAGTACCCCCTACATCTAGACTAAGATAACCCCTACATCCAGACTAAGATAACCCCTACATCCAGACTAAGATAACCCCTACATCTAGTCTAAGAGTACCCCCTACATCCAGACTAAGAGAACCCCTACATCCAGACTGAGAGTACCCCCTACATCCAGACTGAGAGTACCCCCTACATCCAGACTAAGATAACCCCTACATCCAGACTGAGAGTACCCCCTACATCCAGACTAAGATAACCCTTACATCCAGACTAAGCGTACCCCCTACATCCAGACTAAGATAACCCTTACATCCAGACTGAGAGTACCCCCTACATCCAGACTAAGAGTACCCCTTACATTCAGACTGAGAGTACCCCCTACATCCAGACTGAGAGTACCCCCTACATCCAGACTAAGAGTACCCCTTACATCCAGACTAAGAGTACCCCCTACATCTAGACTAAGATAACCCTTACATCCAGACTAAGCGTACCCCCTACATCCAGACTATGAGTACCCCCTACATCTAGACTAAGATAACCCCTACATCCAGACTAAGAGTACCCCTCTATCCAGGCTAAGAATACTCCTACATCCAGATTACGAAAACCTCTACATCCGGAGTAACAGAACTCCTACATCGAGACTAAGATAACCCCTACATCCAGACTAAGAGAAGCCCTACATCCAGACTAAGAGAAGCCCTACATCCAGACTAAGAGAAGCCCTACATCCAGACTAAGAGAAGCCCTACATCCAGACTAAGAGAACCCCTACATCTAGACTAAGAGAACCCCTACATCTAGACTAAGAGTATCCCTACATCTAGGCTAAGAGAACCCCTACATCTGGACTAAGAGAACTCCTACATCCAGACTAAGAGAACCCCCCACATCTGGACTAAAGGTGACTACAACCATGCTTATTCGTTTGGGAAAACATGCTATTGGCAAACTAAGATAGACACAACTAAAACTATTGTTGTTGTTCAATATGGTTACCATGTAGATAGCTATAGATTATAGAAATGGGTGATAGAGTGCCTTGATTATAGGGATATAATCATTATCACCCTGTAATCAAGATACATTGAGGTGTGTTTATGGCATATATCAACATGGGGCAATAACAATTGGTCTGTGTCTGTATTTGTTTGAGCTCCCATTATCATACTGTAACTTATCCACAGATAAACAATACAAACCACACACTACAAAAATTCAATTACAAAGCTCTCCACTAACATGTCCACCAAAATTTAGGAATATATATATATATATATATATATATATATAACTCGGTGAATATCAATCTGCTAAGACAGTGCTCTATACCGCAGTGGCAGAGCGCAATAGGTATATATATATATATATATATATATATATATATATATATATATATATATATATATATATATATATATATATATATATATATATATATATATATATATATATATATATATATATATATATATATATATATATATATATATATAACTCGGTGAGTATCAATCTGCTATAAGACAGTGCTCTATACCGCAGTGGCAGAGCGTAATAGTTTTGGTAGTACTGGAACTCTTTCTTGGGTGTAACTCGGAGTTTCACGCATATTGCGATCATCAGATGTCTGATGATCGCAATATGCGTGAAACTCCGAGTTACACCCAAGAAAGAGTTCCAGTACTACCAAAACTATATATATATATATATATATATATATATATATATATATATATATATATATATATATATATATATATATACTTAATTGTAGTACATGCAACTCTGAAAACATACTGAGCTTGAAGGGGAGAAGAATGTTTTCAACATTAACTTAACAGTCATCATATATAATGGGAAGCATTCAACAGAATACCTGGTAAAAATGGGTAATGGATGGACAGTACATGTATGTTAGAAAGCCAGTCATTTACCTCTCATGGTTTATGTATATCTGAATAATTTGTCAAACAAAGTGATGCTGTACTATTTAGTGAAGGGATTAGGTTTGTACCAATACAAATAAAGCCTTTCAATTCAACTGAGCTTCTTTTGGTACTAAAAGCCAAGTGTATGCCCTCAGTATTATTTTAGTGAGTAACAAGCTGTAAGGAAAAACAAACTTTTAGCAAAGTTTCATTTAATAGGACAAATCAAACAACACGGTAATAACGTGCAGAGTTACACGTAGGAGGAGGATGATTGCCTTGTAATTCCCAACAATAACCTCTGACTGTGGTAAGTACAAGAATGACAGTGCCCTCTAAGATGCTAACATCTGTTATTTGGGGGGGGGGGGGGGTTCTGATTAGCATCTCATGATGCAAGTATATGACAGCACCCTCTATGCTATGACAATGTATTCTTTTGTTTAGAATCTCATGATGTGAGTAAATGACTGGCTGATTCAATAAATGAAGAGTTTGACAACCTTGTAACTATCTACTATAATGAAGCTGTGTTAGCCAAGTGTGCATTTGGCATGCTGATCCAGTACTTCTCTCTCTTTGGATGAAGGTCCATTTCACTTTGGTGATGCCGCTTGAAAAAGCCAGCCTTTGATGATGATGAGGATGATGACGCAATGCAGCAGTGACAGTAGCAAGAAGACAGATGACAGGGTTAGATAGGTTAGTAGATTTGACAGACTGCTGAACAGGGCAACATTAGTATAAGAATTATTTAACATATCTGAGAACATTCATGCCAACTTTCAGATTAAACAAAGTGTGCACTGGTGGAATATATAATTTTGAACACAAGATATGAACTTGAAAATAGAATGTGCTCTTTTCATTGGAAATTACAAAATTGAATCTTTCGGTTTAGAGACCACGCTGGCATCCAGACTTGAAATTGGCAGAAAAGAAGTCATCTTTATCATGCCATATTTCACAAATTTCAAAACAATTCTTATCTGGTATGTCTTGTTTTAGGTCTGTACACAAAAGATGGTGATATATTAAAACACTCTTTACTTTTTTGACTTGAAGGTTTGTTTTTAACTTGGCCTGTCTTCCAACATATTTTTTTTGTTGTAATTTGAAAATGAGCGTGGAGACCTATCAATTTCTTTACACATTCAAATTCTGTTGCAAGCCTTTAAACTGCAAAACTTCATAAAATTTACAAGACTCTATAAATAAGATTCAGTAGACATTCAGATGCTATGTTTTCCTTTGCCTGTGCTCTTTCAAATCTAGATGTTAATTTGTGTTGCCATGACAACCTTCACAAAAATAACTTATATGATAAATTCTTCTATCAACTTCATTTGAAAAATACATTGATATTAATCAAGGTTCAACATATTTCATTCTCCTTATTATATTTTTATGAGTTTGTCTATACAAAAATTGTTACCATGCAAAAACAAGCGACCTATTGGTCAGAATAGCTCCGCTGTTCTTTTTAATTTAATTTTTTATTTTGGTGACATGTAGAAGTGGTTCAGTTCTTCAGCTCTTCACTATGCAGTTTTGTTCTAGCGATGTAATAAAGTGGTTAGTGGTTTCATATGTCTCACTATAAAACACATTTTACACAGAAAGTTGGTAATTTATTGTACTTTTATACCATAGTCACCATTTTATAAAAAAAATCTACAAAAAATTACACAAAATCTCAGAAAAATAATGACTGGGAAATGCACACAAGAAAAAGAAAAAAAGAGGATTTTGAGGTTGGCTATAAATAATTCCAGTGTCTTACAGCTTTAACCCTGGAAAATTTTAATGATGAATGAAATAAACTAGGGATCTAAAATAATTTTGAGGCAATTCGAATTTCAATTTTCTAACAAATTTACCAAGTCAACAACATTCAACTTGTACTAGTTGTAGTAGACATAACATCGTCTGATATTTTAATTTACGGAGTTTCTTGTGACCGGCAGACTCGGCCAATTTTTTTTCATCATTCCATTGTATTTACACCTTGTACTTGACATTTCGCAATATTTATAATTCTCAATAAAATACCTCAACATGCCTCACCTCGCTCATACTCAAAGCAGTCCCAGTATGATCACCGACTAGTCGTGCTTGCATACGGAGTAATCCAGGACTCGATTCTGACAATTGTCCCTACTATTTGTTTAGAGTCAAGTCAGCAATATAGACTCGTGCACCGCCTGTCGTATGTAAGCAGGGCTAACCACTCACATGACCAGAGAGAACCTTTTCGGATTTACATGTAAAACGGGGAAAGATACAAAAACATAATGC
Organism: Glandiceps talaboti; assembly: GCF_964340395.1. Lineage (NCBI taxonomy): Eukaryota > Metazoa > Hemichordata > Enteropneusta > Spengelidae > Glandiceps > Glandiceps talaboti. The sequence goes on from NC_135552.1 coordinate 564,732, forward strand.
AAAGTCTGAAGCCAAATTAAAGTTGTAAATATTTAATTATTTTTACTTGCCAAATATTTGCATTTTGGAAATGGCAAGACACGTTCATGTCGTTTAACTTTACATGTAAACTGTCGGCCAATAAACAAAGTTTGGTCGATTCACAGTCGGCAGTGAGACTGCTCTTGCATAACTTCAACCGCATGCCTTGGCATGCCTTCCTTACGCGAGTTGTCTTCATTCTGGTTCACTGTCACGCCAAATTGCACGACAATATAGAATTAATCACAAGTTACATGTTATCTGAAAACATCAAACTTTTATAGTGGGTCTGAAGTGTGATTTTAGTGAGTACCAAACTCCCTTGTTGCTACTTGCTATGGAAAATCGCCCGGTCAAACGAGGTCAGCTTCAGCTTCTGGGTCAAATCAGTCGTTTTCTACCAAAAATTCTTGAATGGAGCGTTACACAACGATCCTACTATATTTACTTGCCATAGTTATTAAAAACACATAAAAATATTTCAGGGCCTCAAGTATGCGTCCCGAATTCGTCGGGAAATCGGTATTCCTAAATGTAATTCCAAAATTTGTTTTGCTGGTACAAAAGAAGAGATGTCAGTTGAGGTTTAGGCGTTTACAGTATCTAAAATGGTGGACTCTAGTGAAAGTTACGGTGAGTTGAAAATACCCAAAAATAGGGCCAGTGAGCAGCCATTCAAAGTGTAATGGTCGCAATCTGAAGGATAGATGTATGCAAATGAGGATGTTGCGGACTGGCTGATTATGTAGAAGGGGTGCAGAATTTGGATTTGAAGTTTACAACTCTGTTTCAACAAACGCTTGTCATTTGGGCACACAATGCGTAGAATTATGACTAAAGCACATATTACATTGCTTGTTTGACGTCAATAGTTTCTTTTGAAAAGTGGCAGTTTACTTAAAGTCTCGTGGACTGATTTCCAATATGGCGTCATTAACATATTAATTTTGTTGTTAAATTACAAAAAAAAATCATAAAAAATAGAAAAGAAGATATGCTGACTTGAAATTAACAAATCTAAGTAAGCTACCCTCCGTGCATCAACACACCAGATATCAAAGCAATCTGACAAGTAGTATTTGAGGAGATGATGAAAATATCATTTTTGAAAAAAAAATCATAAAAAATTGAAAATGGCACAGATCAACTTGGCATGAACAAATCTGAATAGCCCCCCCCCCCCCCCCCCCCCAGGGAACATGCACACCAAATATCGAAGTATTCTTGCTGTTACTTTTGGAGAAGATGATGAAAATAAAAAAGTTGACGGACACCTATGATTCATCTATACCTCTATACTCTATACCCACCTATACCTAAAGCTACGCTTTCAGCTTTCACTGACAGCGGAGCTAAAAAAAGTGACTCCCTGTTTTTAAAACATTATTGAAAAGTAAATATGTTGCAGAATAATTTTGTAAAGTTTGGTGAAACTGACCAAGGTTTTAAAACAAGTGATATATCGACTGAAAGAGCTTCGCTGTTTATGTACATATTAGACATTTGCAAATTTAGTTGAATGCCAGTGGTGATTTAAGTATGATTTAGGATAATAAAATGTTAATGTTGTAATGAGATAAATAAAACAATATAAATCCTGCATTATATTCAATGTCATATGAATCCTAAAAGACATCTCTGTATTTCAACACTGAGATGATCTCAGCATCTCAATCCATGTTTTGATTCAATTATTGCTAAAAAATATACATCAACCTACCCCTATACCTCTCTGCCGACTGTCTTTGACAGTGGAGTGAAAAAGTGAAATTTTGTACAACTTCTCCTTAAGACTTGCATTTTGAATGACGTCAATTATTTTATTTATAGTGAGGCTTTAGTAATAACAGGGGGTGGGGGTGGAGGGGTGTCAGCCAAAATCTATAGCATAAAATGTGATCCACACAACTTCAATTTTCTAAACAGTATTCCTCGGTCAATTTTTCCTCACAAAAACAAGACTGTCATCATATGAAAAATGCTGTTAGTACTGAAAAGCGACCAAAGTCTGAAGTCATTAGTAATGATTCAATCCCACCATTACCAACCTAATTGATAATTGTAATGGCATATATTACAACCACATTTGATCATTTTAATGGCATCTACTACCACCACATTGATCATTTTAATGGTATCTGCTACCACCACATTTGGTCATTTTAATGGCATCTACTACCACCACATTGATTATTTTAATGGCATCTACTACCACCACATTTGGTCATTTTAATGGCATCTACTACCACCACATTGATCATTTTAATGGTATCTACTACCACCACATTGATCATTTTAATGGCATCTACTACCACCACATTGATTATTTTAATGGCATCTACTACCACCACATTGATCATTTTAATGGTATCTACTACCACCACATTGATCATTTTAATGGTATCTACTACCACCACATTGATCATTTTAATGGCATCTACTACCACCACATTGATCATTTTAATGGTATCTACTACCACCACATTGATTATTTTAATGGCATCTACTACCACCACATTTGGTCATTTTAATGGTATCTACTACCACCACATTGATCATTTTAATGGCATCTACTACCACCACATTGATCATTTTAATGGTATCTACTATCACCACATTGATTATTTTAATGGTATCTGCTACCACCACATTTGGTCATTTTAATGGCATCTACCACCACCACATTGATTATTTTAATGGCATCTACTACCACCACATTGATCATTTTAATGGCATCTACTACCACCACATTGATCATTTTAATGGCATCTACTATCATCACATTGATTATTTTAATGGTATCTACTACCATCACAGTAATTTAGTATGAAAGCTAAGAATTAATTAACTCCTGGCACAGTGAAGGCCAGACCTCCCTTTGGTTAGATCAGTGCATTAGGTCAACAAGGTATATATAACTACCAGTACTCAGTCTATGACATGTGACTACTAGTCACTACCAGTACTCAGTCTATGACATGTGACTACTAGTCATTACCAGTACTTAGTCTATGACATGTGACTACTAGTCACTACCAGTACTCAGTCTATGACATGTGACTACTAGTCATTACCAGTACTCAGTCTATGACATGTGACTACTAGTCACTACCAGTACTCAGTCTATGACATGTGACTACTAGTCACTACCAGTACTCAGTCTATGACATGTGACTACTAGTCATTACCAGTACTCAGTCTATGACATGTGACTACTAGTCATTACCAGTACTCAGTCTATGACATGTGACTACTAGTCATTACCAGTACTCAGTCTATGACATGTGACTACTAGTCATTACCAGTACTCAGTCTATGACATGTGACTACTAGTCATTACCAGTACTCAGTCTATGACATGTGACTACTAGTCACTACCAGTACTCAGTCTATGACATGTGACTACTAGTCATTACCAGTACTCAGTCTATGACATGTGACTACTAGTCATTACCAGTACTCAGTCTATGACATGTGACTACTAGTCACTACCAGTACTCAGTCTATGACATGTGACTACTAGTCACTACCAGTACTCAGTCTATGACATGTGACTACTAGTCACTACCAGTACTCAGTCTATGACATGTGACTACTAGTCACTACCAGTACTCAGTCTATGACATGTGACTACTAGTCACTACCAGTACTCAGTCTATGACATGTGACTACTAGTCACTACCAGTACTCAGTCTATGACATGTGACTACTAGTCACTACCAGTACTCAGTCTATGACATGTGACTACTAGTCACTACCAGTACTCAGTCTATGACATGTGACTACTAGTCACTACCAGTACTCAGTCTATGACACGTGACTACTAGTCACTACCAGTACTCAGTCTATGACATGTGACTACTAGTCACTACCAGTACTCAGTCTATGACATGTGACTACTAGTCATTACCAGTACTTAGTCTATGACATGTGACTACTAGTCACTACCAGTACTCAGTCTATGACACGTGACTACTAGTCACTACCAGTACTCAGTCTATGACACGTGACTACTAGTCACTACCAGTACTCAGTCTATGACATGTGACTACTAGTCACTACCAGTACTCAGTCTATGACATGTGACTACTAGTCATTACCAGTACTCAGTCTATGACACGTGACTACTAGTCACTACCAGTACTCAGTCTATGACATGTGACTACTAGTCACTACCAGTACTCAGTCTATGACATGTGACTACTAGTCATTACCAGTACTCAGTCTATGACATGTGACTACTAGTCACTACCAGTACTCAGTCTATGACACGTGACTACTAGTCACTACCAGTACTCAGTCTATGACACGTGACTACTAGTCACTACCAGTACTCAGTCTATGACATGTGACTACTAGTCACTACCAGTACTCAGTCTATGACATGTGACTACTAGTCACTACCAGTACTCAGTCTATGACACGTGACTACTAGTCACTACCAGTACTTAGTCTATGACATGTGACTACTAGTCACTACCAGTACTCAGTCTATGACATGTGACTACTAGTCACTACCAGTACTCAGTCTATGACATGTGACTACTAGTCATTACCAGTACTCAGTCTATGACATGTGACTACTAGTCACTACCAGTACTCAGTCTATGACATGTGACTACTAGTCATTACCAGTACTCAGTCTATGACATGTGACTACTAGTCACTACCAGTACTCAGTCTATGACATGCGACTACTAGTCACTACCAGTACTCAGTCTATGACATGTGACTACTAGTCACTACCAGTACTTAGTCTATGACATGTGACTACTAGTCATTACCAGTACTCAGTCTATGACATGTGACTACTAGTCACTACCAGTACTCAGTCTATGACATGTGACTGCTAGTCATTACCAGTACTCAGTCTATGACATGTGACTACTAGTCACTACCAGTACTCAGTCTATGACATGTGACTACTAGTCACTACCAGTACTCAGTCTATGACATGTGACTACTAGTCATTACCAGTACTCAGTCTATGACATGTGACTACTAGTCATTACCAGTACTCAGTCTATGACATGTGACTACTAGTCATTACCAGTACTCAGTCTATGACATGTGACTACTAGTCACTACCAGTACTCAGTCTATGACATGTGACTACTAGTCACTACCAGTACTCAGTCTATGACATGTGACTACTAGTCACTACCAGTACTCAGTCTATGACATGTGACTACTAGTCATTACCAGTACTCAGTCTATGACATGTGACTACTAGTCATTACCAGTACTCAGTCTATGACATGTGACTACTAGTCATTACCAGTACTCAGTCTATGACATGTGACTACTAGTCACTACCAGTACTCAGTCTATGACATGTGACTACTAGTCACTACCAGTACTCAGTCTATGACATGTGACTACTAGTCACTACCAGTACTCAGTCTATGACATGTGACTACTAGTCATTACCAGTACTTAGTCTATGACTTGTGACTACTAGTCACTACCAGTACTTAGTCTATGACATGTGACTACTAGTCATTACCAGTACTCAGTCTATGACTTGTGACTACTAGTCACTACCAGTACTCAGTCTATGACATGTGACTACTAGTCACTACCAGTACTCAGTCTATGACATGTGACTACTAGTCACTACCAGTACTCAGTCTATGACATGTGACTACTAGTCACTACCAGTACTCAGTCTATGACATGTGACTACTAGTCACTACCAGTACTCAGTCTATGACATGTGACTACTAGTCACTACCAGTACTCAGTCTATGACATGTGACTACTAGTCACTACCAGTACTCAGTCTATGACATGTGACTACTAGTCATTACCAGTACTCAGTCTATGACATGTGACTACTAGTCATTACCAGTACTCAGTCTATGACATGTGACTACTAGTCATTACCAGTACTCAGTCTATGACATGTGACTACTAGTCACTACCAGTACTCAGTCTATGACATGTGACTACTAGTCATTACCAGTACTCAGTCTATGACATGTGACTACTAGTCACTACCAGTACTCAGTCTATGACATGTGACTACTAGTCATTACCAGTACTCAGTCTATGACATGTGACTACTAGTCACTACCAGTACTCAGTCTATGACATGTGACTACTAGTCACTACCAGTACTCAGTCTATGACATGTGACTACTAGTCACTACCAGTACTCAGTCTATGACATGTGACTACTAGTCACTACCAGTACTCAGTCTATGACATGTGACTACTAGTCACTACCAGTACTCAGTCTATGACATGTGACTACTAGTCACTACCAGTACTCAGTCTATGACATGTGACTACTAGTCACTACCAGTACTCAGTCTATGACATGTGACTACTAGTCATTACCAGTACTCAGTCTATGACATGTGACTACTAGTCATTACCAGTACTCAGTCTATGACATGTGACTACTAGTCACTACCAGTACTCAGTCTATGACATGTGACTACTAGTCACTACCAGTACTCAGTCTATGACATGTGACTACTAGTCACTACCAGTACTCAGTCTATGACATGTGACTACTAGTCATTACCAGTACTCAGTCTATGACATGTGACTACTAGTCATTACCAGTACTCAGTCTATGACATGTGACTACTAGTCATTACCAGTACTCAGTCTATGACATGTGACTACTAGTCATTACCAGTACTCAGTCTATGACATGTGACTACTAGTCACTACCAGTACTCAGTCTATGACATGTGACTACTAGTCACTACCAGTACTCAGTCTATGACATGTGACTACTAGTCACTACCAGTACTCAGTCTATGACATGTGACTACTAGTCATTACCAGTACTTAGTCTATGACATGTGACTACTAGTCACTACCAGTACTTAGTCTATGACATGTGACTACTAGTCATTACCAGTACTCATTCTATGACTTGTGACTACTAGTCACTACCAGTACTCAGTCTATGACATGTGACTACTAGTCACTACCAGTACTCAGTCTATGACATGTGACTACTAGTCACTACCAGTACTCAGTCTATGACATGTGACTACTAGTCACTACCAGTACTCAGTCTATGACATGTGACTACTAGTCACTACCAGTACTCAGTCTATGACATGTGACTACTAGTCACTACCAGTACTCAGTCTATGACATGTGACTACTAGTCACTACCAGTACTCAGTCTATGACATGTGACTACTAGTCATTACCAGTACTCAGTCTATGACATGTGACTACTAGTCATTACCAGTACTCAGTCTATGACATGTGACTACTAGTCATTACCAGTACTCAGTCTATGACATGTGACTACTAGTCACTACCAGTACTCAGTCTATGACATGTGACTACTAGTCACTACCAGTACTCAGTCTATGACATGTGACTACTAGTCATTACCAGTACTCAGTCTATGACATGTGACTACTAGTCACTACCAGTACTCAGTCTATGACATGTGACTACTAGTCATTACCAGTACTCAGTCTATGACATGTGACTACTAGTCACTACCAGTACTCAGTCTATGACATGTGACTACTAGTCACTACCAGTACTCAGTCTATGACATGTGACTACTAGTCACTACCAGTACTCAGTCTATGACATGTGACTACTAGTCACTACCAGTACTCAGTCTATGACATGTGACTACTAGTCACTACCAGTACTCAGTCTATGACATGTGACTACTAGTCACTACCAGTACTCAGTCTATGACATGTGACTACTAGTCACTACCAGTACTCAGTCTATGACATGTGACTACTAGTCATTACCAGTACTCAGTCTATGACATGTGACTACTAGTCACTACCAGTACTCAGTCTATGACATGTGACTACTAGTCACTACCAGTACTCAGTCTATGACATGTGACTACTAGTCACTACCAGTACTCAGTCTATGACATGTGACTACTAGTCATTACCAGTACTCAGTCTATGACATGTGACTACTAGTCATTACCAGTACTCAGTCTATGACATGTGACTACTAGTCATTACCAGTACTCAGTCTATGACATGTGACTACTAGTCACTACCAGTACTTAGTCTATGACATGTGACTACTAGTCACTACCAGTACTCAGTCTATGACATGTGACTACTAGTCACTACCAGTACTTAGTCTATGACATGTGACTACTAGTCATTACCAGTACTCAGTCTATGACATGTGACTACTAGTCATTACCAGTACTCAGTCTATGACATGTGACTACTAGTCACTACCAGTACTTACAAGATATAGATCTAGTACGCATTTGCAAGCAAAAGTGTAGTTCCAAAGGCGCTGTATGGCTGTAAGTTTAGGGTTGTTGATATTCATTTACAGAGGTCATGGTTGTGTGGAGATAAAATAAGATGTATTTACCTATGAGTTGGGGTACAATTCAATGGTAATATGTTATAGCAAAGGATCATGATAGCTGTCGCATGAAGTTGCAAATGACAAAGCTCACTTTTCTTGCTTTGTCAATTTAAAACACTAAATTTAATCTTTGCACATCAACTTTTTTTTTTCAAACAAAAATCAAGGTTTTGATAATTTTTTCTAAGAAAAGCTAAAATTGTTTCAAAATAAATATCCAATGATGAGTACATTCTCAAAACTCTAAAAAGTTGTGGGGGCGCTCTATAGAATGTAGCCACGATGGAGTCAGAAACCAAGAATTTGAGAGAATTCTAAAGTTTAAAAATGCCCCATAGGGGGTTGCCCTGGAACTAACAATATCACTGAAAATATATTGTAAGTTTACTTTATTAGTGTTGGTAATATCTAACATCTTAAGGGGTACTATCAGACCACTCACCTTCCAAAGAATTAAGACGACTATTATAAGGAGAAGAAGTCCTGCTAGTGCTGCTACTATGTAAATCCATATTGGAATTCCTTTCTTTCCTTCTCGGATATCTATATCAGGAGTAGCTTCTGTTATAACCTGTTGACAAAAAACAAAGGATGGAAATATCTGATATGTAAACAAGTTCCAGCTACTTTTGTGGCTCTTTACTGCTGAAATTCATAAGATACACTGTAACCAATTGCTTAATACACTGTACCTAATTAATATGGAAAATACACATCACAATTATATTTTTATTGAAATATAAGGTTGGAAATTCTTTTTCATAATTTTCATTAAAAAATTTCAGGAATACATGTTGTCCTTTCAGCATTTCTAGAGAAACAGGCGTGGTGACCCTTTATAAATGTGTTTTGTCAAAAATAGTGGCAATGGCGTTGTAGCACAACAGTAGAGTATTATAAATGTGTTTTGTCAAAAATAGTGGCAATGGCGTTGTAGCACAACAGTAGAGTATTATAAATGTGTTTTGTCAAAAATAGTGGCAATGGCGTTGTAGCACAACAGTAGAGTATTATAAATGTGTTTTGTAAAAAATAGTGGCAAAGGCGTTGTAGCACAACCGTAGAGTTTAAAAATAGCACCAATGGCGTTGCAGCACAACTGTACAGTTTTAAAAAAATGTTTACCCACCTGCTGATCAATGCTAGGTATTGGTGTTCATTTGCTGAATGATTATTCAGTTGCCTATCCAACCCTGTTATTATCTTTGCAATATACTCGATCATCTGGCTGTTGCTATGTGCGTGGTCATGTTGCTAAACATATTTGCATAGATTTTTTTGAATGTTTGTTCACTTATTTATGAATCCCTGATGTTATCTTTGCAATATCCATGATCATATGGCTGTTGCTATGGGTATGGTCTTGTTGCTAGGTATATTCGCATACATTTTTTTAATGTTTGTTCATTTGTCTATTATTCCCTGTTGTTATCTTTGCAATATACATGACCATTTGGCTGTTGCTATGGGTGTGTGGTTGTGTCACTAGGCACATTTACATACATTTCTTGAATGTTTAGTTGATTTTCTATGAATCCCTGTTATCTTTGCAATATCTATGATCATTTGGCTGTTGCCATGGGCGTGGTCTTGTTGCTAGGCATATTTGCATACACTTTTTGAATGTTCACTTGTCTACGAATCCCTATTGTTATCTTGAAATACACCTCAGTTTGACTGTTGCTATGGGCGTGGTCATGTTGCTAGGGATATTTGCATGTATTTTTTAATGTTTACTCACATGCCTATCAGATGATGTTGTTATTTAATCAAAATATACTGCCATTTGCTAAGGGCGTGGTCATGGTTGCTAGGGCCAATTGTGTCAAAATCTTTTGATGAAAATCTGCAGAATAACACTTCTAGAAACATCTCACCAAATTTCCGTCTCATTGACCAAGTACTTTTTGAGATAAAGTTTTTGCCCAAAATTCACATTTTTACACCTAATATGCTGAACACTTCTTCATCTATACACCCCAGATGCATCCCCATTAAATTTCAACCCAATCTGCTAAGTGGTTTTGGAATTAAAGATTTTTGACCAAAAAGACACATTTTTAGCACTAATTTGCATATCACTGATGGGATCATCATGTTGTAAACAATTCTTAATCGAAACACCTTTTGGAATTTTCCCACCAAATTTCAGACCGATCTGCCCAGTGGTTATTAAGTTTAAGTTTTTTGACCAAAAATCACATTTTTTTTACCCAAATCACCCATCGGGTATGATCATTTGAACAATTTCCCAACTAGACATCCAAAGTAATACATCCACTAAATATCATGGCAATCGGTCAGTTTCTGACTTTAAGTTGTTTACGCACACACACACACACACACACACACACACACACACACACACACACACACACACATCCACACAGACAGAGACAGACAGACAGCCAGACAGGCACTTTGCAATGCCTATAGCACTACTGAACCTTATTAGTTCAGTTGTGCTAAAAATGTCTTCATTCATTTTCACACTTCACCAAACTCTCACCGATTGTGAAGCATGGTGACCAATAAGTATCTTATCTCGTCGTTTTCTGAACCACCTACCGTATTTTTTGTAGTCATGTTATCAGAAACAAACATTTCTCTTTTATATTTGGCCTTAACAGAATTACTGGAACCATGTACAATAGATTGTTCATTTTTGAGTATTTATACAGTGAAAGTTGCGTTGGGATCAAGTGATATATTAATAATTCCTGCCATTCCAACTATTCATCATACATGCTGACTTTTGCACAGCAAGTTAGCTATTGTGTTTGTTCGTGAATGATTTCTGTTTTATTACTCCAATGATTAGATTCTCGCAAACAACAGCCGTGAGCAGAGCAAACAAACTGATAACAACAAGTCATTGAGAATGACATAGTCCCCTGCTATGATTGGGTTTTAAGGAATTATCTCTACTCTGAACACTTGTGAACCTAAATCAAACAGACTTAGATATGTTGTGTCTGCTCGTTGGACATGGAACATGCCTACTCATGTTGTGTCTCCTCGTTGGACATGGGACATGCCTACTCTTCAAAATGATGTGATGGAATAAACCATTCAATAATAAAGGTTGGGTCGGGTACGGGGGGGGGGGGGGGGGGGGACGACCTGATCAAGCATGTCCGAGTTATGTCTTTGGACATGAAAACTGCGCCAAAAAAATCGCTGCTAGGTAGCCATATCAGATTGCATCACGACAAAAATAGCACCAATGGTGTCGTAGCACAACTGAACAGTTGTTAAAAATGTTTAACCCATATGCTGATCCATACCAGGTATAGGTGTTCATTTGCTGAATGATTATCCATACATTCATTTGTCTACTTATCCCTGATATCTTTGCAATATATGTGATCACTTGGCTGTTGCTATGGGCATGGTCTTGTTGCTAGGCACATTTGCATACATTTTTTGAATGTGTCTGTGATATCTTTGCAAAATGTGTGATCATTTGGCTGTTGCTATGGGCATGGTCATGTTGCTAGGCATATTTGCATACATTTTTTTGAATTGTTATTCATTTGTCTATCAATTCCTATTGTTATCTTTGCAATATACGTGATTATTTGGTTGTTGCTATGGGCATGGTCTTGTTGCTAGGCAAATAACATCCATTTTTTGAATGTTTATTCAATTGTCTATTCATCCCCATGGTTATCTTTGTGAAGTACACCACCGATTTGCTGTTCCTATGGGCGTGGTCTTGTTGCTATGCAAATTTACATACATTTTTGGAATGTTCATTCAATTATCTATTAATCTCTGTAGGTATCTTTGCAATATATCTGATCATTTGGCTGTTGCTATGGGCGTGATCTTGTTGCTAGGCATATTTGCATTCATTTTTGATTTCTTATTCAATTGTCTTTTAATCCCAGTGGTTATCTTTGTGAAATACCTCACCGTTTGGCTGTTGCTATGGGCGTGGTCTTGTTGCTAGGCACATTTGCAAACATATTTTGAATGCTTAGACACACCTAAGAATGTTCCCACCAAATTTCAGACCCATCTGCCCAATAGTTTTGGGGTAAGTTTTTTGACCGAAAATTACATTTTTCGACCCAAATCACACACCGGGAGTAAGATCATTTTGATTTGAACAATTTCCCAAATAGACACCCAAGGTAATACACCCATCAAATATCATGGCAATCGGTACATGCAGGAAATTTAACCTGCCAAACACAGTATGATCATGGAGGTCTTGATTTGACTATTTTTTCTTCCCCATAAAATGTGTGACTTCTTATTCTTTGTACAAACTGTTTTTTGAATGCATAAAGACTGTGCATTTATATGAACCTGTTTTAATCATAGTGTCTAAGATTTCATTTAGCTGTGCTAAAAACAGGCCTAGGTTGCCAAGCAACCTTAAACAGATGTTAATCTTTACGACATTGACACAAATATGTGAAGTAGCCCATAAAAGATTTAATGATTTCATTGCATCAATAAAACAAGAAAATTTTATTTCCAGGCTGAAGTCAAAGCATTTTGTAATACAACAAATCACATTTCCAAATGTAAAATGCACATTTCTGATGCGATCATTTTCATTTGAACAATTTCCCAACTAGACACCCAAGGTAATGGACCCATCAAATATCAGTTTCTGACTTTAAGTTGTTTACACACAGACACACACACAGACAGACAGACAGACAGACAGACTACTGAACCTCCAGTTCAGTTGTGCTAAAAACAGATATGCACATGTATGTCATACAACACTGTCCTAATACCAACTTTGAATGAGATCTGTTCAAGCATGTCTGAGTAATAGCTTTGGACATGGAAAATTCGCAAACAAAATGGCTGCCAGGCAGCCATATTGGATCGTATCACGTCGAAAATGGATATGCACATGTATGTCATAGAATACTGTCCTAATACCAACTTTGAATGAGATCTGTTCAAGCATGTCTGAGTTTTGGCTTTGGACAGGGAAAATTTGCAAAAAAATGGCTGCTAGCGGCCATATTGGATCGTATCATGAAACAAATTGACGTGCATATGTATGCCATTGTATGTTGCCCCTGTACCAAGTTTGAAAAAAATCAGTCCAGGCATCTCCAAGAAACGGCTCTGGACAGATGGACGGACGGACGGATGCACGGACGGAGCACAATCCATAAGTCTAATGAAAGTTATCTCACCTCTTCTTTATCATTTGCTATATCTGTTTGTCTGACAAATGGAGCATCTATAATCTTCACTTCACCTTTAGATACTATGTTAACTTTAGTTACAGCACGATAATCCTACAACAAAATACATGATGTTAAAAATTGCAATTTAAATAATAATTGACTACAATGCAATGGTTACTGTTAGTAGTGCTATCAGATTGTTACTTGCCAATATTCTGAATGATTATGAAAAATAATAGATTTAACAATATGCTGCTCTGATGATTTAATTATTTCAAATTATATTCAAAGGTACATTATGATTTTGGTAATTCAAGGGACTACTGGTGCAATATATGCACATTTGTATTCCAACTAGGGAGTTAGTGGAATGTAGAACAGTGGACTGACTGTACAATATATACACATTTATATTCCAACTAGGGAGTTAGTGGAATGTAGAACAGTGGACTGACTGTACAATATATACACATTTATATTCCAACTAGGGAGTTAGTGGAATGTAGAACAGTGGACTGACTGTACAATATATACACATTTGTATTCCAGCTAGAGAGTTAGTGGAATGTAGAACAGTGGACTGACTGTACAATATATACACATTTATATTCCAACTAGGGAGTTAGTGGAATGTAGAACAGTGGACTGACTGTACAATATATACACATTTGTATTCCAACTCGGGAGTTAGTGGAATGTAGAACAGGGGACTGACTGTACAATATATACACATTTGTATTCCAACTCGGGAGTTAGTGGAATGTAGAACAGGGGACTGACTGTACAATATATACACATTTGTATTCCAGCTAGAGAGTTAGTGGAATGTAGAACAGTGGACTGACTGTACAATATATACACATTTGTATTCCAGCTAGAGAGTTAGTGGAATGTAGAACAGTGGACTGACTGTACAATATATACACATTTGTATTCCAACTCGGGAGTTAGTGGAATGTAGAACAGGGGACTGACTGTATTCCAACTAGGGAGTTAGTGGAATGTAGAACAGTGGACTGACTGTACAATATATACACATTTGTATTTCAGCTAGGGAGTTAGTGGAATGTAGAACAGTCAAATGACTGTACAATAGATAGACGTTTGTATTCACTGCTAAAGCAATTCATCAAGCAGTGCGAGAAACAACTTGCAACAAATTTGATTCCTTGTGACGCACATAGCAACAATGCATGGCCCTGCAATTATACACAAAGCATTTCATCACATAGGGGCAAATTACTAAGTGCATTGCTCATTGAGTTGCCTTGTGTAACTTGGCCTTATCAGTGATGTATCTAACTATAAAACTTCCAAAGTTATGAAAGAATTTGCTGTTTGACCTTGAGGATGAAAGCCAAGGTCAGAGCTTAGTGCCTCGCTTGAAGCTTACCTTGATAAATAAAGGTGCAGACAAGTGAATGGTGTCTCTAGATACAAACCTTCTTAAGTTATTGAGTGATTTGCTAACTGATCTCGTAGATGGAGGTCAACGTGAAATATTAAAGAAAGCTCACCTGTGATAATATAGGTGTAAACACTGGACTGAAATTTCTGTCTATTAAATTTCTTGAGTTACGGTCAAAATACAAATTTTTGCTATTTGACCTTGAAAATGTTTGTCAAGGTCTCATTAGAAAGCTTACTATTGATAATGTGGGGTAGACACTCAAGTTGTACCTGAATGTATGAAACATTTGGAGATACAAGACAAAATACGTATTTTTTGGACAATTATGGCCTTTATTTTGTCATAAAGGTCCACAGTCACAACATTTTAGTGTTTAGTTTAGGTAGATGTTTAAATTTTGTTGAAATATAGTCATGGGTGTCAGAGATATGCCTGACTATGGATGGACAGACATGGGCCATTTCTATAGCCCCCCCCCCCCCCCCCCTCCCACTGGGTGCTAATAATAACTGCAGACTTACCTCAAGGAATGTGCTATTCCATAACCTAGACATTATTTTAACTGAGGCTGATGTACCACCTTCCAATGGACCAAGTGTACAGTTAAATGTAAAACACTTTGCAGTTTCATGATCACAAGACTGCAAGATACCACAAAAAAAAACCATGTTAAAATAAACCTATAACTTCATCTTATAATCTTGTATAACAATGGTTATTATATACATAGACCCTCATATTCCCAGGGTTTGATGTCAAAGTATAGTAATATGAAATCCATACATTTAAATTACTATACTTTGACATCACACTATAGTAATATGGTCGGAACTACTTTGAATTTAATTGTAAACATCATCAACCTGAACAGTTATGATGCTGTTGTTTGAAAATACGGTTTCCTTGCTATTCATGGATTGTGGAACATCGACCATCATCATCATCAGTTTAAACAATGAACAAATACACCTCTTTTAATTGAAAAATTATATTGCCTTTCGTACAGCCACTAACATACGTAGTCACATGCTAACATCAACATTGTAAAAACTTCTAGTTGTGATAGTTGCCCAACGCAGTGAAATCATTGTTCGTTAAATTCAACTATTTTGAACGACTTTTGACAATGTGTTTTTGAAAATTTCACAATGTTTTCGACATTTTAACTTGCCAGTGTTGATGTTTTTAGCGTACGACTCTGAGCCGAGTTCTATGCATGGCACGATTCTACGACAACTGCCCCCTGGACAACTGCCCCCGAAGGACAACTGCCCCCGAACGAAAAACAAGCTCGTATTACAGATGAACGGGTTTGTCATTTATTAAAAAGTCACCGTCGGCAACTTACCGCCGCAATTTGCATACATTATACTCACTACATTCATTCTACATGTATTGTTATCTGTGATAATTGTTACGTCATTCATAAAAGTCGGCATGGTGCTTTAACTTACAGCCGCAATTCACGTACTTTATAGTCACATTAACAAGTTCTACTCTATTGTCATCTGTGATAATTGTTACGTCATTCATAAAAGTCGGCATGGTGCTTTAACTTACCGCCGCAATTCACGTACTTTATAGTCACATTAACAAGTTCTACTCTATTGTCATCTGTGATAATTGTTACGACAATTATAAAAGTTTAACTTACTGCGGTAATTCACACACTTCCTTATTTTTCACACCTAAATGATATATATGCTTGCCGTTCATCTGTAATACTAGCTTTTTTTTCGTTCGGGGGCAGTAGTCAAGGGGGGGGGGGGCAGTTGTCCAGAGGGCAATTGTCCGTGAGGCAGTTGTCCGGAGGGCAATTGTCCGGAGGGCAATTGTCCGTGGGGCAGTTGTCCGTGGGGCAGTTGTCCGGAGGGCAATTGTCCTGTTACCATGACCGGTGTAATAGACATCCGTTCATTAGTCAGTCTCTCAATATGTCATTTTTTCTGACGAAATGTCTATATTTTATCAAAGAATTAATCACTGCTCTTGACAAACATCCCGTCGTTGGCAAAATATTCCCTACCTGAAAGTCTGTGGTGTAATTTTACTGATCTCAACATATATGTTAGTAGTTAGTAGTAGCGATGGTAGCTACATTTGTACATTCTGAAAACTGAATGAACATAATAAACAGCTGAGCGTTGTAGCCCCATCACTTCATAAAATTAATGCGCGTTCAGCATAAGTTTGAGAATATTTTAGTTTAAAATTGTCACTTTAATAGAACAAAATAGTGGGTCTATGTACATAATAAATAAATAATCTCCCAGTATTTCTCATTCGTGCTACATCATCTCGGACTCATGATTCCCCTATGTTTGTATCCCTCCGAGCCGATAGTGATTCGGCCGACATGAGGGGAATCCTTCGTCCTTGATGACATAGCACTCATTGGGAATATCGGGAGATTATATAATTATCTACTAGAAGTAGTTGTTGATATCGACAGTATGTCAGTACCTTGAGAGTAAAAATACATGATGGCCAGGCCCAAATTTGATTAAAATTCGATGTAGTGTATTCATTGCAATTTCTTTTTGGCTGTTACATTTACTGTCGTTTGTTTCTTTTGTGAGCTCTCATAACATACATCTGGCACAATACCATAGGTTTTCCTGAGCTACACGAGAGAGCTGAGTGAATTCACTCAACCAAAGGAAATGTGTAAGGCATCAAAACATGCAGGTAGAGTACTTCAGAGTGCTCTGTCTGAAGAGAACATGAGCAGAGAGTGCAGACAATGATGTTATCATTATTGTTTGGTGGTTCTCTTTCTTTCAATTTTGAACGCTGAGTGTTATATTGTAAGATGGATTCTGGTTGGCAATCTCGCAAGTATGAGATTGGGTTCTGGAAAACAAATGGTATTGTGTCAGATGTATGTAACAAGCACTCACAAAATAACAAATGACAGTAAAAGTAACGGCACAAAAGAAAATGTGACATGTACACTACATCAGATTTTAATCAGATTGGCTAGGCCCCATGACCATTTGATCATGTCTCACCTTTGTGCAATGTTTGAAAGAGACTGGATCCTGTGTAGTAGATAAATGGCTGTGCATAGACAGACAGATATATGTACATCTGCATGTACACACACACACACATACACACACACACACACACACACACACACACACACAAAATATACATTTGTATATATTGTATGAATGCATACATACATACATACATACATACATACAGACAGACACACACATGACACTCCCTCCTAAACTAATCACAGGGGCTGCAAAGTTACATAGCTGTCTAATTTTCTGTTATGACTATTACACCTATATACTTTATATTCTAGTGATCAACTATGAATGTTACTTTTACCAATTAATGCAAAATGCGTCTTACGATACTTACTAGTGTTTCAACACGCCCTTTCTTTTCTCCAGTTGGACCAATTAGATCATAACTTGGAGACACTTCACGCTTTCTCCTCTTTGTACTGCCAATTTCACCAGGAACATATTCGACAGTACTATCAGAACGACGCCTCTGGAAATAAAATACAAGGAAACTATATTAGAAATACAGTAATTACAGCATATGATAAACTATTAATTACTGCTTTACAGTAATTACAGCATGTGATAAACTATTAATTACTGCTATTCAGAAATTATAGCAAGCGATAAACTATTAATTACTGCTTTACAGTAATTACAGCATATGATGAACTATTAATTACTGCTATACAGTAATTACAGCATGTGATAAACTATCAATTACTGCTATTCAGAAATTATAGCAAGCGATAAACTATTAATTACTGCTTTATAGTGATTACAGCATATGATAAACATTTAATTACTGCTATACAGTAATTACAGCATGTGATAAACTATTAATTACTGTTTGATAGTAATTACAGCATGTGATAAACTTAATTACTGGTACAGCATATGATAAACTATTAATTACTGCTATTCAGAAATTATAGCAAGCGATAAACTATTAATTACTGCTTTACAGTAATTACAGCATGTGATAAACATTTAATTACTGCTATACAGTAATTACAGCATGTGATAAACTATTAATTACTGTTTGATAGTAATTACAGCATGTGATAAACTTAATTACTGGTACAGCATATGATGAACTATTAATTACTGCTATACAGTAATTATAGCATGTGATAAACTATCAATTACTGCTTTACAGTAATTACAGCATGTGATAAACTATTAATTACTGCTATACAGTAATTAAAGCATGTGATAAACTATCAATTACTGGTATACAGTAATTACAACATGTGATAAACTATCAATTACTGCTATACAGTGATTACAGCATGTGATAAATTATCAATTACTGCTTACAGTAATTACAGCATGTGATAGACTATCAATTACTGCTTTACAGTAATTACAACATGTGATAAACTATCAATTACTGCTATACAGTAATTAAAGCATATGATAAACTATCAATTACTGGTATACAGTAATTACAGCATGTGATAAACTATTAATTACTGCTATACAGTAATTACAGCATATGATAAACTATCAATTACTGCTATACAGTAATTACAGCATGTGATAAACATTTAAAGGTGATTCAAAATGCTCACATTCACTATTGCTAATTTGCTAGACGACATGTTTGTGAAATGCATCCTGGTTTTAAAACTTTTCAAAAGCGTCTGCAAACACCTTAAAATGACCCTTTTTCAGTCACTTCCCTTCGGATTTACTTCGAGAGTTTTCGGGTATTTCCGGTCCCACCTAGACCACGGGATTTTATGACGTCATAAGGGGTACACGTTAGCACTAAGACTATGACGAGCGTAGTCACTAGGTGAATAAAACTCAACAGCATTGTGAAAAAATACATTGCTAGTGGTTGTAACAGACATCAGTAAACAAAAACTACACTCTACATGTCTTATTAACCAACATTTACTGATATTTACTCACACTTTCTCACTAATTGGCAGTGTCTGTGGGTATAAATGCTAAAATATTATCTCCCCATATTATGGCAAAATAAATCAAAACGGCTCGACTAGTTATATATAAACACTTGTAATGTCGCGTGTTTCACATTCATTGACTTTTATTTATCTGATTTTTTATTATTTGCCGACAAGAAGCATTGCGATACCGTCGTGACGTTTTGACGGTATCCCCGGGCCAAGGACGGCATATTTTAGCCCAATCGTACTCGCGTCGCCTTTTGAACAGTGCATTTAACAACAACGTAAACATATTTCAACTCGAATAAATATACTAGCTATTAGAATACCAATGGGAAACTTCAAGAAGGCGTATCGGGACATGTGCCACAATATATTTGTTGTTCCCATAATACACTAATTGAATCGATTTGCTCCGAGCATATGGAAGCACGCTCCGAGTCATTGCATCATGTAAATGGAACTGTGACCGACCTAATTTTGTTGTCCATATATAAAATGAAAGTGACCTGTAAATTTTTCACAGTTTTCGTTGTGGTCTTGTATTGTCACATGTTTGGCTTGTGAACACAAGTTTACATCTATTATTGTCTAGGGCGTAATACTCTAGTCCCATATAAAACCTAGTAAGATACTCGCATTCGGATCGGACTGAACAGAAGTAGGTCTCATCGACTTGTTGGGGACTCGAATTATTGCTTGTTTTTATCACGGTATACAGGTGATTATTATATATCGGTAGAGGGGTAGTGTTGTCAAGTTTTGTGCAGTCACCACGGCCGCTGCAGTAAACTTATACTAGGATACTTCCGCCGATCAAAGCTGAAGCAGTGTATGTACAATGTACGTATGGAACCGGGAGAGCACAGCGCACATTCGTGTCGGGTTTAATTTATCCACGTGTTGATGTAATCCATATTTATCAATCAGATATATTGTAAAATTCTTCAAGTTGTACAGAATAACGTCTCTAACTTCAAAACAAACCCTGAGAAATTGGACCGGACGTGGCTAAGTATCTATTTGCAGGCTTTCTTTCATAACCATGTGCTGGGGTCACGACCTTGATTGCCGACGTCAATATTGTCCAATCATATTTAATATCATGAACACATCGCGATATTTGATTTGCTGGTTTCCTAAACTGTATACTTTGAATACCATGATTCGTTACAAAATTCTTCTAATGAATATTAAATAGGCTTGTTGTATGAAGTGATATCGCAACAAGGGAAACCATACAAGTTTTCTTCCAGACGAGTTGCTAAAGTCATATAAATGACAACACGAAACTCACGAAATTTTTATTCTTTACAATTGTTATTGCTGATAATATGGGTATTCTAATAGCTAGTATATCTATTCGAGATGGAATATGTTTACTTTGTATGTGCCGTCCAAAAGGCGACATCAGCGAGTACGAGTAATAGGCTAAAATATGCAATCAACGCATCATGCATGTCGATGGTATTGTGATGCTTCTCATCTGCAAATAATAAAAAATCAGATAAATAAAAGTCACTGAATGTGAAACACGCGACATTACAAGTGTTTATGTGTATCTAGTCTAGCCATTTTGATTTATTTTGCCATAATATGGGGACATAATATTTTAGCATTTATACCCACAGACACTGCCAATTAGTCAGGAAGTGTGAGTAAATATCAGTAAATGTTGGTTAATAAGACATGTAGACTAAAGTTTTTGTTTACTGATGTCTATTACAACCACCAGTAATGTATTTTTTCACAATGCTGTTGAGTTTTATTCACCTGTTGACTACGCTCGTCATAGGCTACGTGCTAACCATGTCTCCTTATGACGTCATAAAATCCTGTGGTCTAGGTGGGACCGGAAATACCCGAAAACTCTCGAAGTAAATCCAAAGGGAACTGACTGAAAAAAGGTCATTTTAAGGTGTTTGCAGACGCTTTTTTAAAGTTTTAAAACCAGTATACATTTCACAAACATGTCGTCTAGCAAAATAGCAATAGTGAATGTGAGCATTTTGAATCACCTTTAATTACTGCTATTCTACTGTCATACATTTGGTATATTGTGCACATATCTTCTCTATCATTTTAGTTACATGCCAATTATCATTTTCATCACCAATTTGTCTAATGCTTTAATCTTAGTGTATCTTACAATTCTTGAAGATTTGTCATTTTTTATGACAGTCTAATTTTTGTATACAATGTATATCGTATTTGTGATATGTAACTTAATTTATATAAGTTTTTGTGCAGGTATGTTCATTTCCCCACTGCGATTAATAAATTATTATTTTTAAAGTTGCAGCTTCTCTGTTTTTCCATGGCATTTTGGTTGATTCTGTACATATATGACATATTTTGTACAGCTTTGATCTGACTGCGTGTAGTGGTCATCATTTAAAGAATTGATTTATATTATAATATACTGACTAATTTACAGGTCAGTTGAGATATGGTACAAACTACCAGCCTATGTGGTATCATTGCCAACGGTACACATGTTTGAAAGTTGTCTAGACAAACTCTTGGAAAACCAAAACATACATTAATTATGATTGTAAGGAAAATCTACTGACACTTACATGGGTACTGTAGGAAATAGAATCTAAATGACTCAGATAGTGCTGCCACAGAGCTGATAGTTGAGGCTAGACAAGCCTAAAGACAGAATGAATCCATGTATGTATATTTAATGTAAGTTATAGCTACTATGTCCTTTCATATAAATGTAGACCTACCTTGACTTGTAGAAAGTTAACTCTCCCTGAATCAATGTTACATGTACCTGGACCTATAATTTTAGGATAGTCTGTCATATACAGCAGCCATTTGCCATTACCTGTTTCATAAGGCCATTCAATGGTTAAAAATGCACTGTCTACCTTTCCTGGACCAAAATTTTGAAGCTGGAGAAAAGAAGTGTAAATATAAACTGTTAACAGTGTACACACGTGTGTAGACAGACTTAAAAATCTCTTTAAACTGATGACATCAGACCATGGATGAATGGAACCTGTTATAAAAAGGGAAAGTAAACAAATGATTTGGATAATAACACTTCACTCAGCATGTTGGAACAGCAGACACCTGTATTACACACCATGGTTTGATAAGCACTGTTTTATGGCATCTTTATGTGTACATTTATTCATTTGTCTATCAATTCCTGTTGTTATCTTTGCAATATACGTGATTATTTGGTTGTTGCTATGGGTGTGGTCTTGTTGCTAGGCAAATTTACAAATTTCAGCCCAATCTGCTGAGTTGTTTTGGAATTATAGGTTTTTGACCAAAAAGACACATTTTTAGCCCTAATTTGCATATTACCAGGGGAATCATCATGTCATGAACAAATCTTAATTTACCCACATCTAAGAATGTCCCCATCAAATTTCATGCCAATCTGCCCAGTAGTTTTGGAGTTTAAGTTTTTTGACCAAAAATCACATTTTTTGACCCAAAAATCACATTTTTTGACCCAAAACTCACATCTCTAATGCAATCATTTTCATTTGAACAATTTTCCAACTAGACACCAGAAGTAACATGACCACCAAATATCAAAGCAATCGGTCCAGCAGTTTTTGATTTTAAGTTGTTCACACACACACATCCAGACAGACAGACAGACAGACAGACAGACAGACAGACAGACAGACACTTTGCCATGCCTATCACATACATATTGCTCAATATTGCTAGAATTTATCGTTGCGACAACCAAGATCTATCTGGTTCAAAGATCCCGGTTAAAAATGAAACTCGTGGTTAGTCTGAGTGATGAGTAATACATGTAAAACTACCTGTTTTCACCATGCATGACAGTGTTTTGCCATTCATCAATACATGTAAAACTACCTGTTTTCACCATGCATAAGTGTTTTGCCATTCATCAATACATGTAAAACTACCTGTTTTCACCATGCATGAGTGATTTGCCATTCATCAATACATGTAAAACTATGTTTTCACCATGCAAGAGTGATTTGCCATTCATCAATACATGTAAAACTATCTGTTTTCACCATGCATGACAGTGTTTTGCCATTCATCAATACATGTAAAACTACCTGTTTTCACCATGCATGACAGTGATTTGCCATTCATCAATACATGTAAAACTACCTGTTTTCACCATGCATGAGTGATTTGCCATTCATCAATACATGTAAAACTATCTGTTTTCACCATGCAAGAGTGATTTGCCATTCATCAATACATGTAAAACTACCTGTTTTCACCATGCATGACAGTGTTTTGCCATTCATCAATATATGTAAAACTACCTGTTTTCACCATGCATGAGTGATTTGCCATTCATCAATACATGTAAAACTACCTGTTTTCACCATGCATGACAGTGTTTTGCCATTCATCAATACATGCAAAACTACCTGTTTTCACCATGCATGACAGTGTTTTGCCATTCATCAATACATGTAAAACTACCTGTTTTCACCATGCATGACAGTGTTTTGCCATTCATCAATACATGTAAAACTACCTGTTTTCACCATGCATGACAGTGTTTTGCCATTCATCAATACATGTAAAACTACCTGTTTTCACCATGCATGAGTGATTTGCCATTCATCAATACATGTAAAACTATCTGTTTTCACCATGCAAGAGTGATTTGCCATTCATCAATACATGTAAAACTACCTGTTTTCACCATGCATGACAGTGTTTTGCCATTCATCAATATATGTAAAACTACCTGTTTTCACCATGCATGAGTGATTTGCCATTCATCAATACATGTAAAACTACCTGTTTTCACCATGCATGACAGTGTTTTGCCATTCATCAATACATGCAAAACTACCTGTTTTCACCATGCATGACAGTGTTTTGCCATTCATCAATACATGTAAAACTACCTGTTTTCACCATGCATGACAGTGTTTTGCCATTCATCAATACATGTAAAACTACCTGTTTTCACCATGCATGACAGTGTTTTGCCATTCATCAATACATGTAAAACTACCTGTTTTCACCATGCATGACAGTGTTTTGCCATTCATCAATACATGTAAAACTACCTGTTTTCACCATGCATGAGAGTGATTTGCCATTCATTTACTACATTTTCGTGTAATACATCACGTTACCTGGGTTTCTCCCATTGGATACATGTGATTGAAAACTTGACCGTGTGCTTTTGATAAAACAAATGCATCTTTTTGTGTTCTCGATACAGCCAAGTTTCATCTAGGCCATCTTATGCAAATTTCAATGTTTCTCCAAAGATGCAACTTTAATTTAAATTATCAAATGTAATGGACAACTTGCAATGCACAATGTCGGTTCCTGAACTCCAATGTGTGAACTTAATATGAAGCTCACTGATATCAAAGATCGTTTACATGTAAACATATACTGTCTCGTGCTGTCGACCACAGACAAGTAAGAACAGATTGGTAACATGCCTTCTCCAATTGTTCGATCATAGCCTCGGGTAAACATTACTCTATTGTCATGGAAATAACTTTCCAAAGTGTGAATCTGCCCGAATTCAATAAACAAACCACACGATACTACGGGATATTTCGATGGGAAAGTTTGCTATCCTACTGACAGAATCATCACATGTAATAGATGATTTGCAATATCTGCCGTGAGGGCCGTGATGATGTATTGGAAAGGTCCAGTTGGTTTTCAAAGTCGCTATGGCTATGATTTGCTTCTTTTACAAAAAACACGGATATCAGATTTTCATCAGTATCGAATGCTACGTTCCCCTTTAGAACAGTCCCTTTGTTTATAGTTCAGATGTATCATGTGTCGTCACAGTACATTCTATGACCTTTCCAAATCTTAGCAAAAGCAACCCACAAATTTGTTGTAGCAGAAAGTTTTGTCCGATAACTATTCCTCTTGAAAACTTTGCACTTGCTTTATTTTATTTTCTTTTGATTGGGTTCATGACCATCTGCAGTGACACATAGCAGTTTCGTCGTCTTCTTTCAAAGCACAATCACGACTTGTGTTCAGATTTATAGTGTTGTGTCGTTTTACGTTGATATAGATGTCATGTATCAAAATGAAAACAATCGATTCTCAGTACCACAGAAAGCAAAGCAATCAGACTACCCGTTGTTTTAAAAAAAAATGTACAATCGTACTGAAGATATTTTACTACACTAACTTGCCTTCTCTATAAAGTTAAAACACAAATTTCAAAGGACTTTATATGTTTTGTATCATTTCACATTGATCATATCATGGCCACACTCATGTGGTACTCAGGTACACTGGTAACATTTACTGGCTTTATACATGGAATTACTTTTTCCTCAGTGATAGGATGATGTGACGTCACAGTTTCTAAAAGTGAACACTGGAGGACGCTGTATTTAAGGGCAAAATGGCAACATGATACATATATCAAAAGCTAAAACTGATTTTTAAACTATACCAAAGATTGAGTTCAAAAAATGGTATAAATAACTTGTCACACATTTATTTTATCAATAGAAATTGCAATGTCATTTGATTGAACCTTCCCTTAAGTTATTTTACTGATAACTTTTAATAAAATTACATTCTAACAGCTGGATAGCTGGATATTAGTAATATACTTACAATATAGGTATGGCTCACAATGTTGCCAATTTGGTCCTCATACTCCATAGCACTCTCTCCTCTCACTGCACCACTGTATCGTACTTCTGGTGGTGAAGACTCACTATCAACAAAATAGATAGAATGGGATTAGTTCATTAGACACAACAGAAAAATTGTTAGCAACCAGTGGTATTCATCATAGATTTAGTTTAGAGTTAACCGTTACATACAAGCCTAAAGTTGTTGCTAGGCAAATTTACATAGTTTTATGTATTTATTCAATTTTCTATTATTCCCCATTGTTATCTTCCCAACAGATGTGATCATTTGGCTGTTGCTATGGGCGAGGTCTTGTTGCTAGGGATATTTGCATACATTTTTGTGAATGTTTACTCACTTGCCTATCAGATGATGTTGTTATTTGACCATACTGCCATTGGATTGTTGCTAAGGGTGTGGTCATGGTTGCTAGGGCCAGTTGTGTCAAAACATTTTGAAGAAAATCCGCAGTATAACTAACACTTATAGAAACACCTTCACAAGTTTCAATCTCTTTGACCAAGTACTTTTTGAGATATAAATTTTTAACCAAAAATCACATCTTTACACCTAATTTGTATATTACTGATGAGATCATTATATGCTTAATATTTCTTCATCTATACACCCACAGATGCATCCACTTAAATTTCTGCCCAATCTGCTACATAGTTTTGGAATGATAGGTTTTTGACCAAAAAGACACATTGTTAGCCCTACTTTGCATATTACTGATGGAATCATCATGCCATGAGCAAATCTTCTTAATTTACTCACCCCTAAGAATGTTCCCACCAAATTCCATGTCAATCTACCTAGTAGTTTTGGAGTTAAAGTTTTTTTGTTTTTTTTAACCAAAAATAAACATTTTTTGACCCAAAATCCACATGTCTGATGCAATCATTTTCATTTGAACAATTTCCCAAGTAGAAACCAGAAGTAACATGACCATCATTTATGACCACAAATATCACTTCGCTCGGTCCAGCAGTTTTTGACTTTAAGTAGCTTATACTCACACACACACACACACACACACACACACACACACACACACACACACACACACACAGACAGACAGACACTTTGCCATGCCTATGTAGCACTAAACCGTATAACATCAGTTGTGCTAAAAACAGGGTGAAACAACACCCCCCCCCCCCCAATCCACCATAGGCCAAATAAAATGAATCTCCTAAATTCTCAACATCTATCAACAATTACATAGACATGTGTTCAACATAGGATTTGCTTCAACTCTCAACATTTGTCAACACATGTACCTAAAGCCCAAACACATTCATAAATATTCAATAATTATTAAGAATGACTCAGTGCTACAGCCAGCTTTTTCTCAGAGTGGGACATTGTGTCCCGTAACTTTCATTTTTCTGGGTCATCTTATTTTTTTGTGGGGCATTACGAAATGTATCATTACATCAATGTACTAGTATATAACAAACTCAATACAAGTCATTGAAAATGATTGGGTTTTAAGGAACTGGCAGTTTATGTTGTCATTTTCAAACCTGGTTAATGTTGTTTGGCCTCATACATTTTGTTTTTGATATCACTACTCTGTTCAGGCATGTCTGAGTTATGGCTTTGGACATAGAAAACTGCGCCAACAAAATGGCTGCCAGGCAGCCATATTGGATCATATCACGACAACAATGAATATGCACATGTACGTCACAGAACACTGTGCTAATACCAACTCTGAATGAGATCTGTTCAAGCATGTCTGAGTTATGGCTTTGGACATGGAAAATTTGCAAACAAAATGGCTGCCAGGCAGCCATATTGGATCGTATCACGACAACAATGAATATGCACATGTATGTCATAGAACACTGTCTTAATACCAACTTTGAACGAGATCTGTTCACGCATGTCTGAGTTATGGCTTTGGACAGGGAAAATTCGCAAACAAAATGGCTGCTAGGCTGCCATATTGGATCGTATCATAAAACAAATTGACGTGCATATGTATGCCATAGTATGTTGTCCCTGTACCAAGTTTGCAAAAAATCAGTCCAGGCATCTCCAAGAAACGGCTGCAGACGGACAGATGGAAGGACGGACGGACAGACGGAACCCAATCTATAAGTTTCCGTCCGGACTTCGTCCGGCGGGGACTAAAAACACTCATATAACACAATTACACGTAAGTTTAAATAATCCTGCACCAATCTTGTTTCAGTGTTTACATGCAAATGTGAAAACTGATTACAGTCGACTGTCGAGTCATATCTTCTATATAACTACAGCTGACTAACTATTGTTCATTGTTACTGTCAATCATTCAATGTACTGTTCAAGACTTGATGAGTTCATGACCTCATAATAGTTACATTGATAATTGTATCAAACTGACTTTTGATAAACATATCTCTCTCCAACATGATGTCTGTTTACTTGTTAAAACAATTGCTGACTGATTATCTTTGTGAGTTATCCACAGTAAAGCATAGACCCTACACAAAGTCACTATTTATTTTATTTTTTCTATGCGTCTTTGTTTTGCTGTTTTCCATTCTTTAAGAGCCTCCTTGAATGGGAACATGTCAATCAGTGGTCCCTCAGTTGAGATCAGTGATAAGACATCCAGTCTATCAGGTTCGAGTCTATTTTGAATGTTTGTTTTGATCTTATTCTGAATGGAAAACCCGCGTTCACAATCTGCTGTTTGGATAGGCAATATAAGAGCTATTTAAGCAAGGTTTACAAAGTTTGGAAACTGGTCTCTGTGATATATATACATCAGTTTCCACAATGTAGCCATCTTATTGCATGGGTATAACTGTGACAACACAAGTTCTTTGGCGGTTGCCCATTCACACATTACACACGCTGGATCCACTATGCGATCTACAACTGTATCATCGCCGTATGTTTTAGCTTCCCCGAAGTGGTTTACTAATACTCTGATTTCTTGGTTTCCATATTTAGTAAGTTCGTCTTTGGACAGAAATGATAGCGGCCTAATGGCTAGAACAGTGAAAGGCATTTACTAACTCTGTTGATTGTTGAGGAAATCTCTCACTTAGGTTATCTAGGATGTTCTGAATGAAGTCACGCCTAATGATCGTGAAGTAATGTAAGTGAAGTGTTTCACTGCATTTGGTGTTGTTTTGATGTCATGTCCACTAACGACTTACATATTGTCAGTTTCCTTAATTTTCTCAAGATCGTAGAGAAATTTTCCGTTATCAGTAGCTAGTCCCTTCCAACTGCATAGTTGTAGTTTGTAGTGAGGCTTGTAAATTGTATGATAGTTTCAAGGGCAGAGTAGAACGAGAACCACCGTACAGTTTTTTAAAATGTTTATCCATATGCTAGTCCATGCTAACAATAAGTGTTCATTTGTTGAATGAATATCCAGTTGCCTATCAAACCATGTTGCTATCTTTACGATACATGCTATCATTTGGCTGTTGCTATGGACGTGGTCATGTTGCTAGGCATATTTACATACATTTTTTGAATGTTTATTCATTTGTCTTCTATTCCTGTTGTTATCTTTGCAATATATGTGATTATTTGGCTGTTGCTATGGGCGTGGTCTTGTTGCTAGGCATATTTGCATACATTTTTTGAATGTTTATTCAATTGTCTATTAATCCCTTGTTATCTTTGCAATATATGTGATCATTTGGCTGTTGCTATGGGCGTGGTCTTGTTGCTAGGCACATTTGCATACATTTTTTGAATGTTTATTCATTTGTCTTTCTATTCCTGTTGTTATCTTTGCAATATACATGATTATTTGGCTGTTGCTATGGGCGTGGTCTTGTTGCTAGGCAAATTTACGTTTATTCAATTGTCTATTAATCCGTTATCGTGTGTCACCTATGACCCATCACTTGCAAAAATGTGGGTCAGGTAGAGAAAATTGTGTCAAATGACGCAAAAACGTGGTCTGACTGCAACACTGATGACTTTTGTACATCAAAGGAATGCACACTAGACTTAATATAGTAACTATTGTCTACACTGTTTATTTATGGATTTATTTGTTATACTCACCCAAACAGATTGAGATCAGTGACAACTTCTACCTTGGCAGATATTGAATACATGTTACTGTCTGGAGCTATGTCTTTGCTGGTTCTGTATATAAAAGCATGATGATTGCATCAATGAATAGTGGTTATAATTATATACATGAGGGGAAAAAGAAGGTTGAATTTCCAGTTATGCATTCTCATTACATGCCACTATGAAAGGAAGTCCACAGAATACATGTAAAAGAATGCCATAAGTGTAGTGTTATATTGAACAAAGAAAAAAGAAATATTAAACAAATTGTAAAAGCCATCAACATTTACCATGAATCTCTTGGAAAGGAAACTTTTCAAAGAATATTAATTTTAACTGCAGTATAATGGTGAAACTTAAATTTTAACCCAATCAGAAATGTATCTAAACAAAGCTCCTATGCAGTATATATTTTTCATTGGTGTAAACAGCGATGTCCTCATGAATAAATAATGAGATTTGGAGCATTCCATATCAATTGTAGCCAAAATCAGATGCAAGCAAGCCAAACATTAGCTATGCCGAAATTCCTGTATCCTAATAAGACACAGTTGTGATTTTTATCACAGTCCCAAGTCCATAATTATGCATAAAAGATGCAATATATTGCATCGTGAGATGACCAATGGATATAAAAAGGTGCTTACTATTGTACAACACGGAGAGAAAGCTAGTTCTGCATGCCAGGGAGTAAGGCAACTGCTGTACTGTTCCCTTGCCAAGTGCTAAGACTTAGTAAGAGCATACCAGAGAAGGCCATATACAGCCACAAGTGTCAGACCAATATTAACAAAGATAAACTAGCTTAGTCCCCTAGTCTTTCCCACACTCACCAACCAGACAAGTAGTACAACAAAACATGATAACGGATTAACACCTGATTCCTATACAATAGTAAACTAAACAGTGCAAGGTGTCAATAAATATGTTTGTTACTACAGGTGTGCCTTGCAAGGTGGTCTGTAGTCTTGCTGCTAGACGTTCAGGCTTTCTTTCGATGCTATAACTATAAGCGAACGAAGTTCGCATGTGAGGGCTTGCCTGAACAGTCTAGCGAATGTCATTTTCAGACCGGACATTCCATTGAGATTACGATAAGCGGTGGGTTGGGCCATATATGCATATATATACTTTAATATATTCAATCTCTGCATGCAGGTGTTGACAAACACATTTATGTCATTACTATGTCTTATCAGTTTATGGTAATTGTGTTTGATGAGTGTGTAGACGTTGTCATTCACACATTTTAGTTAACGCATTGGTGGTTATTTTACAAGCCCCTCCTTAAGATGAATATGCATGAAAATTTAGCTATTGTCCTGTTTGTGCTTGTTGCTAATACGGTTCTCTGATTGGCAGTTATTTATATCCTGATGACATTCACTAGACCTCGGATGTTCCATCCTCGATAGTGTTGTTCGGCTGTGTGTCGTATTTTATCGGAAGAACATCCGAGGGCTAGCTGATAGACTAGGTGGTCTGTTTAAACATGGAAGTAGAACCCCAGGAAGGAGACTGGCTTAATCCGATTTAAAATCTTTTGTTTTAGACCAAGTTAATCCCTTTGTCTCTATTGTGTTGGGTCCCTTTTGCACAGCCATCGCCTCCACGGTTCAAGAACGCCATTCTTCTGTTGTTAAGGCGTTCAAAAATCCAGGGTCGTTGCTATGCAAGTGCAGTTGAATAGGGGGGGGGGGGGTTCAATGCGACTGCGCAAAGTGTTTCAGCAGTTAGATAGCATCACTACGAGCTTGGTCATACCAAACATTTGAAAATCGAGCGACAACTAGGATAGTTATGAGGATTTTTAACTTCCATTACATTTTTTGTGAGTTAATTTCACCTCCTGACTGTTTTCTTCGCGACAATCTCTGATAAAAAGTGTCTTAGTAAAATTTGAACCGCTGATTAAATGATTTCCGATGACACCAAAATCTCTTAGCTGCAGATTGTTGCCAAGCGTCAAATGACTGTCAAATGTCGCTGATTTTCAAGGTTATTACGCCTAATGTTGTGATCACACTCGATTGTTTATGTTTATTTTGCTATTTACAACAGGACAACCTTCGCCGTCACACGCTATCATTGAGCCCGACTCCGGGCCCATACATACACGAAAACACTCCTCTTCCACAATAGCACTTTCAAGAGTATCAGCATCGTTTGTGTTGAAAGAATACGCCGTATGCCGGTTATCGAAGAAGCCCCAAAAAGATCAAAGATATGATTGTTTGGCCACTAGGGGGGCTGTTTTAGAACCGGAAGTGAGGGCCAGAATTGTAGAGTATCGTTGCAAAGCATAGAGTCTATAGGCATCGTAACCACTGACTAAAGATTTTCTGTCATTCCCTGTAACTTTACGCTATAATATTGCATTATTGCCCATCAAATAACGAAATAGCAAATTAACCTCTTGTTCTCCTAATATTTCACGTAAGTTTGGCTCTGCAATTCGACCTGAGGAAAACCCAAAAGTAACAACATTTTGAAACGGGTAGTACACTGACATCTCACTCACGTTTTCAGTGTGACCTCGTCCATTTGCGTTACCGTTGGAGAAATTGTAGCGATTGCTTCCAGTCAAACATCGGAACGGAAAAAGGTACAAAAACAGAGGAAAGAACCCTCAAAATCACAATATACGCTACAGTTATTGCAGCTTGTATAAAACCAATCTGATTAAAATCCGGTGTAGATGTCGGCTAATCGTTCATTGCTATTTTACTTTCGTTATTTTGCCTGAATTGACCTTCGTGGTACATGTTTGATCGCCTCCTCTACCGATCAGGATAAAAACGTAAACATGTACCACGAAGGTCAATTCAGGCAAAATAACGAAAGTAAAATAGCAATGAATGATTAGCCGACATCTACATCGGATTTTAATCAGATTGGTATAAGACATGGTATGAGTGAACCACGTTTACGTTACATGGAAGGCCGATTCATTGAACAGGTGGGCTGTGTGGTACATCAATCACAATAACAATATTTATGATTCGTTGCCGACTTCAATGTTTTTTTTTATACACTGATGGTCCTGAATAGATATTAGCAAGTTTACCAAAGTGTGATAGTAAAGTTGAGTATATCAATACAAATATGTTTATGCCAACTTATAACCAGAACATGAAATGGTTTCTTCCGGACAAAGTCCGTGGTGCTACACCACTGCTCTAATAAACAAGAAAGGACTAAGTATGCGGCGACATCAGTTACAATATAAACATGTGGCTTGGTAATTGTCGATCGAACTCTCAATCTTGCACACTAATTAGCTGGCAACATCGGTAGTTTGCTGTCCGGGAAACTAGTGCGATGACTGTAGCTGGAAGCTGTTCAATCTGATTAAAATCCGATGTAGATGTCGGCTAATCGTTCATTGCTATTTTACCTTCGTTATTTTGCCTGAATCGACCTTCTTGGTACATGTTTAAATTTTTTAGCCTGATCGTAGAGGAGGCGATCAGGCAGGCTAGAAAATGTAAACATGTACCAAGAAGGTCAATTCAGGCAAAATAATAACAAAGGTAAAATAGCAATGAACGATTAGCCAACATCTACATCGGATTTTAATCAGATTGGAAGCTGTTGTCAGATTTGTAATTTTCTAATCGTTCTTTGGTCCAGCAACAGACACCAGTAAGGTAAAGAAAGATGTCTATCATGTCTACATTGGGTATATTTCGAAGGTCCTCCGTCCAATTTTCAATGTTTCCGCTGTCGATTAGTTCTATCTTTTGATGCCCGACATCCACTATTCATCTCCTCTTCCGTTCTCTCAGAAAATTATCATTTTCTAGTGTTTCAAGACCAAGGTTGACAGCATTTCTGGCGATATCTAGTAGATTTAGAAGTAGTAATTTTCCGCTCTTTTATGAATGCACGGAGTTCTTTTAAGCCCATTTTGTTGACAGCTTCATACATCGCCATACTATTAGATGCCATGACGAAAATTCTGGCCCTCACTTTGTCAGATATGGTGCGCCCTCTTGCGATACTTTCCTGCGAAACAACCGGAAGTTCGATAACCGGCATACGCCGTATTGTCCTCATCGTCAAAGTCAGAAGTCACTCACGCCATGTCACAGAATTACTTGTCGGTGGCCATGTTTTGATCAATGATGCGTCATGACGCTACCGATAATAGTTGAGAACACCCGAACAAAACCTGAACGCCCTCATTAATATGCTAAGCTTGTTACGATCTTAAAAAGTTGCTGTTCACACCTTAGTACTATGAAAACAGACTTGTTTTCTTAGCAAACAGCAGAGGCGATGACTGTCCCTTTGATCTATGACCAGCTGTCCTTCCTGGGGTTATAGTTCCATGGTTTAAAACATTATCTTAATAGTTCTCTTTTATCTCAAAACCCTGGATATGGCTAATGTCTTCCTTGCTAAAAATATATGGAAGTATAGGATATTAAACCCTTGTCAACAGACAAAGTTGTGTAAACTTACGTTTCAACATTCATGTCCATTTCCAACATACTATCTGAACCTTTCACTCGCTTGTTGCCAAATCTCAAATTGAAACTGATCTGAAATAAACAAATTAAAGAACACCATATTAAATTGAACAAGCCTTCAATCAATGACATACTCCCCATCAATTGATGACATAGCCCCCATCAATTGATGACATAGTCCCCAACTTGTACGTTTCATGGCAAACATATTCTGCAATTCTGAATAGTGTCTCCGGATACAAAACTTCACAGTGAACCAATTTACTATGTGACCTTGAATATGGAGGTCAAAGGCAAAGGTCTACATATGAAAAGAAAGCTGACCTTTTGGGGCATAGACATTTAAATGAAGTCTTTGTTTATTCAACTTCTTGAGTAATATACATTTGTAGCAAAGAAAAATGTTGGTCATTTCACCTTGAAAATGTTTGTCAAGGCCAAAGGTCAATGTCTCATTAGAAAGGTAATCATTGATAATATGAGGTTAGACACTTTTAAAAATGTTTATCCATATGCTAAACCATGCTAACAATAAGTGTTCATTTGCTGAATCCAGTTGCCTATCCAACCATGTTGCTATCTTTGCGATATGCGATCATTTTGCTGTTGCTATGGGTGTGGTCATGCTGCTAGATACATTTGCATACATTTTTTAATGTTTTTGTTCACCAGTGTATGAATTCCTGATATTATCTTTGCAATATAGTACGTGATCATTTGACAGTTGCTATGGGCGTGGTCTTGTTGCTAGGCAAATTCACATACATTTTTAAAAAAATGTTTATTCATTGTCTTCCAATTCCTGTTTGTTACCTTTGTGGCATACATGATTATTTAGTTGTTGCTATTGGCCTGGTCATGTTGCAAAGCAAATTTAAATACATTTTTTGAATGTTTATTCAATTGTCTATTAATCCCTGTTGTTATCTTTGTGAAATATATAACCGTTTGGATGTTAATATGGGCATGGTCATGGTTGCTAGGGATATTTGCATACATTTTTAAAATGTTTTCTCACTTGCCTACCAGAAGATGTTGTTATTTAACAAAAATATAATGCCATTTGGTTGTTGCTAAGTGCATGGTCATGGTTGCTAGGGCCAATTTTGTCAAAATGTTTTGAAGAAAATCTGCAGAACAACACTTTCAGAAATATCTCACCAAGTTTCAGACTCATTGACCAAGTACTTTTTGAGATAAAAGTTTTTGACCAAAAATGAACATTTTTACACCTAATTTGCATATCTCTACTGTCACTGGTCTTATAAGACATATCTCTACTGTCACCACTCTTATGAGACATATCTCTACTGTCACTGGTCTTACAAGACGTATCTCTACTGTCACTGGTCTTATAAGACATATCTCTACTGTCACTGGTTTTATAAGACACATCTCTACTGTCACTGGTTTTATAAGACATATCTCTACTGTCACTGGTCTTATAAGACATATCTCTACTGTCACTGGTCTTATAAGACGTATCTCTACTGTCACTGGTTTTATAAGACATATCTCTACTGTCACTGGTCTTATAAGACGTATCTCTACTGTCACTGGTCTTATAAGACATATCTCTACTGTCACTGGTCTAAAAAGACGTAGCTCTACTGTCACTGGTCTTATAAGACGTATCTCTACTGTCACTGGTCTTATAAGACGTATCTCTACTGTCACTGGTCTTATAAGACATATCTCTACTGTCACTGGTCTTATAAGACGTAGCTCTACTGTCACCACTGTTATAAGACATACATCTACTGTCACTGGTCTTATAAGACATATCTCTACTGTCACTGGTCTTATAAGACATATCTCTACTGTCACTGGTCTTATAAGACATATCTCTACTGTCACTGGTCTTATAAGATGTAGCTTTACTGCCACTGGCCTTATAAGACATATCTCTACTGTCACTGGTTTTAAAAGACATATCTCTACTGTCACTGGTTTTATAAGACATATCTATACTGTCACCGGTCTTATAAGACATATCTCTACTGTCACTGGTTTTATAAGACATATCTCTACTGTCACTGGTTTTATAAGACATATCTCTACGGTCACTGGTCTTATAAGACATATCTCTACTGTCACTGGTTTTATAAGACATATCTCTACTGTCACTGGTCTTATAAGACATATCTCTACTGTCACTGGTTTTATAAGACATATCTCTACTGTCACTGGTTTTATAAGACATATCTCTACTATCACTGGTCTTATAAGACGTAGCTCTACTGTCACTGGTCTTATAAGACATATCTCTACTGTCACTGGTTTTATAAGACATATCTCTACTATCACTGGTTTTATAAGACATATCTCTACTATCACTGGTTTTATAAGACATATCTCTACTGTCACTGGTCTTATAAGACGTAGCTCTACTGTCACTGGTCTTATAAGACATATCTCTACTGTCACTGGTCTTATAAGACATATCTCTACTGTCACTGGTCTTATAAGACATATCTCTACTGTCACTGGTCTTATAAGACATATCTCTACTGTCACTGGTCTTATAAGACATATCTCTACTGTCACCACTGTTATGAGACATATCTCTACAGTCACTGGTCTTATAAGACATATCTCTACTGTCACTGGTCTTATAAGACGTAGCTCTACTGTCACTGAATCTTACAAGACGTATCTCTACTGTCACTGGTCTTATAAGACATATCTCTACTGTCACTGGTCTTATAAGACGTAGCTCTACTGTCACTGGTCTTACAAGACATATCTCTACTGTCACTGGTCTTATAAGACGTAGCTCTACTGTCACTGAATCTTACAAGACGTATCTCTACTGTCACTGGTCTTATAAGACATACCTCTACTGTCACTGGTCTTATAAGACATATCTCTACTGTCACTGGTCTTATAAGACATATCTCTACTGTCACTGGTCTTATAAGACATATCTCTACTGTCACCACTGTTATGAGACATATCTCTACAGTCACTGGTCTTATAAGACATATCTCTACTGTCACTGGTCTTATAAGACGTAGCTCTACTGTCACTGAATCTTACAAGACGTATCTCTACTGTCACTGGTCTTATAAGACATATCTCTACTGTCACTGGTCTTATAAGACGTAGCTCTACTGTCACTGGTCTTACAAGACATATCTCTACTGTCACTGGTCTTATAAGACGTAGCTCTACTGTCACTGAATCTTACAAGACGTATCTCTACTGTCACTGGTCTTATAAGACATACCTCTACTGTCACTGGTCTTATAAGACATATCTCTACTGTCACTGGTCTTATAAGACATATCTCTACTGTCACTGGTTTTATAAGACATCTCTACTGTCACTGGTCTTATAAGACATATCTCTACTGTCACTGGTCTTATAAGACATATCTCTACTGTCACTGGTCTTATAAGATGTAGCTTTACTGTCACTGGTCTTATAAGACATATCTCTACTGTCACTGGTTTTATAAGACATATCTCTACTATCACTGGTTTTATAAGACATATCTCTACTATCACTGGTTTTATAAGACATATCTCTACTGTCACTGGTCTTATAAGACGTAGCTCTACTGTCACTGGTCTTATAAGACATATCTCTACTGTCACTGGTTTTATAAGACATATCTCTACTGTCACTGGTCTTATAAGACATATCTCTACTGTCACTGGTCTTATAAGACATATCTCTACTGTCACCACTGTTATGAGACATATCTCTACAGTCACTGGTCTTATAAGACATATCTCTACTGTCACTGGTCTTATAAGACGTAGCTCTACTGTCACTGAATCTTACAAGACGTATCTCTACTGTCACTGGTCTTATAAGACATATCTCTACTGTCACTGGTCTTATAAGACGTAGCTCTACTGTCACTGGTCTTACAAGACATATCTCTACTGTCACTGGTCTTATAAGACGTAGCTCTACTGTCACTGAATCTTACAAGACGTATCTCTACTGTCACTGGTCTTATAAGACATACCTCTACTGTCACTGGTCTTATAAGACATATCTCTACTGTCACTGGTCTTATAAGACATATCTCTACTGTCACTGGTTTTATAAGACATATCTCTACTGTCACTGGTCTTATAAGACATATCTCTACTGTCACTGGTCTTATAAGACATCTCTACTGTCACTGGTCTTATAAGACATATCTCTACTGTCACTGGTCTTATAAGACGTAGCTCTACTGTCACTGGTCTTATAAGACATATCTCTACTGTCACTGGTCTTACAAGACGTAGCTCTACTGTCACTGGTCTTATAAGACGTAGCTCTCCTGTCACTGGTCTTATAAGATGTAGCTTTACTGTCACTGGTCTTATAAGACATATCTCTACTGTCACTGGTTTTATAAGACATATCTCTACTATCACTGGTTTTATAAGACATATCTCTACTATCACTGGTTTTATAAGACATATCTCTACTGTCACCGGTCTTATAAGACGTAGCTCTACTGTCACTGGTCTTATAAGACATATCTCTACTGTCACTGGTTTTATAAGACATATCTCTACTGTCACTGGTCTTATAAGACGTAGCTCTACAATCACTGGTCTTATAAGACATATCTCTACTGTCACTGGTCTTATAAGACATATCTCTACTGTCACTGGTCTTATAAGACATATCTCTACTGTCACCACTGTTATGAGACATATCTCTACGGTCACTGGTCTTATAAGACATATCTCTACTGTCACCACTGTTATGAGACATATCTCTACTGTCACTGGTCTTATAAGACATATCTCTACTGTCACTGGTCTTATAAGACATATCTCTACTGTCACTGGTCTTATAAGACGTAGCTCTACTGTCACTGAATCTTACAAGACATATCTCTACTGTCACTGGTCTTATAAGACATATCTCTACTGTCACTGGTCTTATAAGACATATCTCTACTGTCACTGGTCTTATAAGACGTAGCTCTACTGTCACTGAATCTTACAAGACGTATCTCTACTGTCACTGGTCTTATAAGACATATCTCTACTGTCACTGGTCTTATAAGACATATCTCTACTGTCACTGGTCTTATAAGATGTATCTCTACTGTCACTGGTCTTATAAGACGTAGCTCTACTGTCACTGGTCTTATAAGACATATCTCTACTGTCACTGGTCTTATAAGACGTAGCTCTACTGTCACTGAATCTTACAAGACGTATCTCTACTGTCACTGGTCTTATAAGACATATCTCTACTGTCACTGGTCTTATAAGACATATCTCTACTGTCACTGGTCTTATAAGACGTAGCTCTACTGTCACTGAATCTTACAAGACGTATCTCTACTGTCACTGGTCTTATAAGACATACCTCTACTGTCACTGGTCTTATAAGACATATCTCTACTGTCACTGGTATAATAAGACGTATCTCTACTGTCACTGGTCTTATAAGACGTAGCTCTACTGTCACTGGTCTTATAAGACATATCTCTACTGTCACTGGTCTTATAAGACATATCTCTACTGTCACTGGTCTTATAAGACGTAGCTCTACTGTCACTGAATCTTACAAGACGTATCTCTACTGTCACTGGTCTTATAAGACATATCTCTACTGTCACTCGTCTTATAAGACATATCTCTACTGTCACTGGTCTTATAAGACATATGTCTACTGTCACTGGTCTTATAAGACATATCTCTACTGTCACTGGTCTTATAAGACGTAGCTCTACTGTCACTGAATCTTACAAGACCTAGCTCTACTGTCACTGGTCTTATAAGACATATCTCTACTGTCACTGGTTTTATAAGACGTATCTCTACTGTCACTGGTCTTATAAGACATATCTCTACTGTCACTGGTCTTATAAGACATATCTCTACTGTCACTGGTCTTATAAGACGTAGCTCTACTGTCACTGAATCTTACAAGACGTATCTCTACTGTCACTGGTCTTATAAGACATATCTCTACTGTCACTGGTCTTATAAGACATATCTCTACTGTCACTGGTCTTATAAGACATATCTCTACTGTCACTGGTTTTATAAGACATATCTCTACTGTCACTGGTCTTACAAGACGTAGCTCTACTGTCACTGGTCTTATAAGACGTAGCTCTCCTGTCACTGGTCTTATAAGATGTAGCTTTACTGTCACTGGTCTTATAAGACATATCTCTACTGTCACTGGTTTTATAAGACATATCTCTACTATCACTGGTTTTATAAGACATATCTCTACTATCACTGGTTTTATAAGACATATCTCTACTGTCACCGGTCTTATAAGACGTAGCTCTACTGTCACTGGTCTTATAAGACATATCTCTACTGTCACTGGTTTTATAAGACATATCTCTACTGTCACTGGTCTTATAAGACGTAGCTCTACAATCACTGGTCTTATAAGACATATCTCTACTGTCACTGGTCTTATAAGACATATCTCTACTGTCACTGGTCTTATAAGACATATCTCTACTGTCACCACTGTTATGAGACATATCTCTACGGTCACTGGTCTTATAAGACATATCTCTACTGTCACCACTGTTATGAGACATATCTCTACTGTCACTGGTCTTATAAGACATATCTCTACTGTCACTGGTCTTATAAGACATATCTCTACTGTCACTGGTCTTATAAGACGTAGCTCTACTGTCACTGAATCTTACAAGACATATCTCTACTGTCACTGGTCTTATAAGACATATCTCTACTGTCACTGGTCTTATAAGACATATCTCTACTGTCACTGGTCTTATAAGACGTAGCTCTACTGTCACTGAATCTTACAAGACGTATCTCTACTGTCACTGGTCTTATAAGACATATCTCTACTGTCACTGGTCTTATAAGACATATCTCTACTGTCACTGGTCTTATAAGATGTATCTCTACTGTCACTGGTCTTATAAGACGTAGCTCTACTGTCACTGGTCTTATAAGACATATCTCTACTGTCACTGGTCTTATAAGACGTAGCTCTACTGTCACTGGTCTTATAAGACGTAGCTCTACTGTCACTGAATCTTATAAGACATATCTCTACTGTCACTGGTCTTATAAGACATATCTCTACTGTCACTGGTCTTATAAGACGTAGCTCTACTGTCACTGAATCTTACAAGACGTATCTCTACTGTCACTGGTCTTATAAGACATATCTCTACTGTCACTGGTCTTATAAGACGTAGC
Source organism: Glandiceps talaboti (assembly GCF_964340395.1). Classification (NCBI taxonomy): domain Eukaryota; kingdom Metazoa; phylum Hemichordata; class Enteropneusta; family Spengelidae; genus Glandiceps; species Glandiceps talaboti. The sequence goes on from NC_135552.1 coordinate 606,908, forward strand.
TCTACTGTCACTGAATCTTACAAGACGTATCTCTACTGTCACTGGTCTTATAAGACATATCTCTACTGTCACTGGTTTTATAAGACGTATCTCTACTGTCACTGGTCTTATAAGACATATCTCTACTGTCACTGGTCTTATAAGACATATCTCTACTGTCACTGGTCTTATAAGACGTAGCTCTACTGTCACTGAATCTTACAAGACGTATCTCTACTGTCACTGGTCTTATAAGACATATCTCTACTGTCACTGGTCTTATAAGACATATCTCTACTGTCACTGGTCTTATAAGACATATCTCTACTGTCACTGGTTTTATAAGACATATCTCTACTGTCACTGGTCTTACAAGACGTAGCTCTACTGTCACTGGTCTTATAAGACGTAGCTCTCCTGTCACTGGTCTTATAAGATGTAGCTTTACTGTCACTGGTCTTATAAGACATATCTCTACTGTCACTGGTTTTATAAGACATATCTCTACTATCACTGGTTTTATAAGACATATCTCTACTATCACTGGTTTTATAAGACATATCTCTACTGTCACCGGTCTTATAAGACCTAGTTCTACTGTCACTGGTCTTATAAGACATATCTCTACTGTCACTGGTTTTATAAGACGTATCTCTACTGTCACTGGTCTTATAAGATGTATCTCTACTGTCACTGGTCTTATAAGACGTAGCTCTACTGTCACTGGTCTTATAAGACATATCTCTACTGTCACTGGTCTTATAAGACGTAGCTCTACTGTCACTGAATCTTACAAGACGTATCTCTACTGTCACTGGTCTTATAAGACATATCTCTACTGTCACTGGTCTTATAAGACATATCTCTACTGTCACTGGTCTTATAAGACGTAGCTCTACTGTCACTGAATCTTACAAGACGTATCTCTACTGTCACTGGTCTTATAAGACATACCTCTACTGTCACTGGTCTTATAAGACATATCTCTACTGTCACTGGTATAATAAGACGTATCTCTACTGTCACTGGTCTTATAAGACGTAGCTCTACTGTCAATGGTCTTATAAGACATATCTCTACTGTCACTGGTCTTATAAGACATATCTCTACTGTCACTGGTCTTATAAGACGTAGCTCTACTGTCACTGAATCTTACAAGACGTATCTCTACTGTCACTGGTCTTATAAGACATATCTCTACTGTCACTGGTCTTATAAGACATATCTCTACTGTCACTGGTCTTATAAGACATATGTCTACTGTCACTGGTCTTATAAGACATATCTCTACTGTCACTGGTCTTATAAGACGTAGCTCTACTGTCACTGAATCTTACAAGACCTAGCTCTACTGTCACTGGTCTTATAAGACATATCTCTACTGTCACTGGTTTTATAAGACGTATCTCTACTGTCACTGGTCTTATAAGACATATCTCTACTGTCACTGGTCTTATAAGACATATCTCTACTGTCACTGGTCTTATAAGACGTAGCTCTACTGTCACTGAATCTTACAAGACGTATCTCTACTGTCACTGGTCTTATAAGACATATCTCTACTGTCACTGGTCTTATAAGACATATCTCTACTGTCACTGGTCTTATAAGACATATCTCTACTGTCACTGGTTTTATAAGACATATCTCTACTGTCACTGGTCTTACAAGACGTAGCTCTACTGTCACTGGTCTTATAAGACGTAGCTCTCCTGTCACTGGTCTTATAAGATGTAGCTTTACTGTCACTGGTCTTATAAGACATATCTCTACTGTCACTGGTTTTATAAGACATATCTCTACTATCACTGGTTTTATAAGACATATCTCTACTATCACTGGTTTTATAAGACATATCTCTACTGTCACCGGTCTTATAAGACGTAGCTCTACTGTCACTGGTCTTATAAGACATATCTCTACTGTCACTGGTTTTATAAGACATATCTCTACTGTCACTGGTCTTATAAGACGTAGCTCTACAATCACTGGTCTTATAAGACATATCTCTACTGTCACTGGTCTTATAAGACATATCTCTACTGTCACTGGTCTTATAAGACATATCTCTACTGTCACCACTGTTATGAGACATATCTCTACGGTCACTGGTCTTATAAGACATATCTCTACTGTCACCACTGTTATGAGACATATCTCTACTGTCACTGGTCTTATAAGACATATCTCTACTGTCACTGGTCTTATAAGACATATCTCTACTGTCACTGGTCTTATAAGACGTAGCTCTACTGTCACTGAATCTTACAAGACATATCTCTACTGTCACTGGTCTTATAAGACATATCTCTACTGTCACTGGTCTTATAAGACATATCTCTACTGTCACTGGTCTTATAAGACGTAGCTCTACTGTCACTGAATCTTACAAGACGTATCTCTACTGTCACTGGTCTTATAAGACATATCTCTACTGTCACTGGTCTTATAAGACATATCTCTACTGTCACTGGTCTTATAAGATGTATCTCTACTGTCACTGGTCTTATAAGACGTAGCTCTACTGTCACTGGTCTTATAAGACATATCTCTACTGTCACTGGTCTTATAAGACGTAGCTCTACTGTCACTGAATCTTACAAGACGTATCTCTACTGTCACTGGTCTTATAAGACATATCTCTACTGTCACTGGTCTTATAAGACATATCTCTACTGTCACTGGTCTTATAAGACGTAGCTCTACTGTCACTGAATCTTACAAGACGTATCTCTACTGTCACTGGTCTTATAAGACATACCTCTACTGTCACTGGTCTTATAAGACATATCTCTACTGTCACTGGTATAATAAGACGTATCTCTACTGTCACTGGTCTTATAAGACGTAGCTCTACTGTCACTGGTCTTATAAGACATATCTCTACTGTCACTGGTCTTATAAGACATATCTCTACTGTCACTGGTCTTATAAGACGTAGCTCTACTGTCACTGAATCTTACAAGACGTATCTCTACTGTCACTGGTCTTATAAGACATATCTCTACTGTCACTGGTCTTATAAGACATATCTCTACTGTCACTGGTCTTATAAGACATATGTCTACTGTCACTGGTCTTATAAGACATATCTCTACTGTCACTGGTCTTATAAGACGTAGCTCTACTGTCACTGAATCTTACAAGACCTAGCTCTACTGTCACTGGTCTTATAAGACATATCTCTACTGTCACTGGTTTTATAAGACGTATCTCTACTGTCACTGGTCTTATAAGACATATCTCTACTGTCACTGGTCTTATAAGACATATCTCTACTGTCACTGGTCTTATAAGACGTAGCTCTACTGTCACTGAATCTTACAAGACGTATCTCTACTGTCACTGGTCTTATAAGACATATCTCTACTGTCACTGGTCTTATAAGACATATCTCTACTGTCACTGGTCTTATAAGACATATCTCTACTGTCACTGGTTTTATAAGACATATCTCTACTGTCACTGGTCTTATAAGACATATCTTTACTGTCACTGGTCTTATAAGACATATCTCTACTGTCACTGGTCTTATAAGACATATCTCTACTGTCACCACTGTTATGAGACATATCTCTACGGTCACTGGTCTTATAAGACGTAGCTCTACTGTCAATGGTCTTACAAGACGTAGCTTTACTGTCACTGGTCTTATAAGACATATCTCTACTGTCACTGGTCTTATAAGACGTATCTCTACTGTCACTGGTCTTATAAGACGTAGCTCTACTGTCACTGGTCTTATAAGACGTATCTCTACTGTCACTGGTCTTATAAGACGTAGCTCTACTGTCACTGGTCTTATAAGACATAGCTCTACTGTCACTGGTCTTATAAGACGTAGCTCTACTGTCACTGAATCTTACAAGACGTATCTCTACTGTCACTGGTCTTATAAGACATATCTCTACTGTCACTGGTCTTATAAGACATATCTCTACTGTCACTGGTCTTATAAGACGTAGCTCTACTGTCACTGAATCTTACAAGACGTATCTCTACTGTCACTGGTCTTATAAGACATACCTCTACTGTCACTGGTCTTATAAGACATATCTCTACTGTCACTGGTCTTATAAGACGTATCTCTACTGTCACTGGTCTTATAAGACGTAGCTCTACTGTCACTGGTCTTATAAGACATATCTCTACTGTCACTGGTCTTATAAGACATATCTCTACTGTCACTGGTCTTATAAGACGTAGCTCTACTGTCACTGAATCTTACAAGACGTATCTCTACTGTCACTGGTCTTATAAGACATATCTCTACTGTCACTGGTCTTATAAGACATATCTCTACTGTCACTGGTCTTAAAAGACATATCTCTACTGTCACTGGTCTTATAAGACATATCTCTACTGTCACTGGTCTTATAAGACGTAGCTCTACTGTCACTGAATCTTACAAGACCTAGCTCTACTGTCACTGGTCTTATAAGACATATCTCTACTGTCACTGGTCTTATAAGACGTATCTCTACTGTCACTGGTCTTATAAGACATATCTCTACTGTCACTGGTCTTATAAGACATATCTCTACTGTCAATGGTCTTATAAGACATATCTCTACTGTCACTGGTCTTATAAGACGTAGCTCTACTGTCACTGAATCTTACAAGACGTATCTCTACTGTCACTGGTCTTATAAGACATATCTCTACTGTCACTGGTCTTATAAGACATATCTCTACTGTCACTGGTCTTATAAGACATATCTCTACTGTCACTGGTTTTATAAGACATATCTCTACTGTCACTGGTCTTATAAGACATATCTTTACTGTCACTGGTCTTATAAGACATATCTCTACTGTCACTGGTCTTATAAGACGTATCTCTACTGTCACTGGTCTTATAAGACATAACTCTACTGTCACTGGTCTTACAAGACATATCTCTACTGTCACTGGTCTTATAAGACGTATCTCTACTGTCACTGGTCTTATAAGACGTAGCTCTACTGTCACTGGTCTTATAAGACGTAGCTCTACTGTCACTGGTCTTATAAGACATATCTCTACTGTCACTGGTCTTACAAGACGTAGCTCTACTGTCACTGGTCTTATAAGACGTAGCTCTCCTGTCACTGGTCTTATAAGATGTAGCTTTACTGTCACTGGTCTTATAAGACATATCTCTACTGTCACTGGTTTTATAAGACATATCTCTACTATCACTGGTTTTATAAGACATATCTCTACTATCACTGGTTTTATAAGACATATCTCTACTGTCACCGGTCTTATAAGACGTAGCTCTACTGTCACTGGTCTTATAAGACATATCTCTACTGTCACTGGTTTTATAAGACATATCTCTACTGTCACTGGTCTTATAAGACGTAGCTCTACAGTCACTGGTCTTATAAGACATATCTCTACTGTCATTGGTCTTATAAGACATATCTCTACTGTCACTGGTCTTATAAGACAAATCTCTACTGTCACCACTGTTATGAGACATATCTCTACGGTCACTGGTCTTATAAGACATATCTCTACTGTCACCACTGTTATGAGACATATCTCTACTGTCACTGGTCTTATAAGACATATCTCTACTGTCACTGGTCTTATAAGACATATCTCTACTGTCACTGGTCTTATAAGACGTAGCTCTACTGTCACTGAATCTTACAAGACGTATCTCTACTGTCACTGGTCTTATAAGACATATCTCTACTGTCACTGGTCTTATAAGACATATCTCTACTGTCACTGGTCTTATAAGACGTAGCTCTACTGTCACTGAATCTTACAAGACGTATCTCTACTGTCACTGGTCTTATAAGACATATCTCTACTGTCACTGGTCTTATAAGACATATCTCTACTGTCACTGGTATTATAAGATGTATCTCTACTGTCACTGGTCTTATAAGACGTAGCTCTACTGTCACTGGTCTTATAAGACATATCTCTACTGTCACTGGTCTTATAAGACGTAGCTCTACTGTCACTGAATCTTACAAGACGTATCTCTACTGTCACTGGTCTTATAAGACATATCTCTACTGTCACTGGTCTTATAAGACATATCTCTACTGTCACTGGTCTTATAAGACGTAGCTCTACTGTCACTGAATCTTACAAGACGTATCTCTACTGTCACTGGTCTTATAAGACATACCTCTACTGTCACTGGTCTTATAAGACATATCTCTACTGTCACTGGTATAATAAGACGTATCTCTACTGTCACTGGTCTTATAAGACGTAGCTCTACTGTCACTGGTCTTATAAGACATATCTCTACTGTCACTGGTCTTATAAGACATATCTCTACTGTCACTGGTCTTATAAGACGTAGCTCTACTGTCACTGAATCTTACAAGACGTATCTCTACTGTCACTGGTCTTATAAGACATATCTCTACTGTCACTGGTCTTATAAGACATATCTCTACTGTCACTGGTCTTATAAGACATATCTGTACTGTCACTGGTCTTATAAGACATATCTCTACTGTCACTGGTCTTATAAGACGTAGCTCTACTGTCACTGAATCTTACAAGACCTAGCTCTACTGTCACTGGTCTTATAAGACATATCTCTACTGTCACTGGTTTTATAAGACGTATCTCTACTGTCACTGGTCTTATAAGACATATCTCTACTGTCACTGGTCTTATAAGACATATCTCTACTGTCACTGGTCTTATAAGACGTAGCTCTACTGTCAATGAATCTTACAAGACGTATCTCTACTGTCACTGGTCTTATAAGACATATCTCTACTGTCACTGGTCTTATAAGACATATCTCTACTGTCACTGGTCTTATAAGACATATCTCTACTGTCACTGGTTTTATAAGACATATCTCTACTGTCACTGGTCTTATAAGACATTTCTTTACTGTCACTGGTCTTATAAGACATATCTCTACTGTCACTGGTCTTATAAGACATATCTCTACTGTCACCACTGTTATGAGACATATCTCTACGGTCACTGGTCTTATAAGACGTAGCTCTACTGTCAATGGTCTTACAAGACGTAGCTTTACTGTCACTGGTCTTATAAGACATATCTCTACTGTCACTGGTCTTATAAGACGTATCTCTACTGTCACTGGTCTTATAAGACGTAGCTCTACTGTCACTGGTCTTATAAGACGTATCTCTACTGTCACTGGTCTTATAAGACGTAGCTCTACTGTCACTGGTCTTATAAGACATAGCTCTACTGTCACTGGTCTTATAAGACGTAGCTCTACTGTCACTGAATCTTACAAGACGTATCTCTACTGTCACTGGTCTTATAAGACATATCTCTACTGTCACTGGTCTTATAAGACATATCTCTACTGTCACTGGTCTTATAAGACGTAGCTCTACTGTCACTGAATCTTACATGACGTATCTCTACTGTCACTGGTCTTATAAGACATACCTCTACTGTCACTGTTCTTATAAGACATATCTCTACTGTCACTGGTCTTATAAGACGTATCTCTACTGTCACTGGTCTTATAAGACGTACCTCTACTGTCACTGGTCTTATAAGACATATCTCTACTGTCACTGGTCTTATAAGACATATCTCTACTGTCACTGGTCTTATAAGACGTAGCTCTACTGTCACTGAATCTTACAAGACATATCTCTACTGTCACTGGTCTTATAAGACATATCTCTACTGTCACTGGTCTTATAAGACATATCTCTACTGTCACTGGTCTTATAAGACGTAGCTCTACTGTCACTGAATCTTACAAGACGTATCTCTACTGTCACTGGTCTTATAAGACATATCTCTACTGTCACTGGTCTTATAAGACATATCTCTACTGTCACTGGTCTTATAAGATGTATCTCTACTGTCACTGGTCTTATAAGACGTAGCTCTACTGTCACTGGTCTTATAAGACATATCTCTACTGTCACTGGTCTTATAAGACGTAGCTCTACTGTCACTGAATCTTACAAGACGTATCTCTACTGTCACTGGTCTTATAAGACATATCTCTACTGTCACTGGTCTTATAAGACATATCTCTACTGTCACTGGTCTTATAAGACGTAGCTCTACTGTCACTGAATCTTACAAGACGTATCTCTACTGTCACTGGTCTTATAAGACATACCTCTACTGTCACTGGTCTTATAAGACATATCTCTACTGTCACTGGTATAATAAGACGTATCTCTACTGTCACTGGTCTTATAAGACGTAGCTCTACTGTCACTGGTCTTATAAGACATATCTCTACTGTCACTGGTCTTATAAGACATATCTCTACTGTCACTGGTCTTATAAGACGTAGCTCTACTGTCACTGAATCTTACAAGACGTATCTCTACTGTCACTGGTCTTATAAGACATATCTCTACTGTCACTGGTCTTATAAGACATATCTCTACTGTCACTGGTCTTATAAGACATATCTCTACTGTCACTGGTCTTATAAGACATATCACTACTGTCACTGGTCTTATAAGACGTAGCTCTACTGTCACTGAATCTTACAAGACGTAGCTCTACTGTCACTGGTCTTATAAGACATATCTCTACTGTCACTGGTTTTATAAGACGTATCTCTACTGTCACTGGTCTTATAAGACATATCTCTACTGTCACTGGTCTTATAAGACATATCTCTATTGTCACTGGTCTTATAAGACGTAGCTCTACTGTCACTGAATCTTACAAGACGTATCTCTACTGTCACTGGTCTTATAAGACATATCTCTACTGTCACTGGTCTTATAAGACATATCTCTACTGTCACTGGTCTTATAAGACATATCTCTACTGTCACTGGTTTTATAAGACATATCTCTACTGTCACTGGTCTTATAAGACATATCTTTACTGTCACTGGTCTTATAAGACATATCTCTACTGTCACTGGTCTTATAAGACATATCTCTACTGTCACCACTGTTATGAGACATATCTCTACGGTCACTGGTCTTATAAGACGTAGCTCTACTGTCAATGGTCTTACAAGACGTAGCTTTACTGTCACTGGTCTTATAAGACATATCTCTACTGTCACTGGTCTTATAAGACGTATCTCTACTGTCACTGGTCTTATAAGACGTAGCTCTACTGTCACTGGTCTTATAAGACGTATCTCTACTGTCACTGGTCTTATAAGACGTAGCTCTACTGTCACTGGTCTTATAAGACATAGCTCTACTGTCACTGGTCTTATAAGACGTAGCTCTACTGTCACTGAATCTTACAAGACGTATCTCTACTGTCACTGGTCTTATAAGACATATCTCTACTGTCACTGGTCTTATAAGACATATCTCTACTGTCACTGGTCTTATAAGACGTAGCTCTACTGTCACTGAATCTTACAAGACGTATCTCTACTGTCACTGGTCTTATAAGACATACCTCTACTGTCACTGGTCTTATAAGACATATCTCTACTGTCACTGGTCTTATAAGACGTATCTCTACTGTCACTGGTCTTATAAGACGTAGCTCTACTGTCACTGGTCTTATAAGACATATCTCTACTGTCACTGGTCTTATAAGACATATCTCTACTGTCACTGGTCTTATAAGACGTAGCTCTACTGTCACTGAATCTTACAAGACGTATCTCTACTGTCACTGGTCTTATAAGACATATCTCTACTGTCACTGGTCTTATAAGACATATCTCTACTGTCACTGGTCTTAAAAGACATATCTCTACTGTCACTGGTCTTATAAGACATATCTCTACTGTCACTGGTCTTATAAGACGTAGCTCTACTGTCACTGAATCTTACAAGACCTAGCTCTACTGTCACTGGTCTTATAAGACATATCTCTACTGTCACTGGTTTTATAAGACGTATCTCTACTGTCACTGGTCTTATAAGACATATCTCTACTGTCACTGGTCTTATAAGACATATCTCTACTGTCACTGGTCTTATAAGACATATCTCTACTGTCACTGGTCTTATAAGACGTAGCTCTACTGTCACTGAATCTTACAAGACGTATCTCTACTGTCACTGGTCTTATAAGACATATCTCTACTGTCACTGGTCTTATAAGACATATCTCTACTGTCACTGGTCTTATAAGACATATCTCTACTGTCACTGGTTTTATAAGACATATCTCTACTGTCACTGGTCTTATAAGACATATCTTTACTGTCACTGGTCTTATAAGACATATCTCTACTGTCACTGGTCTTATAAGACGTATCTCTACTGTCACTGGTCTTATAAGACATAACTCTACTGTCACTGGTCTTACAAGACATATCTCTACTGTCACTGGTCTTATAAGACGTAGCTCTACTGTCACTGAATCTTACAAGACATATCTCTACTGTCACTGGTCTTATAAGACGTAGTTCTACTGTCAATGGTCTTATAAGACATATCTCTACTGTCACTGGTCTTATAAGACATATCTCTACTGTCACTGGTCTTATAAGACGTAGTTATACTGTCAATGGTCTTACAAGACGTAGCTTTACTGTCACTGGTCTTATAAGACATATCTCTACTGTCACTGGTCTTATAAGACATATCTCTACTGTCACTGGTCTTATAAGACGTAGCTCTACTGTCACTGGTCTTATAAGACGTATCTCTACTGTCACTGGTCTTATAAGACGTAGCTCTACTGTCACTGGTCTTATAAGACGTAGCTCTACTGTCACTGGTCTTATAAGACATATCTCTACTGTCACTGGTCTTACAAGACGTAGCTCTACTGTCACTGGTCTTATAAGACGTAGCTCTCCTGTCACTGGTCTTATAAGATGTAGCTTTACTGTCACTGGTCTTATAAGACATATCTCTACTGTCACTGGTTTTATAAGACATATCTCTACTATCACTGGTTTTATAAGACATATCTCTACTATCACTGGTTTTATAAGACATATCTCTACTGTCACCGGTCTTATAAGACGTAGCTCTACTGTCACTGGTCTTATAAGACATATCTCTACTGTCACTGGTTTTATAAGACATATCTCTACTGTCACTGGTCTTATAAGACGTAGCTCTACAGTCACTGGTCTTATAAGACATATCTCTACTGTCACTGGTCTTATAAGACATATCTCTACTGTCACTGGTCTTATAAGACAAATCTCTACTGTCACCACTGTTATGAGACATATCTCTACGGTCACTGGTCTTATAAGACATATCTCTACTGTCACCACTGTTATGAGACATATCTCTACTGTCACTGGTCTTATAAGACATATCTCTACTGTCACTGGTCTTATAAGACATATCTCTACTGTCACTGGTCTTATAAGACGTAGCTCTACTGTCACTGAATCTTACAAGACGTATCTCTACTGTCACTGGTCTTATAAGACATATCTCTACTGTCACTGGTCTTATAAGACATATCTCTACTGTCACTGGTCTTATAAGACGTAGCTCTACTGTCACTGAATCTTACAAGACGTATCTCTACTGTCACTGGTCTTATAAGACATATCTCTACTGTCACTGGTCTTATAAGACATATCTCTACTGTCACTGGTCTTATAAGATGTATCTCTACTGTCACTGGTCTTATAAGACGTTGCTCTACTGTCACTGGTCTTATAAGACATATCTCTACTGTCACTGGTCTTATAAGACGTAGCTCTATTGTCACTGAATCTTACAAGACGTATCTCTACTGTCACTGGTCTTATAAGACATATCTCTACTGTCACTGGTCTTATAAGACATATCTCTACTGTCACTGGTCTTATAAGACGTAGCTCTACTGTCACTGAATCTTACAAGACGTATCTCTACTGTCACTGGTCTTATAAGACATATCTCTACTGTCACTGGTCTTATAAGACGTAGCTCTACTGTCACTGAATCTTACAAGACGTATCTCTACTGTCACTGGTCTTATAAGACATATCTCTACTGTCACTGGTCTTATAAGACATATCTCTACTGTCACTGGTCTTATAAGACATATCTCTACTGTCACTGGTCTTATAAGACATATCTCTACTGTCACTGGTCTTATAAGACGTAGCTCTACTGTCACTGAATCTTACAAGACCTAGCTCTACTGTCACTGGTCTTATAAGACATATCTCTACTGTCACTGGTTTTATAAGACGTATCTCTACTGTCACTGGTCTTATAAGACATATCTCTACTGTCACTGGTCTTATAAGACATATCTCTACTGTCACTGGTCTTATAAGACGTAGCTCTACTGTCACTGAATCTTACAAGACGTATCTCTACTGTCACTGGTCTTATAAGACATATCTCTACTGTCACTGGTCTTATAAGACATATCTCTACTGTCACTGGTCTTATAAGACATATCTCTACTGTCACTGGTTTTATAAGACATATCTCTACTGTCACTGGTCTTATAAGACATATCTTTACTGTCACTGGTCTTATAAGACATATCTCTACTGTCACTGGTCTTATAAGACATATCTCTACTGTCACCACTGTTATGAGACATATCTCTACGGTCACTGGTCTTATAAGACGTAGCTCTACTGTCAATGGTCTTACAAGACGTAGCTTTACTGTCACTGGTCTTATAAGACATATCTCTACTGTCACTGGTCTTATAAGACGTATCTCTACTGTCACTGGTCTTATAAGACGTAGCTCTACTGTCACTGGTCTTATAAGACGTATCTCTACTGTCACTGGTCTTATAAGACGTAGCTCTACTGTCACTGGTCTTATAAGACATAGCTCTACTGTCACTGGTCTTATAAGACGTAGCTCTACTGTCACTGAATCTTACAAGACGTATCTCTACTGTCACTGGTCTTATAAGACATATCTCTACTGTCACTGGTCTTATAAGACATATCTCTACTGTCACTGGTCTTATAAGACGTAGCTCTACTGTCACTGAATCTTACAAGACGTATCTCTACTGTCACTGGTCTTATAAGACATACCTCTACTGTCACTGGTCTTATAAGACATATCTCTACTGTCACTGGTCTTATAAGACGTATCTCTACTGTCACTGGTCTTATAAGACGTAGCTCTACTGTCACTGGTCTTATAAGACATATCTCTACTGTCACTGGTCTTATAAGACATATCTCTACTGTCACTGGTCTTATAAGACGTAGCTCTACTGTCACTGAATCTTACAAGACGTATCTCTACTGTCACTGGTCTTATAAGACATATCTCTACTGTCACTGGTCTTATAAGACATATCTCTACTGTCACTGGTCTTAAAAGACATATCTCTACTGTCACTGGTCTTATAAGACATATCTCTACTGTCACTGGTCTTATAAGACGTAGCTCTACTGTCACTGAATCTTACAAGACCTAGTTCTACTGTCACTGGTCTTATAAGACATATCTCTACTGTCACTGGTTTTATAAGACGTATCTCTACTGTCACTGGTCTTATAAGACATATCTCTACTGTCACTGGTCTTATAAGACATATCTCTACTGTCACTGGTCTTATAAGACATATCTCTACTGTCACTGGTCTTATAAGACGTAGCTCTACTGTCACTGAATCTTACAAGACGTATCTCTACTGTCACTGGTCTTATAAGACATATCTCTACTGTCACTGGTCTTATAAGACATATCTCTACTGTCACTGGTCTTATAAGACATATCTCTACTGTCACTGGTTTTATAAGACATATCTCTACTGTCACTGGTCTTATAAGACATATCTTTACTGTCACTGGTCTTATAAGACATATCTCTACTGTCACTGGTCTTATAAGACGTATCTCTACTGTCACTGGTCTTATAAGACATAACTCTACTGTCACTGGTCTTACAAGACATATCTCTACTGTCACTGGTCTTATAAGACGTAGCTCTACTGTCACTGAATCTTACAAGACATATCTCTACTGTCACTGGTCTTATAAGACGTAGTTCTACTGTCAATGGTCTTATAAGACATATCTCTACTGTCACTGGTCTTATAAGACATATCTCTACTGTCACTGGTCTTATAAGACGTAGTTATACTGTCAATGGTCTTACAAGACGTAGCTTTACTGTCACTGGTCTTATAAGACATATCTCTACTGTCACTGGTCTTATAAGACATATCTCTACTGTCACTGGTCTTATAAGACGTAGCTCTACTGTCACTGGTCTTATAAGACGTATCTCTACTGTCACTGGTCTTATAAGACGTAGCTCTACTGTCACTGGTCTTATAAGACGTAGCTCTACTGTCACTGGTCTTATAAGACGTAGCTCTACTGTCACTGGTTTTATAAGACATATCTCTACTGTCACTGGTCTTATAAGACATAGCTCTACTGTCACTGAATCTTACAAGATGTACCTCTACTGTCACTGAATCTTACAAGACGTATCTCTACTGTCACTGGTCTTATAAGACGTAGCTCTACTGTCACTGGTCTTATAAGACATATCTCTACTGTCACTGGTCTTATAAGACATAGCTCTACTGTCACTGAATCTTACAAGATGTACCTCTACTGTCACTGAATCTTACAAGACGTATCTCTACTGTCACTGGTCTTATAAGACGTAGCTCTACTGTCACTGGTCTTATAAGACATATCTCTACTGTCACTGGTCTTATAAGACGTAGCTCTACTGTCACTGGTCTTATAAGATGTAGCTCTACTGTCACCACTGTTATAAGACATACCTCTACTGTCACTGGTCTTATAAGACATACCTCTACTGTCACTGGTCTTATAAGACGTAGCTCTACTGTCACTGGTCTTATAAGACGTAGCTCTACTGTCACTGGTCTTATAAGACGTAGCTCTACTGTCACTGGTCTTATAAGACGTATCTCTACTGTCACTGGTCTTATAAGATGTAGCTCTACTGTCACCACTGTTATAAGACATACCTCTACTGTCACTGGTCTTATAAGACGTATCTCTACTGTCACTGGTCTTATAAGACGTAGCTCTACTGTCACTGGTCTTATAAGACATAGCTCTACTGTCACTGGTCTTATAAGACGTAGCTCTACTGTCACTGAATCTTACAAGACGTATCTCTACTGTCACTGGTCTTATAAGACATATCTCTACTGTCACTGGTCTTATAAGACATATCTCTACTGTCACTGGTCTTATAAGACGTAGCTCTACTGTCACTGAATCTTACAAGACGTATCTCTACTGTCACTGGTCTTATAAGACATACCTCTACTGTCACTGGTCTTATAAGACGTAGCTCTACTGTCACTGAATCTTACAAGACGTATCTCTACTGTCACTGGTCTTATAAGACATATCTCTACTGTCACTGGTCTTATAAGACATATCTCTACTGTCACTGGTCTTATAAGACATATCTCTACTGTCACTGGTCTTATAAGACATATCTCTACTGTCACTGGTCTTATAAGACGTAGCTCTACTGTCACTGAATCTTACAAGACCTAGCTCTACTGTCACTGGTCTTATAAGACATATCTCTACTGTCACTGGTTTTATAAGACGTATCTCTACTGTCACTGGTCTTATAAGACATATCTCTACTGTCACTGGTCTTATAAGACATATCTCTACTGTCACTGGTCTTATAAGACATATCTCTACTGTCACTGGTCTTATAAGACGTAGCTCTACTGTCACTGAATCTTACAAGACGTATCTCTACTGTCACTGGTCTTATAAGACATATCTCTACTGTCACTGGTCTTATAAGACATATCTCTACTGTCACTGGTCTTATAAGACATATCTCTACTGTCACTGGTCTTATAAGACATATCTCTACTGTCACTGGTTTTATAAGACATATCTCTACTGTCACTGGTCTTATAAGACATATCTTTACTGTCACTGGTCTTATAAGACATATCTCTACTGTCACTGGTCTTATAAGACGTATCTCTACTGTCACTGGTCTTATAAGACATAACTCTACTGTCACTGGTCTTACAAGACATATCTCTACTGTCACTGGTCTTATAAGACGTAGCTCTACTGTCACTGAATCTTACAAGACATATCTCTACTGTCACTGGTCTTATAAGACGTAGTTCTACTGTCAATGGTCTTATAAGACATATCTCTACTGTCACTGGTCTTATAAGACATATCTCTACTGTCACTGGTCTTATAAGACGTAGTTATACTGTCAATGGTCTTACAAGACGTAGCTTTACTGTCACTGGTCTTATAAGACATATCTCTACTGTCACTGGTCTTATAAGACATATCTCTACTGTCACTGGTCTTATAAGACGTAGCTCTACTGTCACTGGTCTTATAAGACGTATCTCTACTGTCACTGGTCTTATAAGACGTAGCTCTACTGTCACTGGTCTTATAAGACGTAGCTCTACTGTCACTGGTCTTATAAGACATATCTCTACTGTCACTGGTCTTACAAGACGTAGCTCTACTGTCACTGGTCTTATAAGACGTAGCTCTCCTGTCACTGGTCTTATAAGATGTAGCTTTACTGTCACTGGTCTTATAAGACATATCTCTACTGTCACTGGTTTTATAAGACATATCTCTACTATCACTGGTTTTATAAGACATATCTCTACTATCACTGGTTTTATAAGACATATCTCTACTGTCACCGGTCTTATAAGACGTAGCTCTACTGTCACTGGTCTTATAAGACATATCTCTACTGTCACTGGTTTTATAAGACATATCTCTACTGTCACTGGTCTTATAAGACGTAGCTCTACAGTCACTGGTCTTATAAGACATATCTCTACTGTCACTGGTCTTATAAGACATATCTCTACTGTCACTGGTCTTATAAGACAAATCTCTACTGTCACCACTGTTATGAGACATATCTCTACGGTCACTGGTCTTATAAGACATATCTCTACTGTCACCACTGTTATGAGACATATCTCTACTGTCACTGGTCTTATAAGACATATCTCTACTGTCACTGGTCTTATAAGACATATCTCTACTGTCACTGGTCTTATAAGACGTAGCTCTACTGTCACTGAATCTTACAAGACGTATCTCTACTGTCACTGGTCTTATAAGACATATCTCTACTGTCACTGGTCTTATAAGACATATCTCTACTGTCACTGGTCTTATAAGACGTAGCTCTACTGTCACTGAATCTTACAAGACGTATCTCTACTGTCACTGGTCTTATAAGACATATCTCTACTGTCACTGGTCTTATAAGACATATCTCTACTGTCACTGGTCTTATAAGATGTATCTCTACTGTCACTGGTCTTATAAGACGTTGCTCTACTGTCACTGGTCTTATAAGACATATCTCTACTGTCACTGGTCTTATAAGACGTAGCTCTATTGTCACTGAATCTTACAAGACATATCTCTACTGTCACTGGTCTTATAAGACATATCTCTACTGTCACTGGTCTTATAAGACATATCTCTACTGTCACTGGTTTTATAAGACATATCTCTACTGTCACTGGTCTTATAAGACATATCTTTACTGTCACTGGTCTTATAAGACATATCTCTACTGTCACTGGTCTTATAAGACGTATCTCTACTGTCACTGGTCTTATAAGACATAACTCTACTGTCACTGGTCTTACAAGACATATCTCTACTGTCACTGGTCTTATAAGACGTAGCTCTACTGTCACTGAATCTTACAAGACATATCTCTACTGTCACTGGTCTTATAAGACGTAGTTCTACTGTCAATGGTCTTATAAGACATATCTCTACTGTCACTGGTCTTATAAGACATATCTCTACTGTCACTGGTCTTATAAGACGTAGTTATACTGTCAATGGTCTTACAAGACGTAGCTTTACTGTCACTGGTCTTATAAGACATATCTCTACTGTCACTGGTCTTATAAGACATATCTCTACTGTCACTGGTCTTATAAGACGTAGCTCTACTGTCACTGGTCTTATAAGACGTATCTCTACTGTCACTGGTCTTATAAGACGTAGCTCTACTGTCACTGGTCTTATAAGACGTAGCTCTACTGTCACTGGTCTTATAAGACGTAGCTCTACTGTCACTGGTTTTATAAGACATATCTCTACTGTCACTGGTCTTATAAGACATAGCTCTACTGTCACTGAATCTTACAAGATGTACCTCTACTGTCACTGAATCTTACAAGACGTATCTCTACTGTCACTGGTCTTATAAGACGTAGCTCTACTGTCACTGGTCTTATAAGACATATCTCTACTGTCACTGGTCTTATAAGACATAGCTCTACTGTCACTGAATCTTACAAGATGTACCTCTACTGTCACTGAATCTTACAAGACGTATCTCTACTGTCACTGGTCTTATAAGACGTAGCTCTACTGTCACTGGTCTTATAAGACATATCTCTACTGTCACTGGTCTTATAAGACGTAGCTCTACTGTCACTGGTCTTATAAGATGTAGCTCTACTGTCACCACTGTTATAAGACATACCTCTACTGTCACTGGTCTTATAAGACATACCTCTACTGTCACTGGTCTTATAAGACGTAGCTCTACTGTCACTGGTCTTATAAGACGTAGCTCTACTGTCACTGGTCTTATAAGACGTAGCTCTACTGTCACTGGTCTTATAAGACGTATCTCTACTGTCACTGGTCTTATAAGATGTAGCTCTACTGTCACCACTGTTATAAGACATACCTCTACTGTCACTGGTCTTATAAGACGTATCTCTACTGTCACTGGTCTTATAAGACGTAGCTCTACTGTCACTGGTCTTATAAGACATAGCTCTACTGTCACTGGTCTTATAAGACGTAGCTCTACTGTCACTGAATCTTACAAGACGTATCTCTACTGTCACTGGTCTTATAAGACATATCTCTACTGTCACTGGTCTTATAAGACATATCTCTACTGTCACTGGTCTTATAAGACGTAGCTCTACTGTCACTGAATCTTACAAGACGTATCTCTACTGTCACTGGTCTTATAAGACATACCTCTACTGTCACTGGTCTTATAAGACGTAGCTCTACTGTCACTGAATCTTACAAGACGTATCTCTACTGTCACTGGTCTTATAAGACATATCTCTACTGTCACTGGTCTTATAAGACATATCTCTACTGTCACTGGTCTTATAAGACATATCTCTACTGTCACTGGTCTTATAAGACATATCTCTACTGTCACTGGTCTTATAAGACGTAGCTCTACTGTCACTGAATCTTACAAGACCTAGCTCTACTGTCACTGGTCTTATAAGACATATCTCTACTGTCACTGGTTTTATAAGACGTATCTCTACTGTCACTGGTCTTATAAGACATATCTCTACTGTCACTGGTCTTATAAGACATATCTCTACTGTCACTGGTCTTATAAGACATATCTCTACTGTCACTGGTCTTATAAGACGTAGCTCTACTGTCACTGAATCTTACAAGACGTATCTCTACTGTCACTGGTCTTATAAGACATATCTCTACTGTCACTGGTCTTATAAGACATATCTCTACTGTCACTGGTCTTATAAGACATATCTCTACTGTCACTGGTCTTATAAGACATATCTCTACTGTCACTGGTTTTATAAGACATATCTCTACTGTCACTGGTCTTATAAGACATATCTTTACTGTCACTGGTCTTATAAGACATATCTCTACTGTCACTGGTCTTATAAGACGTATCTCTACTGTCACTGGTCTTATAAGACATAACTCTACTGTCACTGGTCTTACAAGACATATCTCTACTGTCACTGGTCTTATAAGACGTAGCTCTACTGTCACTGAATCTTACAAGACATATCTCTACTGTCACTGGTCTTATAAGACGTAGTTCTACTGTCAATGGTCTTATAAGACATATCTCTACTGTCACTGGTCTTATAAGACATATCTCTACTGTCACTGGTCTTATAAGACGTAGTTATACTGTCAATGGTCTTACAAGACGTAGCTTTACTGTCACTGGTCTTATAAGACATATCTCTACTGTCACTGGTCTTATAAGACATATCTCTACTGTCACTGGTCTTACAAGACGTAGCTCTACTGTCACTGGTCTTATAAGACGTAGCTCTCCTGTCACTGGTCTTATAAGATGTAGCTTTACTGTCACTGGTCTTATAAGACATATCTCTACTGTCACTGGTTTTATAAGACATATCTCTACTATCACTGGTTTTATAAGACATATCTCTACTATCACTGGTTTTATAAGACATATCTCTACTGTCACCGGTCTTATAAGACGTAGCTCTACTGTCACTGGTCTTATAAGACATATCTCTACTGTCACTGGTTTTATAAGACATATCTCTACTGTCACTGGTCTTATAAGACGTAGCTCTACAGTCACTGGTCTTATAAGACATATCTCTACTGTCACTGGTCTTATAAGACATATCTCTACTGTCACTGGTCTTATAAGACAAATCTCTACTGTCACCACTGTTATGAGACATATCTCTACGGTCACTGGTCTTATAAGACATATCTCTACTGTCACCACTGTTATGAGACATATCTCTACTGTCACTGGTCTTATAAGACATATCTCTACTGTCACTGGTCTTATAAGACATATCTCTACTGTCACTGGTCTTATAAGACGTAGCTCTACTGTCACTGAATCTTACAAGACGTATCTCTACTGTCACTGGTCTTATAAGACATATCTCTACTGTCACTGGTCTTATAAGACATATCTCTACTGTCACTGGTCTTATAAGACGTAGCTCTACTGTCACTGAATCTTACAAGACGTATCTCTACTGTCACTGGTCTTATAAGACATATCTCTACTGTCACTGGTCTTATAAGACATATCTCTACTGTCACTGGTCTTATAAGATGTATCTCTACTGTCACTGGTCTTATAAGACGTTGCTCTACTGTCACTGGTCTTATAAGACATATCTCTACTGTCACTGGTCTTATAAGACGTAGCTCTATTGTCACTGAATCTTACAAGACATATCTCTACTGTCACTGGTCTTATAAGACATATCTCTACTGTCACTGGTCTTATAAGACATATCTCTACTGTCACTGGTTTTATAAGACATATCTCTACTGTCACTGGTCTTATAAGACATATCTTTACTGTCACTGGTCTTATAAGACATATCTCTACTGTCACTGGTCTTATAAGACGTATCTCTACTGTCACTGGTCTTATAAGACATAACTCTACTGTCACTGGTCTTACAAGACATATCTCTACTGTCACTGGTCTTATAAGACGTAGCTCTACTGTCACTGAATCTTACAAGACATATCTCTACTGTCACTGGTCTTATAAGACGTAGTTCTACTGTCAATGGTCTTATAAGACATATCTCTACTGTCACTGGTCTTATAAGACATATCTCTACTGTCACTGGTCTTATAAGACGTAGTTATACTGTCAATGGTCTTACAAGACGTAGCTTTACTGTCACTGGTCTTATAAGACATATCTCTACTGTCACTGGTCTTATAAGACATATCTCTACTGTCACTGGTCTTATAAGACGTAGCTCTACTGTCACTGGTCTTATAAGACGTATCTCTACTGTCACTGGTCTTATAAGACGTAGCTCTACTGTCACTGGTCTTATAAGACGTAGCTCTACTGTCACTGGTCTTATAAGACGTAGCTCTACTGTCACTGGTTTTATAAGACATATCTCTACTGTCACTGGTCTTATAAGACATAGCTCTACTGTCACTGAATCTTACAAGATGTACCTCTACTGTCACTGAATCTTACAAGACGTATCTCTACTGTCACTGGTCTTATAAGACGTAGCTCTACTGTCACTGGTCTTATAAGACATATCTCTACTGTCACTGGTCTTATAAGACATAGCTCTACTGTCACTGAATCTTACAAGATGTACCTCTACTGTCACTGAATCTTACAAGACGTATCTCTACTGTCACTGGTCTTATAAGACGTAGCTCTACTGTCACTGGTCTTATAAGACATATCTCTACTGTCACTGGTCTTATAAGACGTAGCTCTACTGTCACTGGTCTTATAAGATGTAGCTCTACTGTCACCACTGTTATAAGACATACCTCTACTGTCACTGGTCTTATAAGACATACCTCTACTGTCACTGGTCTTATAAGACGTAGCTCTACTGTCACTGGTCTTATAAGACGTAGCTCTACTGTCACTGGTCTTATAAGACGTAGCTCTACTGTCACTGGTCTTATAAGACGTATCTCTACTGTCACTGGTCTTATAAGATGTAGCTCTACTGTCACCACTGTTATAAGACATACCTCTACTGTCACTGGTCTTATAAGACGTATCTCTACTGTCACTGGTCTTATAAGACGTAGCTCTACTGTCACTGGTCTTATAAGACATAGCTCTACTGTCACTGGTCTTATAAGACGTAGCTCTACTGTCACTGAATCTTACAAGACGTATCTCTACTGTCACTGGTCTTATAAGACATATCTCTACTGTCACTGGTCTTATAAGACATATCTCTACTGTCACTGGTCTTATAAGACGTAGCTCTACTGTCACTGAATCTTACAAGACGTATCTCTACTGTCACTGGTCTTATAAGACATACCTCTACTGTCACTGGTCTTATAAGACGTAGCTCTACTGTCACTGAATCTTACAAGACGTATCTCTACTGTCACTGGTCTTATAAGACATATCTCTACTGTCACTGGTCTTATAAGACATATCTCTACTGTCACTGGTCTTATAAGACATATCTCTACTGTCACTGGTCTTATAAGACATATCTCTACTGTCACTGGTCTTATAAGACGTAGCTCTACTGTCACTGAATCTTACAAGACCTAGCTCTACTGTCACTGGTCTTATAAGACATATCTCTACTGTCACTGGTTTTATAAGACGTATCTCTACTGTCACTGGTCTTATAAGACATATCTCTACTGTCACTGGTCTTATAAGACATATCTCTACTGTCACTGGTCTTATAAGACATATCTCTACTGTCACTGGTCTTATAAGACGTAGCTCTACTGTCACTGAATCTTACAAGACGTATCTCTACTGTCACTGGTCTTATAAGACATATCTCTACTGTCACTGGTCTTATAAGACATATCTCTACTGTCACTGGTCTTATAAGACATATCTCTACTGTCACTGGTCTTATAAGACATATCTCTACTGTCACTGGTTTTATAAGACATATCTCTACTGTCACTGGTCTTATAAGACATATCTTTACTGTCACTGGTCTTATAAGACATATCTCTACTGTCACTGGTCTTATAAGACGTATCTCTACTGTCACTGGTCTTATAAGACATAACTCTACTGTCACTGGTCTTACAAGACATATCTCTACTGTCACTGGTCTTATAAGACGTAGCTCTACTGTCACTGAATCTTACAAGACATATCTCTACTGTCACTGGTCTTATAAGACGTAGTTCTACTGTCAATGGTCTTATAAGACATATCTCTACTGTCACTGGTCTTATAAGACATATCTCTACTGTCACTGGTCTTATAAGACGTAGTTATACTGTCAATGGTCTTACAAGACGTAGCTTTACTGTCACTGGTCTTATAAGACATATCTCTACTGTCACTGGTCTTATAAGACATATCTCTACTGTCACTGGTCTTATAAGACGTAGCTCTACTGTCACTGGTCTTATAAGACGTATCTCTACTGTCACTGGTCTTATAAGACGTAGCTCTACTGTCACTGGTCTTATAAGACGTAGCTCTACTGTCACTGGTCTTATAAGACATATCTCTACTGTCACTGGTCTTACAAGACGTAGCTCTACTGTCACTGGTCTTATAAGACGTAGCTCTCCTGTCACTGGTCTTATAAGATGTAGCTTTACTGTCACTGGTCTTATAAGACATATCTCTACTGTCACTGGTTTTATAAGACATATCTCTACTATCACTGGTTTTATAAGACATATCTCTACTATCACTGGTTTTATAAGACATATCTCTACTGTCACCGGTCTTATAAGACGTAGCTCTACTGTCACTGGTCTTATAAGACATATCTCTACTGTCACTGGTTTTATAAGACATATCTCTACTGTCACTGGTCTTATAAGACGTAGCTCTACAGTCACTGGTCTTATAAGACATATCTCTACTGTCACTGGTCTTATAAGACATATCTCTACTGTCACTGGTCTTATAAGACAAATCTCTACTGTCACCACTGTTATGAGACATATCTCTACGGTCACTGGTCTTATAAGACATATCTCTACTGTCACCACTGTTATGAGACATATCTCTACTGTCACTGGTCTTATAAGACATATCTCTACTGTCACTGGTCTTATAAGACATATCTCTACTGTCACTGGTCTTATAAGACGTAGCTCTACTGTCACTGAATCTTACAAGACGTATCTCTACTGTCACTGGTCTTATAAGACATATCTCTACTGTCACTGGTCTTATAAGACATATCTCTACTGTCACTGGTCTTATAAGACGTAGCTCTACTGTCACTGAATCTTACAAGACGTATCTCTACTGTCACTGGTCTTATAAGACATATCTCTACTGTCACTGGTCTTATAAGACATATCTCTACTGTCACTGGTCTTATAAGATGTATCTCTACTGTCACTGGTCTTATAAGACGTTGCTCTACTGTCACTGGTCTTATAAGACATATCTCTACTGTCACTGGTCTTATAAGACGTAGCTCTATTGTCACTGAATCTTACAAGACGTATCTCTACTGTCACTGGTCTTATAAGACATATCTCTACTGTCACTGGTCTTATAAGACATATCTCTACTGTCACTGGTCTTATAAGACGTAGCTCTACTGTCACTGAATCTTACAAGACGTATCTCTACTGTCACTGGTCTTATAAGACATATCTCTACTGTCACTGGTCTTATAAGACGTAGCTCTACTGTCACTGAATCTTACAAGACGTATCTCTACTGTCACTGGTCTTATAAGACATATCTCTACTGTCACTGGTCTTATAAGACATATCTCTACTGTCACTGGTCTTATAAGACATATCTCTACTGTCACTGGTCTTATAAGACATATCTCTACTGTCACTGGTCTTATAAGACGTAGCTCTACTGTCACTGAATCTTACAAGACCTAGCTCTACTGTCACTGGTCTTATAAGACATATCTCTACTGTCACTGGTTTTATAAGACGTATCTCTACTGTCACTGGTCTTATAAGACATATCTCTACTGTCACTGGTCTTATAAGACATATCTCTACTGTCACTGGTCTTATAAGACGTAGCTCTACTGTCACTGAATCTTACAAGACGTATCTCTACTGTCACTGGTCTTATAAGACATATCTCTACTGTCACTGGTCTTATAAGACATATCTCTACTGTCACTGGTCTTATAAGACATATCTCTACTGTCACTGGTTTTATAAGACATATCTCTACTGTCACTGGTCTTATAAGACATATCTTTACTGTCACTGGTCTTATAAGACATATCTCTACTGTCACTGGTCTTATAAGACATATCTCTACTGTCACCACTGTTATGAGACATATCTCTACGGTCACTGGTCTTATAAGACGTAGCTCTACTGTCAATGGTCTTACAAGACGTAGCTTTACTGTCACTGGTCTTATAAGACATATCTCTACTGTCACTGGTCTTATAAGACGTATCTCTACTGTCACTGGTCTTATAAGACGTAGCTCTACTGTCACTGGTCTTATAAGACGTATCTCTACTGTCACTGGTCTTATAAGACGTAGCTCTACTGTCACTGGTCTTATAAGACATAGCTCTACTGTCACTGGTCTTATAAGACGTAGCTCTACTGTCACTGAATCTTACAAGACGTATCTCTACTGTCACTGGTCTTATAAGACATATCTCTACTGTCACTGGTCTTATAAGACATATCTCTACTGTCACTGGTCTTATAAGACGTAGCTCTACTGTCACTGAATCTTACAAGACGTATCTCTACTGTCACTGGTCTTATAAGACATACCTCTACTGTCACTGGTCTTATAAGACATATCTCTACTGTCACTGGTCTTATAAGACGTATCTCTACTGTCACTGGTCTTATAAGACGTAGCTCTACTGTCACTGGTCTTATAAGACATATCTCTACTGTCACTGGTCTTATAAGACATATCTCTACTGTCACTGGTCTTATAAGACGTAGCTCTACTGTCACTGAATCTTACAAGACGTATCTCTACTGTCACTGGTCTTATAAGACATATCTCTACTGTCACTGGTCTTATAAGACATATCTCTACTGTCACTGGTCTTAAAAGACATATCTCTACTGTCACTGGTCTTATAAGACATATCTCTACTGTCACTGGTCTTATAAGACGTAGCTCTACTGTCACTGAATCTTACAAGACCTAGTTCTACTGTCACTGGTCTTATAAGACATATCTCTACTGTCACTGGTTTTATAAGACGTATCTCTACTGTCACTGGTCTTATAAGACATATCTCTACTGTCACTGGTCTTATAAGACATATCTCTACTGTCACTGGTCTTATAAGACATATCTCTACTGTCACTGGTCTTATAAGACGTAGCTCTACTGTCACTGAATCTTACAAGACGTATCTCTACTGTCACTGGTCTTATAAGACATATCTCTACTGTCACTGGTCTTATAAGACATATCTCTACTGTCACTGGTCTTATAAGACATATCTCTACTGTCACTGGTTTTATAAGACATATCTCTACTGTCACTGGTCTTATAAGACATATCTTTACTGTCACTGGTCTTATAAGACATATCTCTACTGTCACTGGTCTTATAAGACGTATCTCTACTGTCACTGGTCTTATAAGACATAACTCTACTGTCACTGGTCTTACAAGACATATCTCTACTGTCACTGGTCTTATAAGACGTAGCTCTACTGTCACTGAATCTTACAAGACATATCTCTACTGTCACTGGTCTTATAAGACGTAGTTCTACTGTCAATGGTCTTATAAGACATATCTCTACTGTCACTGGTCTTATAAGACATATCTCTACTGTCACTGGTCTTATAAGACGTAGTTATACTGTCAATGGTCTTACAAGACGTAGCTTTACTGTCACTGGTCTTATAAGACATATCTCTACTGTCACTGGTCTTATAAGACATATCTCTACTGTCACTGGTCTTATAAGACGTAGCTCTACTGTCACTGGTCTTATAAGACGTATCTCTACTGTCACTGGTCTTATAAGACGTAGCTCTACTGTCACTGGTTTTATAAGACATATCTCTACTGTCACTGGTCTTATAAGACATAGCTCTACTGTCACTGAATCTTACAAGATGTACCTCTACTGTCACTGAATCTTACAAGACGTATCTCTACTGTCACTGGTCTTATAAGACGTAGCTCTACTGTCACTGGTCTTATAAGACATATCTCTACTGTCACTGGTCTTATAAGACATAGCTCTACTGTCACTGAATCTTACAAGATGTACCTCTACTGTCACTGAATCTTACAAGACGTATCTCTACTGTCACTGGTCTTATAAGACGTAGCTCTACTGTCACTGGTCTTATAAGACATATCTCTACTGTCACTGGTCTTATAAGACGTAGCTCTACTGTCACTGGTCTTATAAGATGTAGCTCTACTGTCACCACTGTTATAAGACATACCTCTACTGTCACTGGTCTTATAAGACATACCTCTACTGTCACTGGTCTTATAAGACGTAGCTCTACTGTCACTGGTCTTATAAGACGTAGCTCTACTGTCACTGGTCTTATAAGACGTAGCTCTACTGTCACTGGTCTTATAAGACGTATCTCTACTGTCACTGGTCTTATAAGACATATCTCTACTGTCACTGGTCTTATAAGACGTAGCTCTACTGTCACTGGTCTTACAAGACATATCTCTACTGTCACTGGTCTTATAAGACATATCTCTACTGTCACTGGTCTTATAAGACGTAGCTCTACTGTCACTGGTCTTACAAGACATATCTCTACTGTCACTGGTCTTACAAGACATATCTCTACTGTCACTGGTCTTATAAGACATGGCTCTACTGTCACTGGTCTTATAAGACGTATCTCTACTGTCACTGGTCTTATAAGACATATCTCTACTGTCACTGGTCTTATAAGACATGGCTCTACTGTCACTGGTCTTATAAGACGTATCTCTACTGTCACTGGTCTTATAAGACATATCTCTACTGTCACTGGTCTTACAAGACTTACCTCTACTGTCACTGGTCTTATAAGACGTAGCTCTACTGTCACTGGTCTTACAAGACATATCTCTACTGTCACTGGTCTTATAAGACGTATATCTACTGTCACTGGTCTTATAAGACACATCTCTACTGTCACTGGTCTTATAAGACGTAGCTCTACTGTCACTGGTCTTACAAGACATATCTCTACTATCACTGGTCTTATAAGACACATCTCTACTGTCATTGGTCTTATAAGACATATCTCTACTGTCACTGGTCTCATAAGACGTATCTCTACTGTCACTGGTTTTATAAGACATATCTCTACTGTCACTGGTATTATAAGACATACCTCTACTGTCACTGGTCTTATAAGACGTATCTCTACTGTCACTGAAACATAACTGTAAACTAATTGTTTGGTTTTTGTTTGCCGTAGGTGCGGGAAAAATTGCAAAAATATTAACAAATACCGACATATAAAGTCATGTGTATGGTCTTCTGGATGCCAACATGTGGTTGCACATTCCACTGTCTTTCAAGTTTGCCTTCTGAATGCGTAACTAAACACAACTTTGTACGCGTCATTACATGTATACCTGCACAATATTACTCCCGTACATGTACGTGATCTAACGTGCATCTAAATCTCTCTATTGTCCTACACTGTGAACAATATTACATATGTACTACTGTGTACATTGATGTACAGTCAGAAATAAAAGCGATATTTTCACTGTTGGTTGAGATTAATTAAAGCAAAGCCAATCCCTGATGAAAATAAGCAAATAAATGCATATGCGTCTTCCAGTTCGATACACACTTTTTGAACAATTTTTTGTTGGTTCATAAAGTATTGCACTATTTAATAGGCCAGTGTCAAAAGGTTACCAATTACGTTTGGTGTACATATCAAATAATAACAGAATATCACAGCCCTCGTAATGGATGGTAGGGCATACAGAAGTTATTTTCATGAGTGATTCAGTTTGTTCTGCCGCTGTATTTTCACAAGCAATAGCGAGTGAAAATACAGCAGAATAAACAGAATCACATCCATTGCGAGGCCATGGTTTCTGCCATAGTATTGCGTTACCTGTGGGTAAACATATTTTTTGTAGCTGTACACATAATAAATCAAATCAAATAAATTTTTGGGTCTGCAGCACAAAAGCATCACCCGCATCAGTGATTACAATTTCAATCTGTTTCTGTACTGCTCATGGATAATATCAAGCACTGATTAAGCTGAACAATGTCAATTATTGGTATTTTAACAATAATCTGTGAATATATTGTGGCTGGCTTATCAAAATATGATATTCCAGTTACAACTACTAGTACTACAGTTTTAACATTGATGAGATTCAAAACCTAGCTTTCACTCAAGACTTAAACTTGTCACTACACAACCTACAGACAATATTAACCACTCATTAACAGATACAATGTTTTTTTAATAAGTAATTGACCAAAAAAATACCGCCAATGGCATTGTAGCACAACTGTACAGTTTTTAAAAAGTCTTTCCATATGCTAGTCCATGCTAACAGTAGGTGTTCATTTGCTGAATGACTATCCAGTTGCCTATCCAACCATGTTGCTATCTTTCGATACATGCTATCATTTGGCTGTTGCTATGGGTGTGGTCATGTTTGCTAGGGCCAATTTGTCAAAATGTTTTGAAGAAAATATGCAGAATAACACTCAGAAACATCTCACCAAGTTTCAGACTCACTGACCAAGTACTTTTTGAGATAAAAGTTTTGACCAAAAATGAACATTTTTACACCTAATTTGTATATCAATCATTGTATGCTAAATACTTCTTCATCCATACATCCCTAGATGCATTCCCATTAAATTTCAGCCCAATCTGCTCACTAGTTTTGGAATTAGAGATTTTTAACCAAAGAGACACATTTTTAGCCCTAATTTGCATATTACTGATGGAATCATCATGTCATGAACAAATCTTACTTTACACCCCCTAAGAATGTTCCCACCATATTTCGCACCAATCTGCCCAGTAGTTTCTGAGTTTAAGTTTTTTTACCAAAAATCACATTTTTTGACCCAAATCACAGACCTATGATGCGATCATTTTGATTTGAACAATTTCCCAACTAGACACCCAAGGTAATGAACCCACCAAATATCATGGCAATTGGTTCAGTGGTATTTTACTTTTAGTTTCTCTCTCACACACACGCACACACGCACGCACGCACACACGCACGCACGCACTCACGCACGCACGCACACACACACGCACACACGCACGCACACACACACACACACACACACACACACACACACACACACACACATACACCGGGCGATCCCTATAGCACTACTGAACCTCAGTTCAGTTGTGCTAAAAAGTAATTGATGAAAAAATGTCCCAGTTCCAGCTAGTGCAGGTTTAATCAGATTTAAACTGACTGCCTTCCATAAGGGTCGGGTAGTCTTGCAATGTCATGATTTATGCAAGAAATTTAGCTCTATATCTGTGATTTTTCAAGTCCCAGTGAAAGTTATTTGTCAAAAATGTTGTTCAAATGCCCGCCACTTATTCTCAGCACAGGAAAGCTTGCCATCCTTGACTTTACTTGGCTTTGTCACATATAGTTTTTGTCCCACTAACACCACCATCGCCATGCGTGTGTTGAAATTCCTTCTGTCCCACTAAATTCACCACAGGTTTGCAAGTCGGTTTGTCTACTCATCGCATGTAGACTATTTTACACTCCTGCATAGCTCTATCAGTGTCGCCGTCAATCAA